>NC_091638.1:64189679-64492947 GCF_027580195.1 Bos mutus | reverse complement strand
CAGATGTTTTTCTGGGAGGGACCCTGTCGCTCACGTAAACAGCAGAGCGTGTTTTCCCAGGGATGCTGGCCCGGGCACTGCTTCTTGACCACCGTCTAGAGAAATCTCCACGGACTCGGAGGGATATATTTTGGGTCTTTGCGTGCGGCTGAGCAGAGCGCACAGAAATAAACCTGGGCTGTAACAGGAAAGACGGGGTTGGCCCTATGGGGCCATCCACAGATATGTCACAGCGCCCCCTGTGGTCAGCCCCACGCCTGGGAGCCCCCAGGCTGGAGGCGTTGCTGCCTCTTGGGTCTCAGTGCCCCAGGGCTTCCTAGGGTAGGGGAAGCGGCTTACAGCTTCTTGGCAAAGAGAGTCTGTGCAGGGGTGGTCTTAGCAGCCTCAAGGTCATAGAGAGGCGGCATGGCCCCAGCCAAGGGGTTGGGCAGGGGTGCTGAGAGCACCAAGAACTCCCCCCAGCTGTGAAGCAAGTCACGTATGGCAAAGATTTGCAGAGGAGCAAAAGGTGGGCTGAGTCACTCGCCAGAGACAACGCAGCAGCAGACCAGGACTCCGACCCAGGTCTCTGAAACCACGGCTCCTCCTGTGCCCATCTGACCTGCCCCTTAAGGGCAGCAGGAAGACCTGGGCTCCTCTGGCCTGAGCCCCCAGGCCTGCCTCCCCTAGTCTGTGCTGGGATGTGTCCATTCCCAAACCCAGGCGCTGTGTCCCTCAGCCCTGGGCCATCATGTCAGGTCTAGGCTCCCTGCAGGCAAGCCTCACGCCCACCAGCACACCTCCGAGCCCTGCCCATCTGGTCCCTGTGCCCGAGTGTCCTGATCCTAACTGTCTTCTTGAGGCAGCCTCAGGACTGAGCTCCTGGAGCCCTGCTTCTTCGAAGCTCCCTGCATCAAGCCCACTGAGGCTCTTCCCTGTGGCTTCATGACAAGTATGGTGGGCTGTGTGGTGGCCCCAAAAGCTGTCCATCCTCCTGCAGCCTGCAAAGGTGAGCTTAGTCCCATGAAAGTTCTCGGCAGATGGAAGTAAGTTACTGACCTCTGCACCAGAACACCCGGGATGCATGTGGACCCTAAATCCAATGACGGGTGTCCTTGGAAGAGAAGAGAGGGTGATCTGAGGCACAGAGCCACCCAGAGGAGAAGGTCTGTGCAGATGGACGCAGAGGTCGGGGGTGAGGTGGCCACAAGCCCAGGGAGGCCTGGGGTCCCCCAGGGGCTGAACCAGGCCAGAGGGACCCTCCCCTGGAGCCTCTGGAGGGAGCTCAGCCCTGCCCACACCCTGATCACAGGTTTCTGACTCCAGAACTGGGGGAGAATGAATTCGTGTTAAAGCTGTCCAGTCTGTGGACAGTGGCTGCAACCGCCCCTGGACACTGAGAGTGAACTTGCCAGCTCCAAGGTGAAAACAGTGGCAGGACCCGCCCCCCACCCCCCACACACACAACCTTGTCATGAGGTTAAATGAGTTAATACGCACAGATGCCTGAATCAGGACTGACACTTGGATCTCAGCACCCTTCACCTCCTCCTCCTCCTCCTCGTCATCATCACCGTCATTGTTAGCGGCCCTCATCCATTCGTTCGGCGGACACACTGTGCTCCTGCATGGCCCTGATGTGGGCAGCGAGGCCGGCGAACTGGGAGGCTCCGCACAGGACTCACCCTGCCTGCTGGGACCGCATGGACAAGACCTGTGCAGTGACACAGAGGCCCCGGGAGAGGCTGGATCCTCCGGTCATGGGAGGCGTGGGGGCCTCAGCATCAGAGGTGGAGGGGAGAGCTGGGTTCATCCAGGAGGGTGCAGCCTTTCACTCAAAGTGGGGGAAGAACCCCATGTGGCACCCGGTGTCTGGGAGGCTCCGCTTGCCCTGGCAGGCTGCGGGCACAGCACAGATGACCAGGAGTCTGCATTTCAGGGGCTGAGGCTGGCGCTGAGTAAATGTGTTTGGCCCACTGAGGATTTTTTCTTAAAAACCATCCTAAGTGACTTTGGCTCCATTGCTTTTTGCCAAATACCTACAGTGATACCAAGAACTTTGTACACTCTGAGGGTGGTGACTGGACGTGGAGCCCAGCACAGACCCAAGTCAGTCCTGCCCTGAGTACCACAGGCTGGCCACACCATCCCCCTTCCATGGCCTGGCTTTCTTCTGCCAGGATCCCCAGGATGGTGAAAAGGCAAGTGTGGCCTCAAGCTGGGGGGCCCAGCATGGGCTCTAAGTCCCTGGGGGTCCCCTTGGGAAGTCTGGTGGACCGTAGTCCCCACTGCCATCGGGCAGCTCTGTCTCGGGGAATGTCGTGTTTCTTTGCTTTTTGTTATGATGCAGCACCCCAGTTATCTCAGGGCAACTGGGGAGTCTGCTGGTGCTGCATGCGCCCACCTTAGACGGGGAAACATTATTGCTACATTGATGCTCCTCATTGATACTGGGAATCTGTTAAACAGAAATGGCAAGGGGAACAGAGAAAAACAGAAAAAGAAAAATAGAGAGTTGCTGGGTCACTTCAGGTCTCACCTGTGATTAAGAGTGTGTGCAGCCAGCACGTGAACCCGGGTTCCCACACCCACCAGCTACCAGGGGCCAGGCGCTGATTTTAGACCCCCAGACTCACTAAGGAGTCATTGACAGATACAGTTTATGTGTATTTCAAGTCTACTTTGTGATGACTTGATGCCCACAGACGTCGTGGAATGATTGCCCCACATACGCATCGCCTCACACAGTTAACTGTGTGTGTGTGTGTGTGTGTGTACACGCATGTGTGTGGTGAGGATGCTTTGGTCTCTCAACACCTCTCAAGTAAGCAATACCATATTATTAACTATGGTCACCCTGCTGTTCGTTAGGTCCTCAGAACTTGATCTTATAACTGAAAGTTGGTCCTTCTCACCTACATCTCCCCATCCCCCTGACCCAACACCTGGCAACCACTGCTCTATTCCATGCCTGTGAAATCGGCTTTTATTGATTCTACACATAAGTGATACCATACAATACTCGTCGCTCTGTCTGACTAGTTTCACTGAGCAGACTATCTTCCAGGTTTGTCTATGTTGTCACAAATGGCGGGATTGCCTTCTTTATATGGCTGGATAATCCCCCATTGTATCTATCTACCACACCTTCCTGATCTGCTCACCCACTGAACGACACTTAGACGTCTCTGTATCTTGGCTGTCCTGAGTAAGGCTGCAGAGAATGTGGGAGTGCGCTTGTCTCTCCGAGATCCTGATGTCATTGTCTTGGGCTGGCTACCCAGAAGCGAGATGGCTGGGTCAGATGGTGGCTCTCGTTTTAATTTTCTGAGGAACCTAGGCGGTGACTTCATCTCTCCAAACCTCAGTGTCCCCATCCATGAAGGGAGCAGTGGTCCTGACTTCCCCATCAAGCTCATTGCGTTACCGAGCCCAGGCTTGTTCTGCTCGCCACAGGACAGGCCAATAAATGATGAGATGAGTTGCTGGAACAAGGAATAACGACTTTAACCAGAAAGCTAGTAAACCGAGAACGCCAGACTAGTGTCTCAAAAAACCATCTTTCCTCAGTCCAAATTCGGGCTCCGTTTATATAGAAGAGGGAGGTAGTGGGGCCACTATGGCACTGACCAATGGCTGAGCAAGATCACTAATGATCACTGGCTTGGGGGCGGGGCTTATCGTGGCACTGACCAATGGCTGAGCAGGACCACTAACGATTGCTGGTCAACAGTTGCTCACTAATGGCCGCTCACTTGGGGCGGGGCTTACCATGGCACTGACCAATGGCTGAGCAGGACCACTAACGGTCGCTGGTGGACAGTTGCTCACTAACGGTCACTTGCTTGGGGAAAGGGCCCGTTGTGGTGCCAGCCAGTGGCTGAGAGGGGCCGCGATAGCTCAAGCCTGCCTTGCTGCCACTGCACCCGGGCAGAAAGATGTGACACCAGAAAGCTTCCAGGTCTGAGGAAGTGCCAGCCGCTCCAGCAAGGTCGTCGCCCGGCTCTCGGCAGAGAGAGGGCCACAGGCAGCAAAGAGCGCGGTGGCCACCCTGGGACTGGGATCACTGTCTGAGATGGTGGGCACAGTGGGCTCAGCCTGCCTCTGGCCCCACCAGTCAGCTCGTACACCGATGAGATGGCCCTGGAGCGGGGCCCCCGCCCTCCCGCCCGCTCGCACAGTGAGTGGACGGAGGGAGCGGCCGTCCTGGTGGGCTAGGGGCAGAGAAGTACAGGCAGAGCGGCCCCTGCCTCAGTGGTGTGCGGCCCCCGGCGCCAAGGAGGGCCGAGGGAACACCCATCACGCGCCAGGTTCGGGCTGTGCTGGGGTGGCAGGGAGAGGTGGCTGTTTCCACTGGAGTGGGTCCTCAAAGTTCTTATCATAGCTTGTGTGGTTCCTGGCTGAACAGCACTCAGTGACCCTCTGCTGCCTGATCCTGTCATTCAGACCCGCTGGACCAGAGAGAAGTGACTGTGCAAGTTCGCAGCAGCTTAGTCAGGGTGATGGACTTGCACACAGGCCGGTCTCGAGCCCACTCACATTAAGATAAAGGCAGTGCAGACCCAGGGGAGCTGGCAGACGGGGGTTGTAGGGGGAGGCGGTGGCCGGGTGCGGCCAGAAGTGTGTCCTGACCTACAGAGGTGCCCGGAGGGGACCATCTTCACTGTCAGCTCCTCAGCCCTGCTTGGGGATCCTGGGGACACTGAATACACCCCCTCAGTCGAAGGGCCTGGAGTCTTGGATGTGAAAGGTCTTTCGTGGCTCAGACTGTTCTGGGGGCCCTCAGCTTCCCCCCGAGTACCTCCCAGATATTGTGGGGTCAGGACCTCCCTCCAGGCACTGTCCCCCCTCCCCCGCCAGTCATTACTCCTGTGGGATGCCAGGGGCCCACCCAACCACCAGCTTTCTTATGCCATCTGCAGGGGATTCTAAGGGTGCAAGGGAGCATCCTCAGAGGAGCCCGGAGTTGATGAGCAGAAGGAGCCCCACCTGCTGCCATCTTGTAAACTGTAGTTGCCCTGAAGGTAAAAATGGTTTTCAGCCCCAAACATCCACCCACGCTGACTGAGGCCCTCTCCCCTCTTTCTAGACAAAAATTCACGGGGTTGGATTTGTAAAAATCCACGCACCCTGGAATGTGCTGTGCCGAGAAGCCGAGTTTTTGAAGCTGAAGATGCCGACAAAGAAGGTCAGTGATGATGCTTCTGCTTCCAAGGGGTCCCTGGGTCTGTGTGTCAGGGAAGCCGGCAGGAGAACAACATCGGGAGGGTCCAGGTTGTTAGGAAAAAGCCCAGGAGAGCTTCAGCGGCCCCCACCCCAGGAGGGCAGAAGGGTTCCAGGGTCTCCTGGGAGGGCAGAGGTTACAGTCTGGGCCCCACAGAGATGGCATAGGGGCCCGAACTTCTCATAAACACAAACATGGGGAAACTTCCTGCTCCCTATGTTCAGTATTTCAGTTGGTTCGTCAGACTCATTTTATATGATTACAATTTCTATCTTGCTGGGGCTTTTCTTCTTGATCTCCGACAACTTCAAGCTGGGAACCCCATGTGTACCAGGAGCTCAGGGAGGCCTCAGGGTTTACTTGTGAGCGTGGAGAGGGAAGCTGTTCTCAGGAATGTCAGCTCCCAGCTTCTCAAATCTGCTAGCATCCTTTGACTTGCCTCTTTTTAAACAAATCCAAAGTTGGGGGAAGTTCCCTGGAATGTACTAGAATTGCCCTTTTGGCTGGGATCTCCCAAAACTCTGAGCTTTCAGGAAACCCAGCTTTCAGAAAACCCCAGGCGTGGAGGAGGCATCCTGGCCCATCCCCACCCCCTGTTCCCAGGCCAGCCAGCTCCAGGGGCAGGGGTGGAGGGAGGGTAGAGGGGAAGGGGCTGCCTCCCCAACCAGCTCAGAAGAGATGCCCAGGGTCAGGGCTCAGCAGATGACACGCTCCCCTGCCCTGCCTGGTCCGCAGCTATATCACATCAGCGAGACCCGCGGCCTCCTCAAGAAGATCAACTCTGTGCTCCAGAAGATCACGGACCCCATCCAGCCCAAGGTGGCAGAGCACAGGCCCCAGACCACCAAGAGGCTCTCCTACCCCTTTTCCCGGGAGAAGCAGCACCTGTAAGTGGGGCCCCACCTGCCCACCCCTTCCCAAGGAGGGCGGGGTCTGCTGTGTGGTGACATCACCCCATGCTGGACTTGCCCTAATGACACAATCTGCAAGACCACCCAGAATTCTCTATCCCTCCCCCACCCAAAGAAGTGGCCACTTCAGCCCCTGGAGTGTATTCCCATAAGAGCTTGTGGTTCTTGAGCACAGAAATAACCTGGAAATAACCTCTGAGGTCACTACGAACTGAGGAAT
This sequence comes from Bos mutus, assembly GCF_027580195.1. Classification (NCBI taxonomy): domain Eukaryota; kingdom Metazoa; phylum Chordata; class Mammalia; order Artiodactyla; family Bovidae; genus Bos; species Bos mutus. Next base: position 64,486,613 of record NC_091638.1, on the reverse strand, counting down.
TAAGGGGACAAAAATCTCTCCTTCTGCTGGGTGACAGTTAGGAAAACTAGCACAGGCCCAAGTGAGGGCAGGCCTGGGCCCCCTCCCCTGCCTGACTCTGTCCCTCTCAGGATGTGCTCTGAGAAACTGGGCAAGGTTGACTGTAGCCCCTGAAGTCTGCCGAGCTCTGGGAGCTGAGAATTGGAAAGCAGCTCCCCAGCCGGAGTTCTGGGGCCCAGGTCTTGCAGCTAGCGGGGCGGCCTGGCAGGGCTGCACCTCTTCTGGAACCTTCCCTCCTCCCCCAATCCTGATGGGCAGTGGGGCGTAGCCACCTGGGTCAGTGGCGGCTGCATGGCCTCGCTGGGCAGAGCTGGAGTGTGGGCGGGAGTGGGAATAGAAAGTTTGGAGTCTGGGATCCTGTGGGGCTAGGATGACAAAGCTATGGGGAGTGGGAGGCCCATGGACACCCCTCGTCCCACGGGACCCACAGAACTGGGCCTCGGCTCAGAACTGGAGCTTCTGCTCTGGCCCAGGCGTTAGTCATAGGGCAGGGGCCACATGCTTCATTGCTATTTCCCAGTCCTGCTGGGGATCAGACATGAGAGGGAGGAAGTGCCCCAGCCCAGCTTCCCCCTCCAGCTCCAGGCCCCAGGCCCCCGGGCATGAGAGGGAGACACCCGCCTTCCACGGCCCATAAGGCCCCGGCCTCCCTCCACTCTGCCCTGGCTGGCTCCTTCGACACCCCATCTCGCAGGCCTGGCTCTCCTCCAGGCTCTGGGCCACTCCCACCCCGAGTAGCCCTCCCCAGCTCAACCCTGACTGTCTTGGGGAGTAGGTGATACATTCCAGACATGTCCCTGTGCCCTCTAGCCCTAAGACATCTATGTAGCCCAAGACCTTAGGACCGAAACCATTTGGGAATTACAGTGAGACTGTGTCAAATGTTAAAGTATCCAAGAGTGTGATTGCCGTGGTATCACTGAAGCAGAAGTGAAATTGCCCCCTGAGGGTGTCCTCAAAAAGAAAAAGAAAAAGGGTCCTTGAAGAGGGAGGTCTGCCCACATTTGCTGCTAGGATCACCTCCCCTGCCCACACCATGACCCCGTGTGGGTCCAGTGGGTGAGGATGAGACAGATCCTTCCAAACATCCAGGGTTGGGTCACACCCAGCAGGTGGACTGAGCTTCGCTGATTTCACGGTCACCATTCACAGGGGTAGTGTGACCCCTTAGGGCCTTGGGAACCAGGAAAGCCAACTCTAGTGAGCTGTGTCTCTTTTTTCTCCCCAATATTTCAACAGATTTGACCTGTCTGACAAGGATTCCTTTTTCGACAGCAAAACTCGGAGCACAATAGTAAGTATCTCTCACTCATGGGAATCCACAGCTCCTCAGCAAGGTGGCCCCCGGGAAAGGGGATGATAATTTCATTTCAGCTAAATTCCCCTGGGTGGGGGGACTCTAATTGTCTGTGATGGAAATAATGAGAATAATAAAACCAGCGGGCTGTGAGGAGCCCAGGGGAAGGACGGGTGGATCCGCAGGAAGGAGGCAGAGGGACTCCAGACCCCTCGGGTTATTTCAGAATGTTCCTGTGTCTTCAAGGCTCCCCGCACGCCTCTCCCGCTTCCTTGCTGCTGCCTTTATGGAATCTTTACATTCCTCTCTGCCTGGAGGGTTCTGAGCAGGCCAGCCAGGCGGGACTGATGGTGTGGCGCAGACAAAGGCATGAGGGTTGGGGCTAGATTTCCAGGGCTTTGCCAGACGAGCAAACTGCGATTTGAAATCTGACCAGGCCACTCTGCCCTACTCCAGGTATTGGTTTAGTGTTTATCCAGCAGCCACCAACTTGTCCACCAGCCATGCTGGGCTGTGTCCAGCTCGGGACCCAACTTCTATCTAAACAAGGATTAACCTGGCGGCCAAGCCGCTGCTTTTCTCTCTTCCCAACCCAGCGAGGAGAGGGGCAGGGCAGAGAGCAGGCAGCCGCTTGACCTTGAGCAGACAGCTGCTCCTCACAGGTGTATCTCGAGGCTGGCAGGCACCAGGCACAGGACAGCTGTGCACGCTGCCTTGGCATGGGGAGCTCACGCTGAGACCTGGACAGACCAGACCCAGGTCCCATCCACCCTGTGTCCCCTCCCAGCCTGGCAGCTTCCGTGGTGGCCTCTGCTCAAAGGGCTCCCTTGTGCCCCCACCAAGGGTGACCTGGATACAGGGCCTACTGTTATTATTGATTGTGTTATTGGTGAAATTCAACCTCATTATAATAAACAAGGAGGAATTCATTTATGCAAAAATGCCAGCGGCCAGTGTAGTTTGGGGTTGATATATGTCCAGGAGAGGAACTTCCTCTTGGCCACTGACTGCTCCAGGGAACTGGGCCCAGTTGAACCTGAATGGTTTCATTTTTTTCTTTGTCATTTTGGGATGAGGGAGGATAGGAATGGCCAGTGGGGAGACCTGGGAACCTGCCATTTCCAGATGTGTGTGTGCCCTGGTTTTATATTACTGGGAATCACCAGCATGCTCCTGCAAGGGTAGGGTGTAAATTTGTAAATCCATTCTTGTTGTCGGGGAGGTGGCCCAAGGTTGGGGGGCATACATGAATGAAGGCTCTGGGGCCCATCTTGTTTAGGATCTGCTTTATAATTGAATTCAGACGTGATCCCCAAGTCACAGAAAGCTATTCTGTCAGAGCCAGTAAGTGTTAGCTGAATCATCCTTGACTCTGATTACCTCTGGGGTGGGGGTCACTGTCTCCCAGAGACCTTGAAGGCCAGTTTGTAAACCACCAATGCACCAGAGAAACTCTTGGGTGACTCAAAACTCTGCCCTTGGTTAGCTCTATCCTATGGTCTCAGAGACCCAGCATCATTCTAGACAAGGCTACGATAGTCCTTTGTGTTCCTGGCACTGGGGCAGCCCAATATGCAGGTGAGTAGGAGCCAGGATCATCAGGGGGCCATGGGGAAGGGCCAGAGGTGCTGGTCTTGAGACTTGAATCTTCAGCCTGTAGGTGCTAGGGAGCCATAGATGGTTGTGGAGCAAGGTCCTAGAAAAATCACCACCAGTGGCCAGACATGGAAGAGGGTGAATATGGGGTCATGGTGGTGGTTGTGAACCAGGGCTGTAACTGCATGTGGAAGGGAAGAGGTGATTACAGGAGAAGCAGCAAGGTCAGGATGAGGCCGCCGATGAGATTCAGAAAGTGCCGGGGAGGGAGCCAGCTCACTGGGTGACTCATTCATTCACTCGTCGGTCGGTTGCTGAGCACCTGGTGTCTCCCCAAGACAAGCGGGAGGGGAGAGGCAACAGGCACGCTGATACTTGGCAAGTGTGGAGGGGTCCGGGACGAGAGAGCTGAGTTAGGGGACTCTCTGGCAATCCAGTGGTTAGTGTGCCACACTTTCACTTCTGGGGCCAAGGTTCAGTCCCTGGTTGGGGAACTGAGATCCTACAAGCTATGAGGTGCTGCCGAAAAGAAAGGGAGAAAGAGAGCAAAATTAGAAGGTGGAACAGTGGGGACCATGGCTCCTCGGTTGCCTGTTAGTTAAGGTGGCCCTGCAGCCACTTAGCTCTTTGGGGGACAAGCGTTTCTGGTGAAAGGAACAGCCAGGGTAAAGACCCTGGGGTCCCAGGAGAGGACCGGTGAGTGAGGGGCAGACAGGAGGCCAGGTTGCTGGGACAGAGCTGGGCAGGTGAACAGAAGTCAGATGCCTCAGGGCCTGAGGGGCACTGGGAGGCGGGACCTTGGGGGTGTCGAGGGGTTGGAGTGCTCTGACCCGAACACCCACGGTGCAGGGTCAGTTCTTTTCATCTCATTCTTCAGATGGGGAAACTGAGGCTCGGGGCACCAGGTAGTTGGCCCAAGACCCCACAGCTTCAAGGACTCAAATGCAAACAGGCAGACCCCCAGGCCTGGGCTCCCAAGGATCGAAGTGAAGTAATTTGTTAGTTAAGATGGTTGGATGGCATCACTGACTTGATGGACGTGAGTGTGAGCAATCTCCGGGAGTTGGTGATGCACAGGGAAGCCTGCAGTCCATGGGGTCTGCAAAGAGTCAAACACGACTGAGCAACTGAACTGAACTGAAAGGAGCTCAAGTTGCTAGAACATCCAGGGCCACATCAGGGAGTGGTCCTATGGGCAGGGCCCTCACACCTCTGAATTCCAACTCACCCCTCAGCTGGAGAGCCAGAAACATGCCATGCACTGGACGCCCATACCCCTGGGCGCCAGCTCGACAAGGGCCTTTCAAGGTGACCTTGTCCTGACACCATCCTAGGGGGGTGCGGGAGGCTGGTCACAGTCACCACTTCCCTTCCCGGCGACCCTCGATGGAGTAACTGCGGCCCCCGCCCCTGTCTCCACCACAGGTCTACGAAATCCTGAAGAGAACAACGTGTACGAAGGCCAAGTACAGCATGGGTAAGGGCGTGCTTGGGGCTTGAGATCAACACTCGTCTCGCTGTGTGATCTTCCTCCCCATCTTCTCTGTGGGGGCTGGGCGGCTGGGCTGGGGCTTTCCAGAGGGTTTTGATTTAAGCCTGTGTAACCATTTCAAGGCAGGAGAGCCGTTCCAGGACGGCAAGGCGGTTTTACGGCTCTTTTAAGCACCAAAGGATACTCGTCTCTGGCTGGAGGCGTCGGCAGTGGCCTGAGGCGCCTCTCCTAGCAGAGGCAGTGAATCCTGCCTGCGGGAAACTGAAGGGGCCACCGAGGGGTCTCACCCTGCTCTTGACCCTCTCAGTCCAACGGGAGGTCGTTAGGGTCCCATGGGGGCACCATCCTCAGCCAGTAGCCAGACACACATGCAGCCTAGAAGGTGCCTCCCCCAGCTTCCACCCCGAGCCGCGGCCCTACTGGAAGGGGTGCCTGGATGCAGAACCTGCCACAAAACCATTGCCGCTGGGCTCCTTGGGTACCAGTTTACAGAACACCTGAACCACAGGTGCAAAACCTTTCTGGCCAAAGCGTGCAGAGGGAATCCTCTCCCCATGGGGGTCCCTTGCCCGGGCTGAATTTGCTAAAGCAAATCATTTCAGGACAAAGGGATGCCTTTCCCCAGCCTTTCCTTGCTTCTCCTGGAGCTGTTTTACAACTGCTAAGAGCTGAGCTCACAGCACAGTCCTTCGTGCTCTAGAAGCATCTGAAGTTTCGTGGCTGGGGTTCAAGGATGCGGGGAGGGTCTGGTAAAAGCCTGTGCACCAGGGGAGACCCTGGGAGGTGGAGGCAAGAGTGAGATGCTCCCAGCTGAAGCCTGGGGCAGGCCTGAAATGCGGGGGAGGAGAAAGGATGCCACCTCCAGAGTCAGGTGGGTGTATGTCCCCTGCCCTGTGTGGCCAATGGTCACAGGGCCACCCTTCTGGGACTGAAATCTCTAAGCCTGTGTCCTAAGTCACTGGGCATGGGGGAATTCAGGAGTCAAGAGGAAGCCAGGAAAACTGACTCCATAGCACAGTGTCCAATGGAACGAGATCCTCCAGGGTGACCCAGGCCACCAGAGGTGGGAGAAGCATGGGTCTAGCCCCAGCGATGCATCTCTGACCTCAGTCTCCCTGTAGGGTCCCTGTATGGACAGAGGACCCTGGCAGGCTATAGTCCCTAGGGTCGCAGAGTCAGACATGACTGAGTGACTAAATGCACGGGGTCCCTGCTGGTGAAGATTCGTGTGGTTGTTGTAAAGGTTTGCAAAGAGTTCAGGGTTGGGCCCTTCTCAGCCAGAGCCGACCCCACACCAGGCCATCCTGGTCGTGGGGAGCTGTCTCTGTCTTCTGGCAAGTTCCATGGTGGACTGGTTCCCAGCAACCGTGATAGAGCAGACAGATGGTCCTTCTCTGCTCCCCATTCCACACTGGCACCTTGTCTGAAAGCCCTCCTGACCTCCAGATTCATAGATGGGGTCTGTCACCCACTAGCCTCTGTGTCAGGTAGGACCCCACCTTCAGGGAGTTTCTGCTCTGGAGGAAGGAGACAGATCAGAGAGAACCAGGTAAACCAGAACATAGTCTTGCAGGTTGAAGGAGCTGGGGAGTGAGGGGGAATTTAGAATCGGTGGTCAGTGGTCTTTCTGATGAGGTGGTGTTAGAGGGGTGGGCCTTCCAGACAGAGAGCACGGCCTGTGCAAAGACCCTGTGGCAGCACGGCGTTGAGAGAGTTCTGGGGGCGGTAGATCAGGCCCCTCCTTCACGTTTTATCGTAGCTGAACTTTCCAGCCAGGGGATTTTGGCCACGTGCCCCCACCTTACTCTGCTTTGGGTTTCCAAGCATCCTCAAGTGCCCTGATTACCCCAGATCACTAGCTGAGGAGATGGTCTATTAAGTGGATTTCACGGAGGGACTTTCCCATCCATGCAAGAGCAGAGTAGTCACAAGTGGGACAAGTAGGCCGCTGAAACGTCTGACCCACTTACTACCTAGAAGGGCTCTTGGGCCAGGTGGAGGGTTCTGTGACCAGCAAAGGGCTTCATGGAAACTCCTGGGCAGCTCTAGCTCCCCAGATCAGATCTCCAAGGATCCCAGGCCCTGTGCACAGCTGGGCTCTGCCTTCCCCCCTTACTCTGGGGCTGGGCATCTGAGTCCACACCTCTGGACTCTGGGAGGTGCAGGTGTGGTTATGTTTATCCTGCTCCCAGTGCGGGGCGTTGAGCAACAACCTAGGTCCTGGCCATCATTCCACTGTCCCCGGGAGCACTGGATGGCAAGAATGAGCACCTTGCCCCCAGACACAGCTTTGATCCTTTCGGGGCCTCATTCATGTATAACTAATAGCCGGATGTATAAACAGGGCAAGGAGAGGGAAGAAAGAAGGACTCTGCCCTTTTAAATAAGAGGCGCAAGTGTGATAGATACGGTAAGTGCCTCTGCCCCGTGTGGGGCCCACAGGTCTCCTCTTCGGCTTTTCCAATCAACCTAAAATCTAATTCCAAATTGTATGTGTGTTTTCTGACACCATCAATTTTCCCATCCGTATTTTTCTCATGATTCAGCTTCTCTAACCACTTACATTCCACTCCCTCATTCATCTGCAGGCTTGCCCTCAAGCAGGTGGGGGTAGCTGGTGAATCGCAGGTTTGGGGGTCCCTCCTTCCTCCCAGGTGTCACTTCCTCTTGGGGTTTCCTCTCTGTCTTTCTAATTCTGCCAACAGAGCATGTTTTTATCATGTCGAACCCGGGGAGGAAACCCCAGAAAGGTGGCCGGGCTCTGTGCGGCCAGGTGTGGCTCACTTTGAAAACATTTTCAATGATTGAGACAGTCCTGGGACCTCTCTGATTGAACCCGGAGCTGCAGGAGACACAACTGGTCCGTAACCCTCTCTCTGCCTTTATTTTCAAGGCATCACGAGCCTGCTGGCCAATGGTGTCTACTCGGCGGCCTACCCGCTGCATGATGTAAGTAAGCTGAACCCACACTGTCCATCTTTGCGTGTCATTTGAGTCCCCGGGTCCCCAGGACCACAGCACACCAGGGCTCCCCCAGGGAGCTCTAATCGTCCTGCGGTCCGGGCTTCCTGCTTTGGCGCTCCTATAAAAACGTCACCGGCTCACAGCCCTTCCTGGTTCCCCCAGGTGGGAACAGACTTAACATGCAGAGCCATCTTTTCTCACTGAACCGTTCCTCCAGGACAGGGGCGCTATGGCAGCAACTCTGCCCCAGGCGTATCTGAACCTCAGGCCAGCTGTGCGCCAGCTCGGTCTCCCCACCCCTGCCCACTGCCCTGCTGGGCTCTGGCAGATTGGCCAGAGCTCTTCGTGTATCTGCTTCTGCAGAGCCAGTGGTCAGTTTCCTGAGCTGCATCTCCAAATCCCACTGGTGCCCCTGACAAATACAGCCTGTGGCCACAGCCGCATGATGGTCTTGGCTCACGATGGAGAGAAAGAGGATTCTCTTCTTATTGTCTCCATGGAAACAGGGACTAGAGTTCAGCAGGGCACTGGGGATGGGCCATGGGGCCTGAGCAGTGTGGGAACACCGGACGGAGGATCTCTGGAACTTTCCAAATGTGTGTTACTGCAGAGGCTAGGAGAGAACGGGGGCAGGCCTGGGGGTCCAAGGACCTGGATTCTAGTCCTGGCCACTCCCTCCTTTGCGGCCTTGATTGGAGGCAGCCCAGGTCCCCTCTGAGCCCCAGCACCCCCATCTGCAAGTCGGGAATAATGCTCACCCTGTCCAGTTACCAGGGCTGCAGAGGGTGTTGATGGGAATACAGAAGTGGGAGGGCCTTCAGTGAGACACTGGGTTGGACAAACAGAGGGGGTCAGACAGCAAAGGGCCATCCAGCCGGACTGCTGACCCAGAGGGAAGGATGCTTAGCCGACCTGCCGCCGCCCCCTTGTCACTCACTGCAGGGGTTGGGGATCAGCCCATCCCGCTTTCCCATCTCTGTGCCTCTGTTCCTGCTGTTCCTTCTGCCTGCAATGCTCTTCCGCCTTCTCTGCCTAGACCCTCGCCCAAGGCAGATAGAGCAACTGCCTGGAGCCTGCCTTTTCCCCTCCCCCACACGGCTGAGTCCTCCCTTCCTCTCTGGGCCTGCCTGCTCTCTGTTCCACTAAGAAAACACTGTTTGGCTGTCATTCATTACACGTGTGGCGCCTCCTACATACCTAGTAAATGCGGTGTGGGATGAAATCAGGTGGTCTTGACAATTGACCTATTGCTGGATAAATGTTTCCAGGACCAGGCTCAGACTCGCAGGTCCCAGCTGGAGCTCCTGGCTCCTCCCTAGAAGGGACCTCACTCATCCACCCCACCAGTGCCTCTTGGGTTTGCTCAGCCTCACAGGCACCAGGAACACAGCCCTGCATGGCCTTCCAGCTGGTCACCCCTACCAAGAGGTCAGGGAGAGAAGCCAAAACATTTCAGGGCCTCCCTGCCTGCTTGATTCAGCCCTTTAAGTCTCCAAAGGGAAAGGGAAGAAATCAATGTTTCTGAGTACTTAACTGTATGCAAAGAACCATGTTTAGTAGGAGCTTTATCTCATTTAATCTGGTGCAGACACGAAGGCTCAGAGATGTTTAGCAACTTGCCCAAGGTCACACAGCACCCCTGTTGGGGAGCTGGGGCCAGAAGACAGCTGTGGTTGACAGGCTATTCCACCCCCTGCTGCATAACCACCTCCACCTTCCTGGAGGCCGATGCGCCTCCTCTTCTCAGGCTTGGCTGCTGCATTTGTCTTAGGAATGGATTCTCACTGTAGTTTAAACCGAGTACAAGACTACCTAATCCACGGGGCCCACACAAAGCATTTCCAAGATCCATATCTTGGAAATTCCTCTTGCACCATCATCTTTGTACCTGACAGGGCAGTAGGGAAGCCCATCATGTGGGGACTGTTCCCACTTTACAGATGGGGAAACTGAGACTGCAGCTACTCTTCCACTTGCCCAGGGGCACACAGCCAAGGGGCAGAGCCCAGATGCTGGCTCTGTTTCCAGGGTTCTTTCCAGCCAGATGATGGACCTCAGTCATCTCAAGGGAATATGAGATTTTCCGTCCATGATACCATGCAGCTGATAGACATGCACACCATTAAGTACTGAAGCTGAGGTTCAAATATTTGGGGCGATAAATCCTTCTGAATGGAGTTCCGTGGATGCCATGCCTTAAATAGAGGATGCTGGCTGCACTGAAGCTGCACCTTAGCCTCTGGCAGGAGGCAGACTCCTCCTGTGCGTGTATGGGTCTCACCATCAGCCTCTCACCCCTGAGCTGTGCTAGGTCACATCTCAGTACATGGCCTGGAGCACCCCACCCCCTCCAGGTACTCACTTGTTCATTCATTCAGCAAGAGCATCCATCCATCAGACCAGGTTCTGGGTCATGGCCACCCAGACAACAACCAGTTATGACTGTGCGTGGAGGATAGAGGAAGAGCCTTCCGACCTGTAACTGGCGTTCAACTCCGGAGAAGGACTTGGCACTTCAGCTGCTGCTGGACAGCTTTTTGGCTTCCTTCCTGGTTGGCAACTGCCCCCTTCCAGGTCCCCAGCTAACTGACCTCTGTGGCAATGAGGTGCTCCTGGAGTCGTGGGGCCATCTCAGTCGAGAGGGAAAGTGCTAGAGAGGCATAAAGGTTGAGGCGGGTGGGTAGGGGGGCGGAATGTCTAAAAACTGAGGGGAACTCGGTTAAACTGCTCCCAGAGCATCTTCATTCAGAGACCACGGGCATTAGTGGTCTGTCTGGTGATCATATTCTCACCACTGGAAGGGGCTGGCTGGCCTGGTGGGGCTTGTGGAAGGAGCTGGTAAGTGGAGAGGGCACCAGGCAGACCCTGTAGGCCCAGCCTCTCCCGCACTTCTATTCGTCTATGTCACCCGTCTGGGAAACACCCTTTTGACTTTTAAGCCCTCCTTTTCTGCTGGGATTGGAGACCTGGATCCAAGTCCCAGGTCTGACCAGGGTCTCGCGTCTCTCCCAGGGAAGTCAGTGTGCTCCTCTGAGCTCCGGTGTTGCCATCTGTAGGATGAGGACATTGGCCTCACCGATCTAACTCAGCATCCTTCCTGGGACACTTGAGAGGGAGAGGGGCTCCTTGAGGTGCATCCTTCTTGGATGAGAGGGGCATCCTTCTTGAGAGGGAGAGGGGCACCACACAGGTGGGGCCTGGGACACAACAGCAGGACACCTGGCAGGATGGGATGTACATTGACCATCCCTCCAGCCCCCACAGCCCCTTTTCTCTGTGTCACCAGTCCCAAGGGACTGACTGCTTGCTCTCCCTGGGCATCGTCTCTGCATCGAGGGGAAGGCGCTTCGGGCTTTCTGGGAGTGGAGGGAGGGCAGGTGGGACAGCCCGGGGCTCACGGCGCTTCTTATCACAGGAGGAGGGAACCTAGGTGCCCTTGCACACTATACGAGGTTCTCTCCTGGGACGAGCCCACCTGCCTTGTGGAAGGGTCACAGGACAGTAAGAGCCTTTCTCTCTTTCCAGGGAGACTATGAAGGAGACAACGTGGAGTTCAATGACAGGAAGGTAGGTGTGCAGACCCGGGAGCCCGCTCCTTGGGGTCAGGGGCCCTGGGCCAGCAAGGGGCAGGGGTGCAGGGTCCCAGAGCCTCGGCCCCACAGCTGGTGGAGAAGGTGGGTGAAGTTGCCTTGTTGGACTATTTTCCTCATGCTGTGTGCGTGCTAAGTCACTTCAATCATATTTCACTCATTGCCACCCTATGGACTGTAGCCCGCCAGGCTCCTCTGTCCATGGGATTCTCCAGGCAAGAATACTGGAGTGGGTTGCCATGCCCTCCTCCAGGGGATCTTCCCAACCCAGGGATCGAAACCCGGTCTCCTGCGGCTCCTGCACTGCAGGTGACTTCTTTACCGCTGAGCCATTGGGAAGCTCTGATCCTCAGAAGCATCCTTGGCAGGTTGTCCGAGCGTGTGAGGGGAAGGGAAGTGCCCCGAGCCTGCCCTTTTGCCCCGTCCTTCCTTCATGCACCGACTGTATCTCACTGGAGCAGCCAGAACCTCCACGGTTCTTTGCTGACATTTAGCCTAATCACCCCACCTTCCGGGGAAATGAGTTTGGGAACAGCGAGGCCAGCCACCTGGAGTGCCCCGGCCCCCAGCATCACTCCAGTAGGGGACACCATGGATGGTGGTCAAGCCAGTACTTCTCAAACTTACCTGTCCTGGAACCCTTTTTAATGGGGAAGTTACGGAGCTAGTGTTCTGCGGGACATACTTTGGGAAACACCAAGTGACCCTTTCTGCTTCACTGGCTCCTAATCCCACCCACCTGTGCTCTCAGTCACTCCTGCACCATCACAGCCGCTTCTCCTCCTTCCCTCGCTTGCCTACTCCCCGATACCAGCCTCTACATAGCTTCCCTGGTGGCTCAGACGGTTAAAGAATCTGCCTGCAATGAGGGAGACCCTGGTTCAGTCCCTGGGTTGGGAAGATCCCCTAGAGGAGGGCATGGCAACCCACTCCAGTATTCTTGCCTGGAGAATCCCATGGACAGAGGAGCCTGGAGGGCCACAGTCCAAGGGGTCACACAGAGTCGAACACGACTGAGCCACTAACACTTTCTCTGCTTCCACATGAACTCCTCCCATCTCCCCAACAAGCTCAGCCCTCCCTCACCTCAGGGAGCCACCCCGCCCTGCATTCCTTCAGCATCCCACCGCCCCCCCCCCCGCTCCCCCCCACCCCGTGCACTTGCCCTGCCTCTTCTCCTGGAGAGTGGATCCCGCTGAGATGACGGTGGAGATGACGGTGGAGACGCTTCCCTGAGAACCTCACAATGGAGGCCTTGTCCCCAGTCACCAGGGCCCCGAGCCTCTGTATGGGAACTGCTCTCCGCTCCCACCTCCCTCCAGCCCCCAATACGTGCTTTTAAATCTCTGGTACTTGATACAACTCGCCCGCCTGCCCGGGAATCCAACTGAAGATGCTATCTGATTTAGCACAAAAATTACATATTTGGTTATTTTTAGTGGAACATCTGGCATTCGTCTAAGAGTCCGTGACTTGCAGATCTCCCCTATCCGGTCCACGGGCCTGCCCTGCACCAACCCTGGCCTTGGAACCCAGCCTCCTACGTCCCTCTGCACCACCTGCCACTCCCTGTCACCCCTTCTGGCCATTCAGCATCCAGGTCCCAGGCCCCCTACCCCAGTCTCCCCCCTTCTTCCCCACGCTCCAGCCTCACTGACCGCCATTCTAATCATAGGAGACTTGACTGATGGCCACGTCAATGCCAAGACTGCTATTCAGTTATTACTTAGGAACTACTTGGCACCGCTGTGTGCCAGCCCAGCGAACAGCTCCAGGTTTATTCAGACCGAGTCGGACACGACTGAAGTGACTTAGCAGCAGCAGCCATGTTCTCTGCCTGGAATGCTGCCTGCCTCTCTCTATTTAATTTTATGTCCCAGCAACAAATACAAGGCCTGAGAATACTGGGTGAGTGGATGGATGATGGGTGGGTGACAGATGGGTGGACAGGTGGATGGACAAATGGAAGGCTGGGTAGATGAGTAGTGGCGGATGGGTGGGAGGAAGGAAAGACAGAAGGGAGGAAGAGGAAATGCCCCAGACACGTGTTTGGGTCTCAGCTCAGAGAACTCATTCTCCCATGATCATTTCACCCTAAGTGATCTGGTTCTGAGTATTTCGCTTTTGCAATGAAAAAATCCGTGGCATCCTGTCAGTGGCAGGATCCCCATGTGCCTGAGGACACAGGACAGAAAGTGGGGCGAGCCAAGCCAAGGCCATTTTCCTGTGCTGATCTGACAGAGCAGGGCACAAGCAAGAGTGTTTCAGGGGAGGCGGGCCAGAGCCGGGCCAAGCACAGCCACAGCTCTTGGCCTTATCTTTGGACTGCAAACCTGTGATCCAAGAGCTCCCTCCTCCAGGTGTGAACTGAGGTGGCCTCTGGTATGCTGTGCTGAGAGCCACAGGGCCCTGGCCCATAATGCATTTATTCATCCATTCATTCAACAATTGCTTGCTGGAAACTTGTCATGTGCCTGGTCTGAGAAGCTGGGGATGACACAGACCAGACTGGCCCTACTGGTGCCTCCATCCCAAGGGGAGATGGCAAGGGACAAGTCCATGGACAGTCCTACGGACCCCCTCAGTGCCATGACAGCCCCCCAACCCAAGCCATGTGGGCTCAGGTGGGAGGTCTGGGCTGGAGAGATGCCAGTGGGTGGAGCCAGGATCTCTCTGAGGTCAGGTGCTGGAAGGCTCCAGGGTCACCATGACCAGAGCCACCAGCCCCCAGCAAGCCTGCTCCAGGGCCTCAGACACCTCCCACCTGCTCACAGGCCGAAGGGCTCCGCAGAGCTCTGCCAACCCTAGCCAGGAAATCTGATGTTTGATTTCCTTGTGCTGATGGCTGCAGGGTGATTGATGTTCTCTTCTTGGCAGGAAGAAAAGTCCACCGAGATAAAGTGGTTTTTGTAGAAAGGTGGGCTGTACCCCCATCTGTCATGTCTACTGGTGGGTGATGGCCGGCCTGCTGCGACCAGTCCCACTGGGCAGGCCCAGGAACGGGGTGGCCAGTATGACAAAGCCAAGCCTTCAAGTGGGTCTTTCTGTGCCTCCCCTTTCTATCCCAGGGCCTCTCTCCTCATCCCTCCCTCTGATCCACCTCCAGCGCGTCTAGGCTGTAAATTTCAGCTGAGGGGAGGAAGCTGCCTTTGGTGACGGCTGCTCTGTTTATCCAGAGGTGCTGTGCCATCTCATCGGAGTTTGCTGGCTCAGACCTCTCCCTTTAGAGAGTAAAACTGTAGGCTTTCCTCCTTTTCTGCATAATCAGACAGATGACACGTAATGAGCCCCCAGCACTCTACTTCACAAAGCCTTGGGTCCGTCTGAGTCCTCACCATGACTTGGGAGGAAGGACAGTCTCCTGTATCAAGGAGACTGTGGGACTCGGCGGGGAGGGTCTGCCCAGGACACCCACTGCAGACCCAGTGGAGCCACCATCCCAGCCCGGCAGCCTGGCTCTAATTCCTGGACCCCTTCTCTTCTGAGATAGGGTCGGCCCCGTGCATCCTAGTCCCTTCTGCAGAAGCTCCAAAGGCTCTCCCACCAGCAGCCAGACTTGCCATTAAGTCTTTCAGGACTTGGAGTCATGCTGAACACGTCCTGTTCATGCCACTTAAAGAAAGACTTAAAATCCAAAGAAAGCTCCTCTTACAGAGATCAGAGTAGGCGAAACCCAGGATTTTGACAGCAAGGTTCGCTTGTAGTTAAGAATGCATTTAGCTGTTCTCTGTTGTTTTCCTCCCTGCGTTCTCCTCCCTGCTCGTTTTGTCCCTGTGTGCTGACTTCTGATGAAATACAATGTTCGTGCTCTCCTGAGTATTATGCTCCAGCTGCAGAAGGAGAGAGGCAATGCAAAAATGAAAAAAAAAAAAAAAGGAAAGTTTGCTGCACCTGCTAAAGGTTCTAGGGACCCTTGACTCCCTGGTCTGTGGAGGCTGGACCCCTCTGAGTGAACCTCTTACACATTTTTAATTTTCAGAGGCTCAGTTGAAGGGATCTTTGTGTATGGAAAACCATCCCACCAGCTGTGGGTCTTCCAAATCAGTGGGGGAGAATGTACTCACTCAGGCTGATATAACAAAGTACCAGACGGGGTGGCTTGAACAGAAAACATTTTTTTCTCATGATCCTGGAGGCTAGAAGTCCTAGATCCAGGTGCCGGCAGGGTTGGATTCTGGTGACAGCTCTCTCCCTGGCTTGCAGACGGCCGTCTTCCCGCTGTGTAGCCTTTCCTCCATGTGTGCACGAGAAGGAAGCCAGCTCTGGTGTCTCTTCCTTTTCTTATATGGACATGAGTCCTGTCAGGGTCTTTTCTAATCCCCTTCATGGATCACAGCCTGTGGTGGTGAAGGGGCTTGCATAACTCAATGAAGCTATGAGCCGTGATGTACAGGGCCACCCAAGACAGACAGGTCATAGTGGAGCCCTGATGCTGGGAAAGATAGAAGGCAAAAGGAGAAGGGGACAACAGAGGATGAGATAGTTAGATAGCATCACCGACTGAGTGGACATGAATTTGAGCAAACTCTGGGAGATAGTGAAGGACAGGGAAGCCTGGCAGGCTCCAGCCCATGGGATTGCAGAGTCAGACATGACTTAGCAACTGAACAAGTCGTGTCAGAGCAAAACCCTGCTCTCATGACCTCATTTAACCTTAATTACTTCCATAAATATGTAGCCTCCTATTACAGTCACATTGGGCAACTGAGGGTTCAACACGTTTGTGTTTGGGGAGATACAAACATTGATTCCATAGCATAGGGTATTGGGCACGATGATGTAAAAGGCTGTGTTTTAAAATCAAAATAGAAAGCTGTATTTGATGTATTTGGGGCCACAGCAGAATCTGAATGTAAGAGACTCTCGCAAGTTTTAAATTTAAATATTAAGAAAAGGGAAAAGGACAGAAGTCAAGCTTCAGTGTACAGGAGAGACCCAGAGACCTTGGCAAGTCCTCACAGGCATCCCCACGCTGGCCTTCTATCCATTCCCTGAATGATGCCAGCAGAGACAGGGAGCCAGGGCACTGGGTTTCCAGCTGGGGCCAGCTTCCCCCTAGCCAGCAGGGTCACCGTAGGCTTTGGGTTAAGGTTGATAGAGCATTAATTACCCACGTGCATGGGATCTCTTTATTAAAACCAGCAGTCCTAACCCGGTATCTTCTTTAAGACACCCTACGTGTTCATACAGACATATGAATATACACGTTCCCACAAGGCCAAGCTCATTACCATCCTGCCCAAGCCTGGGGCGTAGTGGGTTTGTGGATCTCATTCATCTCACTCAGCCATGTTAATCAGACAGCCTGTCTCGGGAGATCCACCCCTGCTCTTTTGCTCCTCGTGAGATCTGTTAAAATCATACTCCTGGGGTTTCTCTGCTCCAAAGCCTGGTGGGTCTGTCTTTAACAAAGAAAGTGAGGTGTCTGACAGTGGCAGGCCATTTAAAATCCCAGATCAAATAGTGAAGAGTGAGGATTCCGTAACAATGCCAGAAGCTTCTTTCCCATCCCCACGTCACCTGAAACCATAGATCTGTTCTTGCTCGGGGATGCAACCACTGCCCACGGGTTCTTTGAGGCCCTTACCAGAGCTGAAACTTGGGACCCATTTTTCCATGTCCATCTCCTCCACCAGAATGGGAGCTCCAAGGCTCAGGGGGGTGTCTGTGGTGTTCAGCTCACAGCCCATTGTCCAGCACGGTACCTGGCACAGGGCTGACTTTCTATATGAGCTTGTTGAATGAATGAATGACGTAGCCGTGAGCTGAGCACCTTGGCAGCTCTGTGTTCTGGCGAGGGACCTGGGAGCAGTTTACTTTTCCCCAGCCCTCACCACTTCCTTTTTCCCAGCTCCTGTACGAAGAGTGGGCGAGTTACGGGGTCTTCTACAAGTACCAGCCCATCGACCTCGTCAGGTAAGTGGGGACGCTGAGAGCAGGCCTGGGTAGATAAACATTGCTGTGCATCTCAACCGCACTGAGTGTGCAGAGCGTGGGCCCTTGCTCGAACTTGAAGAGCTTGTGCAGGGGAGCTGAGGTCTCCCAGCAGAGACCGGCAGCCTGGCCGAGCCTTAGATCAAGCAGTTTATTCAGATTTATTGCAGGCCTGGCTCTCATCTGTCATGTTCACTGTCTCCCCCTAAATTCATAGTCTGGCTCGGCCCAGTTGGGCATCTGGTGGGGTTTCTTTCTGTGTCTAAAGGAGGAAAAGAGCTGCCTGGGAATCTGTAAGAATTGCCCCTCTGGACACAGTGTCCTCTCCTGAGAGACCTCCCTCCCAGGGCAGACAGACCAGGCAACGTGTGTGCTGTGGGGACATGTAGATCAGAGCCCAGCCCATGAAGAAGACAGAGATGCTCAATATATGGAGTTACTGGTGCCTCAGGGCTGGAGTTTTTTCCTGTTTTTAGGCTGCATGAGGCTGGAACACAGCTGACCACCTCCGGCGAGCATCTTGCCCTGCAGCATGGGCATTACAGGAGGAAATGCTTCCATCCTCGGGGCTCAGCAGAGGAAGGGTGGGCACTGTGAAAGCAGAGAGCCCCCCCAAACATGACAGCCTGGCTCAGAACCACCCCCGCCAACTCTCTGCTTGGTCGAGAACCAGGGGCCCCCGTGTGAGCTGTTCATGCTGGGGAAGGGGCGTGGTGTAAATTTTGCCCCTGGTATGGATTGAGAGTAAGCGTGTGTCTGTCTGGCTTTGCCCTGCGGTGCAGAAAGTATTTTGGGGAGAAGATTGGTCTGTACTTCGCCTGGCTTGGCGTCTACACCCAGATGCTCATCCCGGCCTCCGTGGTCGGCATCATCGTTTTCCTCTACGGATGGGCCACTGTCGATGACAACATCCCCAGGTAGGCGGGCAGCCCCTCTCCCCAAAGATGTCCTCATCTCACTAAGGAGCCACGTTCCCCTTACTGCAGGAACAGAACTTCCTGGGACTGGGACCCCTCACCCCAAACCTGGTACCCCACTCAGCAACCACCACCCCCCCTCCAAACCGGGAAGTCACAGGCCAGGCCAGGCACTGTCAGGACCAGAGACGCCCCATCCGAAGGCTTTAATAGCCGTCTGAGAGCGTGGGCGGCCTTTGCAGGCACGCTTGCCCTAGGAGACATTTTACTGTCGAGAGGAAGACATAAAATAAATATCCGACTCCTTTTTGTCCTTTGAAGCTTTTTTTCCCATTCAGTCCTTAGTCATTATGTGACAAGAAAATTCACTGGTTCCCTGTGAGGTCAGGAAGTGAGGCCGGACCGTTCGGAGACCTCGGGGCGGTGCACTCGGCCGGCCAGGCCCTGTCTGCGCTGCACCCCCGCTCCCATGATGTGGGGAGATCGTGTACCAGCAGCTTGGTCTGCAGGGGCTGGCCCTGTGCAGCAGACCCCAGCCCGTGCACACAGGGCCGACAGGCCTGCCACTGCTCCCCAGGGAGCAGGCCAGGCATGGGGAGCTCTGGGAAGGAGGCTGAGACCCCAGAGACAGCCTGGCCTCACGCCGGGCGCATGTCTCCCAGACTGGCAGCCAGAGCGTGACTCAGGCAGTGGGAGTCTGAGGACAGCGTCTCCCCTCTTTGGTTGCTGTTCCCGGAACTTGCCAGTCTCAAGCCAGGGATAGCGGTTTATGATGTGAGCTCAGGATGCCAGCCCCGACTTCCATCAGGAACACTGTGCCTGCAGGCAAAGTGCTGGTTAGAGAGGCGGACGCCCCGCCCGCCTCCTGGGAGCCAGCAGTCTGTCGGGACAGTCTTGGGACATAGGGCAGATTACCCTTCTTACGACTCAGCCCAGCGTCTCTGAAGCAGAGCCCTGGTTTAGGAAATTCATCCATGGGTCTGCTCAGAAAAAGGCCAATGAAGGAGTCTTTGACCTGGGGGAGAGACTGGCTCCTTAGGCCCCACTCAGTGGTGTAGAAAGGCCACGCGCGGTGAAGTTTTGTGCAATGGATGTTTGAATACATGTTGTTGTTGTTGAGTTGCTTAGTCGTGTCCAATTCTTTGTGACCCCATAGATTGCAGTCTGCCAGGCTTCCCTGTCCGCCACTATCTCCCAGAGTTTGCTCAAACTCCTGTCCATTTAGTCGGTGATGCCATGCAACCATCTTCGTGGATAACAATAAAGTACTCCACCCACCCGGAACCAGAAAGTTAAAGGAATCTGGCTTCTGTCCCCTCCAGGGTTATTTTGGGCGCAGGCAGGAGAAAGCTTGTCCCTTTGTTTGCCAATGACACGAGTTCACTGTGCTCAGGGGTTTAATGAAGGCAGAGATCAGAGTAGCTTAGACGTGGAGGGGACTTCACTCCAAAGTCCGAGAGACTCGGCGAATGGAATGCGGGGCGCCCCCACGGGGACTGCTCCATCTGCCTCCGGGTCCTGGAGGGAGGGCAGGGCTGGCGGCCTCAGCCTGGACACCCTGCCTCAGGAGGCTCAGGCTCCCCCGCAAGGGCGCTGACAGCCCCGGGCCAGGCCAGGCCAGAGCTGTCACATGGCCAGGGTTACGGTCAGTGTTCACTGGGGACTCTGGAGCCCTGTCTGACCTCGGCCTCCGCTCGCTTGGCGCCTTGGACCAAGTGTGAGGTGTGTGTTCCCCTTGGAGCCTGGCCCGGCCAAGTCTGTAGGATGGCCAGTGCCCCCGCACCCCGCACCATGCTGCCCCACCGCCCGTGCCTCTGTCTGCTCCAAAGAGCAGGCGCCTGTTGCTCGTCTTTATTTTGGCTGAAGGCAGTGAAGGGAGAGGCTGAGGGTTTAAAACCAGCAGAAACAGGCTTTTTGTCTGGCTGGAGTTGTTTAAGCTGGCAGGGCAGAGGGCTGGGCAGCCGTGGGGCTCATGGGCAGGCAGAGACGCAAGCCCTGGCCTCCCCAGCCCCCTCCCACCCTCAGGCTCCAGGCCCCCCACCCACCCAGTGGCGCCAGGCCACACACTGACAGTGGGGTGTGCATCCACTGGTCCCCTGAGAGGGGCCGGGGTCACACACGGGTGGGCGTCCTGCACCTCTTCCTTTCGGGAGAAGCCCCCAGAAGAGCGGAAGCTCAGGGGGGATGAGAGATGGGCCCCTCGAGTCGGTGCCTGTACCTCCTTTTGGTCACTGCAGCTGCCGTCGCTCTGTTGTGCCCACAATAGTGATGGTGAATGGGAGGATGGTTTAAATACGCCAGTGACGTTCCCAGGGCTTCCTAGACGTTCCCTTGTTTAAGCCTCCTGACAACCCAATAACATGGGCTCTTGGGGAATTCCTTAGAGGTCCAGTGGTTAGGACTCAGCACGTGCGTTCACTGCCGTGGACCGGGGTTTAATCCCTGGTCGGAGAATTAAGATCCTGCAAGCCATGCGGCATGGCCAAAAAAACCCCAATATACTTAAATAAAATGCCGTGACCCTTTAAAAAAAAAAAAGGAGCTCTGTAAGTCTCAGCATGCCCATTCTATGGATACAGAAACTGAGGCCCAGGGGGTTCAAACCACCTGCCCCAGGCCACACAGATCACGAGCAGTGGAGCTGGAATTCACGTGCAGAGCTGGCTGGCTCCCGAGTCCTTGCTGCCCTCCGAACTGTGTGTGCCTGACCCCCCCAATGTACATGTGTTCACAGGCACACACGTGTGCTCACACACACACACATGCTTCCCCACATGCTCCGAGGCAATAGCCTTGCCCACCATCTGTCTTTCCGTCTACCGTGCCTGACGCCGTGCCTGCACACACACAGCAGGTGCACACTTCTTTGATGAGTGTCTGGGGAGAGCTACTGTGAGAGAGAGCTGAGCGGGATGCCTGCAGTGCTGCCAGGGGAGGGCCCCCGCAACCTCTTGGCAAATGCTCCCCAGTGGCTGTGGTCCAGCCAGGATCCTGTGCATAAGCTCAGGTGCATCCAGAAATTTTTCTTAAAAGCTCTAAAGCAATCACCCTATTCACCCCCCGCCCTTCACCCAGAAAGCCATCTAACCCCTGGGAATCCACTCCTGCCTGTGCCTAACTATAGCTCAGCGTCTTGTCCAAATGAGCGGGGAGGAGAGGGGCAGAGCAGGGCGCAGCTGGCAAGGCCCTCTGCTGGCCTCTCTCCTCATCTTCCAGGAGGAGGAACCGAGTCTGGGGCTCAAGGACCAGCCCTGGGCACACAGAGGACAGAAACTGCCCCTCAAGGAGCCGAGCCAGGCCTCCTGGCCTCAGCAGGGAGCCCTCCTGTGGCCTCTGGGCGGCAGCTGAGAGCCGGGCAGGGACAGATGGGCTTGACAGGGACAGAGCCCTGGGCGCAAGTCCCACTCTGCTGTGTGGCCCTGGACAAGTGACGTCCCCTCTGTGGGTTGGCTTCCTGCTCTGTGAAGGTGGGATTGTAACAGCCCCAGAGTTGGTCCAGGCTGGATGGACACTCAGTGCAGTCTCCTGCTCACATGGCTGATGGCCTTTAAATACTACACTTTAGGAGGGCCCTGGGCATCGCAGAGCTCCCCGCGGTCCCCAGACTTCACATCCGCTCAGCAGAGTGAAACCCTGCCCTGAGCAGGGCCCCATCCTGCTCAGGGGCCACCCCTCATCTCCAGGGTGAGCCCGGCCTGGTGGGACCACAACCCCAGGCAGCTTGTAGGTGTGTTCCTTCCGATCCAGCCACCTACCTCCTGAGAGGAGGTCTGGGTGGACCACGTCTCCATCTTCTTATGGGTCCAGAGTGCCCAGCGAGGCCCTCAGGCTGGTACCGGGTCACCCCCAGGGGTGGACTGAAGCCCGCAGGACTGGCACTGAGCAGGTGCTGGGTGCGAGGCCAGCACTCAGGAAGGGCATGGCATCCTCACGCTTTGACTCCTTTCCTCTTTCGGGTCTCCTGGGCCTTGTCACGTCAGGACTTGGACGGCATTCACTATTAGCACAGCTTTGACGGTGCCTGGTCATCAGAGGGAGGCTGCTGGGGACCTCGACTTCTGCGGGCAGCTCCAGGGCAGGCCGTGCGTCCCACTGCCTGGGGCCACCCCAGAGATGAACACTTACGTGACCCTGTCCCGCCACACAGCAAGTGCCATGGGTCCACACCCAGGTCCACCCACAGAAGCTGCAGGCTGGCTGCAAAATTAAAGTGTGGGACCCTGTTCAAAGTCACTAAGACTATAAGGTGAGGGAGCAGAGAGTGGGAAGCCAAGCTGGGGCCTTGCGTGGAGAAGAGGGATGTGGGCCCCGGTGGAAGCCCACTGGCAAGCTGACCGAACCATGTCCACCCCGGCAAGGACGGCGTGGCTCCGGAAATTGCTGGTCTGCGGGGGCCAGCGGGGGCCCTGGCCGTCGGCTGGGGTACTCCGGGCTGTCCTCTCTTCCAGCATGGAGATGTGCGACCAGAGACACAACATCACCATGTGCCCGCTCTGCGACAAGACCTGCAGCTACTGGAGGATGAGCTCCGCGTGCGCCACCGCCCGCGCCAGCCACCTCTTCGACAACCCCGCCACTGTCTTCTTCTCCGTCTTCATGGCCCTCTGGGGTAAGCGAGCGCCGCTTTGGGGCAGGGGCGACCTTGGGTGGGTCCCGACCCTCCCTCTCCCTCCTCGAGGTTCCCCGCAGGGGCGTGGGCCAGGAATGCACACGGGAGGGATGGTCGGCTCCCATCCCCTCTGCTGGGCACCCGGGGGCCGTGCAGGGTCACAGATGCACATGACCGTGGATGTGTCCAACCAGGCCAGGAGCCCCTCATGGAAAGTCTCGGAGGGTGATTTCTCCCGGAAATGGAGCTCTTTCCCGGGGCTGGGCTCTGTTGGCTCAGGAAGGGCAGCTACTTTCGAAGGAGGAGGGCCAAAGGTTCTGCCTTCCTCCCACCGTCCTCCCGATGATGCTGGGGAAGCTGACCCTGGCCAGGCCCTGGGGCAAGTCTCTCATCGACCCTCAGCACCCCTGTGGGTGCCCATTTCACATGTGATGACGTCAAGGTCCAGAGAGAGTGGATGTGAGTGGTCTGGGATCACCCACCTCCTGAGTCGCCATGGCCTGTGCCCTTAACCCCTAGACTGCATTGCCACCTGGGGTCCAGAGCAGATGGCTCCTCCCCAGAGTTCTTCCAAATGCAGGTCCTACCTGGTACCCATCTCAGGCTTGAGGGGGCGTGGGACGTGGGTAAGTGGTGGCTGGATGAATCTCTGCAAACTTCGCAAATGGATGCATCTCCGTTTCTGGGTTAGCCGACAGGCCTACCTCCTCCTCCATGGCCCCGTGTGCAGCCTTTGCCAGCAGGGGATTCGGGGCTTGGGCACCCATGTGCTGAGCCATCACCCGGGCACCCGTCTTTGTGCTCAGGGGTCCCAGATAGTAGGAGATGGAGCTGCACAGAGAGAGCAGACAAGGGAAGGGTCAGGACCTCTGAGAAAGGGCAGTTAGGAGGGGCTGCCTGCAAGAGGCGTGAGCCTCTTGAGCTGGGTTCTGGAGATATAAGGGGCAGGGGTTCTGAGATGTGGGACAGACAGACTGTGGACACACAGAGGGCTGTGCTGTCACCTGCTGAAGGGCAGCCCCAGGCCCCGCATACTCCATGTGTCCTGGTGCTTGGTGGGCCCCGGTGGGCCAGGGGGTGGAGGGTGCCACTAGCCAGTCAGGTGTGCGGCTCTTACCTGTCAGTGCGATTGAGATCTGCGAGGATCCCGTCAAATAGAGAATTCAGTACAAGCCTCCGTTACTAAGGGGAGTGGGGACCTGCCCTCAGAACCTCAGAATCCTCTGAGTTGGGGCCTTGGATTCCCCTGCAAGCCAGGGGGAGTTTGGTGGTGACAGGAGAGAAGAGCCAACCTCCGCGGGCAGCAGAACAGGGCTGATGCCCAGGCAGTGGGCTTCCGGGCCCGCACGCTTCTGGAACCCTCTCCCAGCCTGAGCCCACCCTGCATGGCCCTGCAGCCTCGCCCGCCACCCTCGCGGTTGTGTTCAGGCTCCATCAGTGTTAAGGGGCGGCTGCAGGGGCTCAGTGAGCCCAGGAAGCACCAGGTGCTGGCAGGGGGCTGGGGTTTGTCCCATTTTGTCCAAGGCTTCCTGGAGCCAGGGGCGTGGGGTTTGGCCCAACCTGTGAGATCTGGAGGCTGGTGTGCAGAGGAGCCGAGGGCTGAGTCAGGGGTCAGGGGAGAGGGGGAGAGCCTGGCCCGTCCTCTGGGCTCCTGTTCCAGCGTGGGCCACCGGCCGGGCCCTCTGGTGTCCGATCACTGCCCGATTACATTTCTACACTCGTTGGAAACCGGGGAGGACGGGTCCTGGTGAGGGTCCGAGCTGCAGCACCTCCTCTTAGAAGACGTGTCTGCACCGAGCACCTCACTCCCATCCCATCCCCACCCTCAGATCTGAAGAGGGGCTTGGTGTCCTCATCAGAGGCCCCTTTTGGGCGTCTTCTCCACCGAGGCGTCCGTCACGGTGCGCCTCTGCCTGCGTGGCTACGGGGACCCAGTTTTCACAGCAGAAGGCTCCGCACACCACCGGCCAGCTCTGTTCCCTCACCCAGGATCCATCGGCCGGGGTGGTGGCCAAGCCAGCGCCTACCGTGGTCTCCAGGTGACCCACGAGCAGGCGTGAACGTACGGTGCTCAGCGCCCAAGCCACTGGAAGGTCATTCAGGGACCCCGTCTGGTTGGTCTGTGTGCACTTTCACACCCCAGGGGCTCCATGCAGCCCCACCACTGCCCCACCCTGTCAGTCAGCCCTCAGCTTCCTTGCCTCTAAAATGGGTGTAGGGTAAGGACATTTACATCGGGCACAAAATCTCAGCCAGCGCTCAGCACGTATGTGGCTGACTCTCAATAAACAGCCTTGCCCTTGTGACCGCGAACCACTGGCGTGGCTGCCTGCCACACTGCAGGAGTGAGACCAGGTAGATGTGCCTGGTGTGTAGGGCGTGTACCAACTGGTATTTAGTTAAGTGTCTGTTCTGGGCTCTGGGGAAACCATAGGAGGTGAAAACCGCTGTGTCCACTGCCTTCACCCAGGCTGCAGGAGGACACAGCGGGTGCAGAGGCCCCGTGGCGAGGCTGCAGGTCTGTTGAAGGAGCCTGCAGGTGCGTGGAGCAGGCGGAACCCTGGAGGCCAGCGCGGGTCACAGGGGACTTCATATTCACCGGGCGGACCAAGGAGCCAGTGCGGCCTCTGCTGTGTCAGGGTCTCATCTTAAACTTGTGTCGGAGACAGCGACTGATGCACAGAGGAGCTGGGGAGGTGGTGGAAGGAGGCTGACCCGGCTCTGACGGGGGCGGCAGGGGGCTTTCACTGCCACCTGAGCTCCATGGTAGACGCTCACCGCCCCCGCGGGTGACAGCGAGAAGCCGGTTTCCACGAAAGCAGACAGAGCAGAAAGGAGGACCACGGGGACGCGCAAGAGAAGCAGTTAGGGGCCTCTCGCCCCCTCCTTCCCTGCGCTGGGCTCCCCAGCAGTGCCCCGTCTGTTCCCACTGTCCTGCCCAGAGGCCTAGGAACTGTTTCTCCAAACTGAGGGCCCCTGACGGAGGAGACTGACCATCCTAAAGGGCTCTCCTGCCTGCCTTATTGTGAGCTAAGGAGATGCCTTTGGGCTTGGCCAAGCAGGTGTCACCTGGAGGTCGAGGGGTACAAATGACAGCCCCCCATCCCACATGAACATCACCCCGCATCCTGCCCACCTGGGCATGACCCGTGGCCCAGAGGGTCCCCTGCCTGCCATCCACCTGCTGCGGCTCACCTCTGCAAGCATCTCTGGGCAGCACATGGCTTACAAGCTCTCTGTCCTTCTCCTCTGCAAACGTCTCCTCCTCCGATCAGAGCTCGCTTCAGCTGAGAGCCTGGGAGCCAATAAAGTCACGAGCCATTTGGACACTAATCATCCCATTTCCAGCTTCAAGAATGACCTTCCATGGTCAGCCCCAGGGGTGGTCTTGCTCCAGGAGCCCTGAGAACTCGGTTGGATTCTGGCCACTGCCCATGTCTCAGTGAATCCTAGCATGTCACACACCTTCCCTGTCACCTGCAGGACACGCCTGGGTGTTGCACCCACAGAATGAGCGTGGTCCTCAGAGCACCTTCCTGTGCGGTCACCCTGAGTCTGAGAAGGCCTGGTTATTCAGTGCCCTGGTTGGTTGGGAAGAGGCTAGGGTGAGACTTGTCCCTCCCTCATTGGCTCAGCAATGGCCTGTAGCCCGTGGACACTCAGGTAATAGAGATACCAGAACCGTCCCTCCCCCAGGCTCTGGGGAGCTCCAAGCATAGCTTCACCATGAACTCAGTCATCTTGGCACAGGCTGGTCCTCCCAATGAGGCCGAGAATGAGAGTCACAGGTCACCAACTCAGAAGGAGAGATTTCCAACAGAGTGCTGGATCATGCTGGGTTGACAGGTGGTGAGCACCTCATTCCAGGAAATCAAGCTGAGGTCGAAGGATTCCTTGCCAAGGCTGCTGAAGAACGTGGGGAAGTGACGTCTGTGTGGTTCAAGGTGGCTTGTGAAAATGTTCCTGGCCCCACACGCTAGCTCTGTTGATTAATTCTGGGATCAGTCTGACTATAAATGTAGGATTGATGGCCATCAGTCACTGAGCTGATCTGTCTGTGTCTGACATGGGGCCTGATGCTCCTTGTACTTCATTCCACTGCATCCCCACAGCTGAGAAGTTGTCCCCATTTCACAGGTGAGGAAAGTGGGGCTCCACTGAGCCTGAGCCCATGCCCCTGCCCTGCCCATCCCTGTCTCTTTGGGCTCTGTGTCCATCAGAACCATTCCCCGTCCCTCGCCCACCGCCCTCTGTTCATCACCAGCCTCCATGACTTTCCTCAAAATCTCTGATCGGCTCCCTTCTTCTCTGATCAGGGCCCGGGCAGCTCTGAGCTGAGGCTGGAGAACCTCCTAGCTGAGCACAAAATCTCCCAGTTTCCCTGCTCCAGGATGGGGTGGCTGACCCTGCAGCAGGCACACAGTGGAGCCCACCTGCGCAGCTGTGGGCTGGGTGGTTTGGTCCAATTCAATGCCCAGCTGGGTTGGCTGTGTGCCAGGATGGCTCGTCAGTGGGTAACAGCGCCAGCCACCGGCCAGACTCAGGCTCAAACCTCAGCTCGGTCCCCTAACAGCTGTGTGGCCCTCAGGCAGGTCGCTCCACCTCTCCAGGCCCCGGCTCCTCCACTTGTCAAATGGAGCTAGTGACCCAACCCACCTCAGAGAGCGGTTGGGAAGGTCGAATGAGTCGCGCCTCGTGGTGTCTTAGGGCTGTGCCTGGTGCTAGTTGTCACGCTGTGCTAGCTATTACATCCGATTGGTGAGCGCTTGCTTTTTGGAAATGTGAAAACGGCCTAGATAGACCCTGTGAGACTGGAGCTCAGACCTAACCTCTCACCTTGTGCCTGCGGTCCTCTGTGAACTGTGTCCCTCCATCTCCTTCAGAAAACACTGGCTTCAGCCGGCTGGTGCCACTGCGTGTCGGGCACTGTTCTGAGCCTCTTATGTATGGAGACTCATTCATTCTCCCAGTGACTGTCAGAGGAAAACAGGCTCTGCTCCTCCGTTTGGCAGATGAAGCACTGAGGCAGCTTTCCCGGGGTGACACAAGCTAACCAGAGGCAGAGGCAAGGGACTTCCTGGCGGCCCAGGGGCCAAGACACCATGCCCCAGTGCAGGAGCACAGCTTCAATCCGTGATTAGGAACTAAGATCCTAGTTGCCCGGTGGTGCAGCATGACCAAAATTTTTTAAAGGTGAAGAGGCAAGACCTTGAGCCCCAGCAGTCTGGCTCCCCAGCCCCACATATGTGAGCCCTGGGCTCCACTGCTTTGCCAGTGGTACTAACCAGCTCTGGCTGATGTGTGCCCTTATTCCTGGAAGGATGACCTTAAATTCATTCTCTTGCCTGGACTAGCTTCCCTCCCTCCCTCCAGGTAGATGGGCTCCCTTCCCCCTCCAGAGGTTCACACAGAGTTTACTGGTCCCCACAACAGCCCTGGAGAGAAACCCCGTTATTCTCTGATGAAGACATGGGAGCACAGAGAGGTTAAGTGACTTGCCCAAGAGCATACAGCTAATAGATTCGTAACAGACATGACAGATCTGTGCCCTGGCCCACCTGCCTCCATGGTCCAAGCTAGTGCCCTGGTCTCACCTCTCTGTCCAAATATTTCCACGCCCCTTCTGTGCCCTCCTGGGGAAGCAGAGATTTACCACGAGCCAGTAGTGAGGGGCAGACAGGCAGCAATGCTGCTCAGCCAACAGCATGGCAAGGAGCTGGCTGGGTTTTGTGCACTCTCAATGAAGCCAGCTTGCTCGTGGCAAGCTCATTTATTGAGCACGTACTGTGAGCAAAGCAGTACTACCTCACACCCTCAAAGGTGCCGGCCAGCACTCACCAGCAGCCCCATCCTTGGAAGAAACACAGACGGCTGCATCCTCTATCCAAGATACAGGAAACGGGCGAGTCTCTGCTTCCACTGTCCGCCCTGCTTCCTCCAGCTCCACTTCCGCTGTGGGAGACCACAAAGGTGCCTGTCTGTCAAGGGCAAGTTCAGTCTATGTGTTCCCGTTTGGGGCGGGGGTGGGGGGAGCAAAAAAGCCAGACCGCTCCCAGGAAGCACTCAGGGAAAGAGGAGCTTATTATAAATCAAGACAGAATCAACAGGAAAGGGCCTGCTGGGCTAGGAGGTGCCCACTGACTCCCCGCCCCTGCCCGCAGGGTGGAGGAGACACAGTCCCTCTTTCCCCAGTCTTTTCACACTTGCTGTCAAGTGTAATTAGCAGCAAGCTTGCCATTGTTGAATAGGATTTTTTTTATCCCTTATTCAGTTACTTGTTCATTACCCTCTAAAGGATCATTTTCACACTGGTGTTTCTTCTCCCACGTGTCCTTTCTTTTCCTGTCCTCCAGCTGTGAATGTTTCTTCTCGCTCAGTGACAGAGAGTGACCCCAAACCTGTTTCTGCCCTTGGCAGGGCTGGGTCACCGCCCCAGGAGTCGCTGTGGCAGCTGTTTCCATCTTGTTTCCGCTCTGCCATGGGGTCTGGCTTGCCCAAGGGGGCGACCCGCTGGTCCTGGAACCCTGTGCTTTGGCTGAACGCTCCACTGCCTGGGATTTATAACATTTCAAAACCTCCAGTGTGTCGTCAAGATGAAGCAACTTTGAGCTCCATTTAGCTGTTCGCACCAGGATCAATTTTCTGAAATTATAGCATAATGAGTTTTCAAGGCTTGTCAGTTCCAGGCAGAACAAAGGGGGTTATTGGATTTGAGCCTGGCTGCAAGGAGCTGTGGAGAGATGGTCCCAGCGTCAGTGGAATGACAGGTGTGGTTGAAACCCCTCCCGGGGTCTGCGCCCGAGGCTCTGAATGCAGTTGGCAGGTCACTGGCTGAGTTACCCGAGCAGGGCAGAGACGGAGAGAGACTTAATCTCTGCTGGAATTCAAAGGCCAGCAGCGGGTTCATGAGCGGACAATTGTTCAAGGGATAAATAAGTAGAATCAGTGAGACCATGAAGGGTCAGGGCCTTTGTGCGGGCGGGAGCCCCAGCTCCCCTGTGGACTGACAGGCAGGTTCACACCATCGCCTGGTCCCTGCAGCCCGAGGAGACCCAGCCCTGCTCTCCACGTGCAGAGAGCGGGCACTGTCAGGAGCCAGAGGTTGGTGAAGGTGTTCTCTGCTCTCGGGGACTGCACTTTAAGAAGGGTGCGCCATGCCTGCCCCGGCGCCCTCGTGGCTCAGGAGTGCCTGATGCAGGTTCAGAAGTCGAGACCCCCAGCCCACGAGGAACTTGGGCTTCACAGGGGAAACGGTGCCGTTCTCTGCAGCACCCAGCCTCAGTCAGAGCCTTCCCTCCATGGCCTCTGAGATTCCCACGGCAGCCTGAGCGTCCATGATGTTCCAACAGAAGACAATGGGTAGGGGCCTTCCCTGGTGGTCCAGTGGTTACAACTGGGCTGCCCCTGCAGGGGGTGCGGGTTCAATCCCTGGTGGGGGAACTAGATTCCACGTGCCGCAAGGCACAGCCAAAAAAAAAAGGAAATATCCTACAAAAAAAAAAGCCAGTGGGAGGGCGGAACCAGGAGCGTTTAACAATGCATCCAAGATCGTCCATGTGTCAGTAGCCGTGCTTCAGAGGAGGAAGGTCTCAGAAAGGGGGGCCAGCAGCCAGCCGCGGAGACGTCAGAAACTGGGGAATTAGGGTTAGGCCTAGGAGTTAAGGCAGTTTGGACAGTTCAAGCAGGGCCCAGGGGAGGTGGGATGGGACGCGGCCTGGGAGGAGAGCCGAACCAGAGACACGGGGTAGCTGGAGCACGGACTGACAGCTCATCTGATGGACAGAGAGGGGGCTGGAAGGAAGGGCAGATGGTGGGCAGGTCAGAGTGTCCAGACACGTGTGTGCACGGGGCCAGCCACAGAGCTCACACGGGATGCAGACTCTGGGTCCGCGTGGTGCCCAGCGTCTGCATTCGTCAGGCCCCTGCCGCGGGGGTTCTAATACAGCCCACAGTCTGAAAACTCCTGGGGGAAATGGACAGCTTGCCCCTACCCCCTGTAACCAGGCGGGTGTGTCTGGTCCGTTTTCTCTGCAGCCCCAGTGTACGGCAGGGAATTTAAACACATAAGCAGGACCTGCACCCATCGTTCTGGGTTTTGTTTACCTGAGGTGAAATTCACATAATGTGAGTTAACTGTCTTAAACACACTGCCCAGTGGCATTTAGCACCCTCCCTGCACCAAGCCATCCTCACCAGCACCCCCCAGGTGGAGCCCCAGTGCCCATTTAGCCGTCTGTCCTCCTCACCCCGCCCCCATCCCTGATAGCCGCCGGTCTGCTTTCTGCCTCTGTGATGGATGTGTCTGTAAATATTCTGGATGCTTTGTACATACAGGGCCAACCCTGTGTCGACACCTTAATGAGAGCTGGTGAGATCCTGCAGGAGGGCCAGTCATAGGGCCGCTCCTCTGTCCAGCCCTCAGCACGTGGATGCCCCGCCCGAGGCCGCACAGCAGGCACTGTTATCAAGCCCATGGTACACACGCGGAGACTGAGGCTGGCGGGTGGGGGGCGATCCCGGGCCAAGCCAACACCTGCTTCTATCCAGGGTAGATCCAGTGTCCGTCGCTCACCTGCTGCCTCTGGGCTCCTCTACAAGAATGTGTTTTACCTAATGCTTCTCATTAAAACCTGTCTGCAGGAAGGAACTCAGCCACCCGCTCGCACCCTGGCCTGGGTTCGCTCTTCACTGCTTGTCTTTTGTGTTGCACTGCCTACTGGGCTTGGATTTAGGGAAGTGAACTTGTCTCCTCAGCCCCCTTATGTGGCTCCTGGGATTGAGGGCCTCTCTTCTTGTCTTTAGTATCCTTGACCATGCTTGGCACATGGCTTGTGCTCACGTGGGTGGGAAGCCATGCCCCTAATCTTGGCCAATCTTGGGGGGAGAAGTCCTAGACCCAGGTTTCCGCTGTGTATTCACCAATCACCTGCCTCCTTGGGGTCTCAGTTTACCCATCTGTGCAAAGGGCTTGCAGGCTGGATGCAAGGAGGTCCCCCAGCACACCCAGCAGCTGACACAGACATCGAGTTACGTCTGTGTAATGTAGGAGAACCATCACTGGGCCCCTCGAAAGGAAGGGATGGGAACTCAGCAGGACCCACAGGTGTCTACACAGCTGCCGTAGTGAGGGAGGGCTGCAGGGACACAGCTGCAAAGGAAGGGCTCTCGTCTTCCTTCCTGCCTCTGTCCATCCCAGCCCAGTTCAGTTCAGTCACTCAGTTGTGTCCGACTCTTTGAGATCCCATGGACTGCAGCACACCAGGCCTCCCCGTCCATCACCAACTCCCAAAGTTTACTCAAACTCATGTCGATTGAATCAGTGATGCCATCCAACTGTCTCATCCTCTGTCGTCCCCTTCTCCTCCCGCCTTCAATCTTTCCCAGCATCAGGGTCTTTTCAAATGAGTCAGTTCTTCGCAACAGGTGGCCAAAGTATTGGACTTTCAGCTTTAGCATCAATCCTTCCAATGAATATTCAGGACTGATCTCCTTTAGGATGGATTTGTTGGATCTCCTTGCAGTCCAAGGGACTCTCAAGAGTCTTCTCCAACACCACAGTTCAAAAGCATCAATTCTTCGGCGCTCAGCTTTCTTTATAGTCCAACTCTCACATCCATACATGACTACTGGAAAAACCATAGCTTTGACTAGCAGACCTTTGCTGGCAAAGTAATGTCTCTGCTTTTTAATATGCTGTCTAGGTTGGTCATAAATTTTCTTCCAAGAGCAAGTGTCTTTTAATTTCCTGTCTGCAGTCACCATCTGCAGTGATTTTGGAGCCCCAAAAATATAAAGTCTGCCACTGTTTCCACTGTTTCCCCATCTATTTGCCATGAAGTGATGGGACCAGATGCCATGATCTTCGTTTTCTGAATGTGAGTTTTAAACCAGCTTTTTCACTCTCCTCTTTCACTTTCATCAAAAGGCTCTTTAGTTCTTCACTTTCTGCCGTAAGGGTGGTATCATCTGCATATCTGAGGTTATTGATATTTCTCCCTGCAATCTTGATTCCAGCTTGTGCTTCATCCAGCCCAGCATTTCTCATGATGTACTCTGCATATAATTTAAATAAGTAGGGTGACAATATACAGTCTTGACATACTCCTTTCCCCGTTTGGAACCAGTCTGTTGTTCCATGTTCAGTTCTAACTGTTGCCTCCTGACCTGCATACAGATTTCTCAAGAGGCACGTCAGGTGGTCTGGTATTCCCATCTCTTGCAGAATTTTCCAGTTTTTTGTGATCCACACAGTCAAAGGCTTTGGGATAGTCAATAAAGCAGAAGTAGATGTTTTTCTGGAACTCTCTTGCTTTTTTGATGATCCAATGGATGTTGGCAACTTGATCTCTGATTCCTCTGCCTTTTCTAAATCCAGCTTGAACATGTGGAAGTTCACTGTTCACTTACTGTTGAAGCCTGGCTTGGAGAATTTTGAGCATTACTTTACTAGCATGTGAGATGAATGCAAGTGCATGATAGTTTGAACATTCTTTGGCATTGCCTTTCTTTGGGATTAGAATGAAAACTGACCTTTTCCAGTCCTGTGGCCACTGCTGAGTTTTCCAAATTTGCTGGCATATTGAGTGCAGCACTTTCACAGCATCATCTTTTAAGATTTGAAACAGCTCAACTGGAAATCCATCACCTCCACTAGCTTTGTTCGTAGTGATGTTTCCTGAGGCCCACTTGATTTCACATCCAGGATATCTGGCTCTAGGTCAGTGACCACACCATCATGATTATCTGGGTCGTGAAGATCTTTTTTGTACAGGTCTTCGGTGTATTCTTGCCACCTCTTCTTAATATCTTCTGCTTCTGTTAGGTCCATACCATTTCTGTCCTTTATTGAGCCCATCTTTGCATGAAATGTTCCCTTGATATCTGTAATTTTTTTGAAGAGATCTCTAGTCTTTCCCATTCTATTGTTTTCCTCTATTTCTTTGCATTGATCACTGAGGAAGGCTTTCTTATCTCTCCTTGCTATTCTTTGGAATTCTGCATTCAAATGGGTAGATCTTTCCTTTTCTCCTTTGCCTTTCGCTTCTTTTCATAGCTATTTGTAAGGCCTCTTCAGACAACCGTCTTGCCTTTGGGCATTTCTTCCTCTTGGAGATGGTCTTGGTCTCTGCCTCCTGTACAGTGTCACGAGCCTCCGTCCGTAGTTCTGTACAGTGTCACGAGCCTGCGTCCATAGTTCTGCAGGCACTCTGTCTATCAGGTCTAACCCAGTAGCAGGTGGTTCTTCACACTGCTCACCATGCCTGATTCTGAACTGAGATCTCGGGACTGCCTCCAGCTCGGTGTGGGCCTTCCCGTTGCTCATGCTGCTGGCCAAGCCTGAATATCACAGCCCCACCCTTTTGCTCCAGAGCAGAAGTTGACAAACTCAGCACCACGGAGTCTGCCCGGCAACAGGGCATGGCGCGGTCTGTGGCCCAGCAGAGAAGGCATGCCCAAACCTTGGCTAAAGAGGCTTCGGACTTTTAAAGGAGAGACGGGAAGCTCATGATTAATATAAAATGTATGCATTTCCTAAACATAGCTGAGGCCAACAAGCCTTGTCTAGGCACTGTCTCCTTGGCCACAGGTTGTGGCCTCAGGTCCAGCCTTGGTCCTGGTCAAACTGCAAATACTCCTGGGAGAGGGCCTTTGTATCTGTCTTAAGACATTTGCCAGTACATTCTAGCAAGAATGCCTGGGTTTCAATACCAGCTGCATAACTGTAGGACCTTGGGCAAATTACTTACCCTGTCTGTGCCTTTGTCTCCTCATCCATAAAATGGCAATACAACTTTTGCTGTAACCATCAGACTTACTACAACTGTTGCTCCTTTAAAGAGCGTTAAATATGCAGAAGGTCAGTCAGTATAATGGTTAAGGGTAGACTCTGGGGTCGAGCAGAAGTCAGTTCAAACCCCACTCCCGCTGTTAACCTACAGTCGACCTTGGGCAGAGCACACAATCCTCTGAGCCTCTGTCCTCACATGTAAAGGTGTGAGTGGAAATCATTCTCTAGTGCATCGCATTGTTTTGAGGGTTCTTGATGTCAATAAGTCACTAGCACAGAGCCTGGTGTACGCTGAGTCCTCATGAAAAGGTAGGGGTTACCACAGTGCAGGCTGGTGAGTGGAACGAGTGGAGGTCTAGGAGGCAGAGGTGTGGGTCAGTGAGCCTGGGAACGGGGAGGCATGGGGAGGGCGGGGGCAGGGGATATAACCGGGCCAGCTCCCCACTGAGCAGAGCCAGCCCTCCTCCCCCACTCAGCCCGAGGTCGCAAAGGAGGCCTTGCCATGCGCAGGCAGAAGCCAGAGAGACACAGCTGTCAAAACACAGTGAAGGAGAGGCAGGCCTTCCAGAACTGGAGGGGGTATGGGAATGGGTCCCGACCAGGGCCCTCCACTGCAGTGAGCCAAGGACACACTGAGAGGCGGAAGGAGACATCCTCACACCTTCCTTCTCAGGAGGCTGCCGATGGGCCTGCCCCACCGGCCACATGCTTCCTCCCAGAGTCCCCGCCACCACGATGCCTCTGCTGAGAGAGCGCTTGTGTCTCAGGGAACTACATTTCCCAGGCTCCCTTGCTGTCCCGTTGCCTGGAAGGCTGTCGACCAATGGGAGGCCCCGATGGGGATCCGAAGTCCTGAGGAAGGGAGAAACCAGGGTATTTCTCCTTCTCTCTCAATGCTTCCAGGAACATCTCTGGCAGAGGCTTTGCCTTCCCTTGGTGGTTCTAACTCCCTCCGTGATCCTGGCTTCTTCTGGGCAGCTCCAGTGTCTGGCCCTGGTAACACCAGCTCCCATTGTCCCGCCGCCCCTAAATTGGCAGCAGCTTCTTGCAGTTGCTAATCTCTGGGTGGTCTCACCATCCCCTGCTTGTTGTCTCAGCTCCTCTGCTATCTATGTGGCCAAGTCCCAGGATGAAATTACCCCAGTCCAAAAGACCTAAGAGGTTCCTGTCTCCTGGCTGGGGTGGTAGCTGATACTTGACGTGCACCCATTATGTGCAGATGTGTGCAAAACTGTTCTCACCTCACCTTGATGGGCGGGCACGTTCTCTGAACCAGGAAATGAGTCAGATTCAGGCCCATTTATTGCCAGGTCCAAAGCCTGCATTCTTTCCTAGTGAAGAATGACACCAGGGAATTTGCACTGAAGTTCTCGCTGCATTTCTGTCTCGACACCACCATTCATCATACAGGTCATTTAATTCCTCTGAGCTTCAGTTTCCTCATCTGTAAAAGGCGGTACGTTATAGCACCTCCCTCCAAAGATTACTGTGAGATTTAAATGAGATTAATGCCAAGACACTTGGATGGCATCATCGACTCAATAGACATGAATCTGCGCAAACTCTGGGAAGCCTGGCGTGCTGCAGTCCATGGGGTCGCAAAGAGTCAGACATGACTGAGCGACTACACTGAACTGAATACTTCACGTGTTAGCTCTTTGAACAGCGCCTACCACATAACAGCTCAAGAATCCAGAGCTCTGGTTACCTTTACGGTCACTTGTATCATTCCTGCAACACCCAGACTCTGCTGCCCTTCCTGTGTTGGGTGGAAGCATCAATGATGACGATTCAGTCAGTGGTGTCCGCATTGGCAAGTGTGGCTCTCAGGAGCCCTTTGTGTGTTCAGTGAGCTCCCGTGAGGCACTTTTTCGTGCCAGACACTGGGCTTTCTGTGGAGGACCCGGAGAACGAGACCCCATCCCTGCCCCCACACCCCAGAGAGGCCACAGGCCATGGGACAGGGATTATAATGGAAGGTGGCATGGGCACCATGAGCATGAAAGGTCCCAGGAGGAGCTGGTTTTTTCCTGTCACTGAGGGAATTGATTAGAGGCTTCCTGGAGGAGGTGGCATTTGAACTGTGCGTACTCTGTTAGGAATACCAAGCAGGACGTGGCACCTAGGAGCACAGTTCCGCAGGCAGAACACCTGTTAGAAGCTTGAGTGAGTGGCCTTGGCTCACCCTTCACTCTTTCTGATCTCAGGACCCCCTCCTGTGACTTACGGTCCCCAAGAGTGATGGAGCGGGATGGGTAAGAACACAAGTTCTGAGACCATCCTGCCCAGGCCCCTCGCCGGCTGGCACCGTAACCTTGCCCGGGACTCAGACTCCCTGTACCTGCATTTTTATCATCTGTAAAATGAGCGGTAGACCGTCCCGGCCTTCAGAGTCAGCGGGAGAACTGAACGGTTTAATACTGGCCCAGCACTCGTTGCCCTCACTCTCAATGGTACAGGAGAGGAGAATGCTCTCATGTCACCCGGTATCACGGGGCTTCTGAGCCCCTAACCGCCTGGTTCTCCTCTCTGCCCTTAGCTGCCACCTTCATGGAGCACTGGAAGCGGAAACAGATGCGGCTCAATTACCGGTGGGACCTCACAGGCTTCGAGGAGGAGGAGGTGAGTGGGCTTAGCAGCTGCGCCCCGTGTCCTCCCCCACCCCACCCCATCCCTTTCGGGGGGGACCCACTAGGTCATAAAGTCCAGGCGAGGCTGCTCCCTGCCTGTTTCTCAGTTCATGTCCCTGATGTCTGAATCCCCCGCGGTTGCCAGGGTGACTGCTCAGTGTCCGCTCTAGTGTTTTAAATCTCCATGCTCACATGGACACACCACCCAGAAATGTGGTCGGGGACGCAGGCCAAGGCTCACCACACTGATCTCATCCAGTCTGGGGGCCGCACCACGGGTCTGGGGAGGGGGTGGCCGCCACCCACGAGGTTGAGTCCCCAGAAGCCGCCATGAGCCTTCACCCTGGTGCCAAACCTGCGATCCCCAGAGCCAACTGCCAGCCTGCAGTCAGGCGTGGCTGAGATGTGAGGCTGATCCTTCACTAACAGAGGGAAGCCATGTGCTGGGCATCTTTGTGCGCCAGGAGAGGGGCATTCCGAGTTGAACAGCCACTGAGGTGGTGGGTGAACCCCCTTCCCCGGGGTTGCTCAGGAGATGCTTTGCTGCTGCCCCATCCTGAATTGCCAGCTCCAGCAGAGTCCCTGTGGGATGAGAGGGAATAAAAAGGAACAAGATCCCCTGAACAGGAGAGCCGTTAGGTTTGGCCACACTGACCGTGGCTTCGTGTTACGGAATCTTTTGCTCAGCTCTTTTAAAGAGAAACCACTCGTGCATTTTCATTATAATGTGAAAGCCTCTTTCATCATCTCTTTAAATATCCCTATTATTATATTATATATTAATATATCCCTAGTATTATATATTGGACTTCCCTGTGGCTCAGACGGTAAAGCGTCTGTCTACAAGGCAGGAGACCGGGGTTCAATCCCTGGGTTGGGAAGATCCCCTGGAGAAGGAAATGGCAATCCACTCCAGTACTATTGCCTGGAAAATCTCATGGACAGAGGAGCCCGGTAGGGTACAGTCCATGGGGTCGAAAAGAGTTGGACACGACTGAGCGACTTCACATATATTAGGCCTCTTTGGTGGCTCAGATGGTAGAGAGTCTGCCTGCAGTGTGGGAGACTCTGGTTTGATTCCTGGGTCAGGAAAATCACTTGGAGAAGGAAATGGCAACCCACTCCAGTATCCTTTCCAGGAAAATTCCATGGACGGAGGAGCCTGGCAGGCTACAGTCCATGGGGTTGCAAAGAGTCAGACAAAACTGAGCGACTTCACTCATTATTATATGTCCCCACACATGTGCTACCTCCAGGACTGAGTTGGTGGATCACTCTTCAGTCAGCTGTGTAGCTGTGTGGGTTCTGAGCTGACTGTACTGTCGACAGACACGGGCGCTAGTTTGCTGGAAGAGGCACCAGCTTCGTGGTGCCAAGACGACCTCCAGGACCAGGTTGTCCCGTTTCAGCATTGCCCTTGCTGTGTGACTGGGGCAAGTTGCTTAACGTTTCTGTGCCTCATGTCCTCACAAACAGGGGTGGAAGAGTAGAGTTTGAGGGGTCTCGGTAGATCAGCAGATCAGAGCGCTTTGAGCGGCGTCCA
The DNA here is from genome assembly GCF_027580195.1 of Bos mutus. Taxonomy (NCBI): domain Eukaryota; kingdom Metazoa; phylum Chordata; class Mammalia; order Artiodactyla; family Bovidae; genus Bos; species Bos mutus. The sequence continues at coordinate 64,448,214 of NC_091638.1, read as the reverse complement.
GCAGCTTTGAGCGCCCCCAGCTGGTCTCCCGCCTCCAGGTTCAACCTCTTCCGGCAGCGGGTCTTGTCGTCCTGTTTCACAAATGGCAGGACCAAGGCTGATGCGACCAGAGAGACATGTGTCTCCTTAGGTGCAGAGATAGGCATGGGACGGGTGCTCCATCCCCCCGTGGTGGGCCCCGAGTCAGCTGTCTGCCAGAGCAGATTCAATAGATTCAAATAGGGTTGGTGTCATCTTACTACTTTGGGATAGACTGAGAATGTCCTTTTCATGATGTCCTTGGGGTTGGGACAGTTCAACCTGTTGGGAACCTGTCCCATGAAGTCTTCACCCTGATGACTCAGGCACTAGTCGGGTAGTGATTAGAGCGCTGGACGTGGGCCCCGGGGGACGTGAATGAGTCCCCGAGAGTGAGCCCCCCACACTGGGTAGGGCCTCTTCTGGGGCTGGTCACCTGAGACAGAGGGCTAGCCCCTCCATGACGTGAACCCCAGGTGTCTACTCTCGGAGCAGAAGGAAGGCTGTGCCCAGCCATCTGGCCTGAGTCTCCTCCCCTGAGTCTAAGACAGTTCAGCCCAGCACATGGTCAGAAATCACCTAGAACATTCCATCTGCAGAAACAGTAACACACGCAGTCACCCTAGGGTAGCATCAGCTTTTGGCAAGCTCTGCTTGTCCACCCATGTCCATTTGCCTTCACCCCAGTTTTTTAAGAATATCACCTCTAAGAGGACTTTTTTCTTAAAAAAAAAAACAAACACAAATAATGAAATCTTTTTGTTTTTTTTTCCATTTCTGGTTCCTGGAAGGAGGCTGTCAAGGTTTGGAATTTTTTGTCACTCGTCTGTCTCCTGGGAGAGGGACCTTCTGGCACACCTTCTCTGTCCGTTTCTGCTGAGCAGTTCCCCGCACCTCTTCCACGGCGGGCAGGGGTCTCTGCTTCCTCCCCCACCTCCGGGTCTCTCTTAACCCCCGTTCTTCTGTTCCAGTGCCCTTCGCTGACCTGCTCTGGGCTCCCCTGAGGCCCGGCGCCTCTGGTCTGCCCAAGCTTGCTGACACTTAACCGCCGTCTCTTCCAACCCCGTGGCTCCTGATGGGATGTCCCCAGGGGCCAGTTCACGGCTGGCTGTTCAGAGTGGGCTGCAGGACAGTCTGCAGCCCAGCGCAGACTGACCCGCCTCCAAGACCACGGAGCCTGACTCTGTGGCCTTCCCAGTGGGCTGGGCTTCCCAACAAGGGGAGAGACCCGGATGAACCTCATGCAGGGAGCTCTGAGTGGGAAATGGTACAAACAGCCAGCTAGGAACTGGCCCCAGTGGGTACCCCGAGGGAATGCCAGGGGTGAATTTGCCACACATGCTCCTGTTAAGGGTCTCAGACTCGCAGTTCCCAAGACTCCTCGCTGACTTGGTTTCTTTCACAGGACCATCCCAGAGCTGAATATGAAGCCCGAGTTCTGGAGAAGTCTCTTAGGAAAGAGTCCAAAAACAAAGAGGTACGGTGGCCGCTGCCAGTCGGCTCTCCCAGGGGTCAACGTCTGTCCATCAACCTGACGTGCCGGGGTCAGCACACGCTGTGTAGATGGGGGAGCAGCCCCAGACAGGCGCAGAGAGTGAGTGTGTAGACCCTCCCGACCTCTTTCATAGCGACTCTGCCATTGTAGGGGGAGAATGACCATAGACAACAGGTGAAATGTGTCTGGCCGTGTTCCAATAAAACTTTATTTATAAAAAACAGGCGGGGGCTGTGGGGAATTTGTCACACCCTGCCAGAGGTCAGCCTCCCCCTTCTGTCCTGAGGGTGACCTCAAACCTCAGCCAACACCTCAACATCATGGAAACCAAGTGGTTTTGCAGCTTTTCTTGCTCTGAATGGTCGTGTCCAACCCTCATGCTTTGCATTGACTGATGGATGGAAGGGTTTTCCCCATCAGGGCCCCTGAGTGGATGGCCAGTTCCTTGCCTCACGCATAGAGGATGAGAATGAGAAAGAGAACTGTTTTTCTGATCCTCTTGAGGCCGCCACCTTCTCTTAATATATCATAAATGCCTTCCTTTCTCCCCAGAACCTCTCGTTTAACTTGGCAGTCATGTTCACAGTCACATTCTCACAACCCTCTAGGGATGCTTGGTTATTTTTTTTATTGGAGGTTTTTTTTTTTATATGACATGGGGCAAGAGTCCCCAGGCCCTTGTCAACCCCTCTCTGAGGCTGGAAGGTCAGTCGTTGCAGGGACGGGAACAAGGGCAGAGTGGTCTTTCCAGATCCTGGTGTTCCTTGGCCTCTGGGAGCGACCAGTGAAAACCCCTGCCTTTGTCTTTTCTTACCATTGTGTTCCGTGGACAGAGTCTGCTGGTACAGCGTGGCCAGGGGTCCCAGTTACCACAATCCCCCCGTAGGGGTGGGCAAATGTGTGCAGACCCCAGTTCCCATAGCACAGAGAGAGCCCAGCTCAGCCCCCCACAGCCAAAAAGTGGGTGCACATCCTTGAACTCCAAGCAGGACCGGGGGTGCGAATAACCACAAAAGCGTGAGCCTTCACCATGATGAGGAGACCGTCTTTTCATTTAACCCATTGGAACGTCTGCCCATCGCATGCCCATTGCCTTTGGAGCAGCTGCCCTGTTCCTTTGACCCCACAGCTCCGTCAGTGCCCTCTCCCCGGGCTGTGGCTCCCCTTCTAAAGGGAGAGGCATGGGTGCTGCTTCTCTGAGCCCCCAGGCCCCCGCTGAGGGCCACCATGCCCAACCTGAGGTGTGCCATCTGCACCCCCAGGCAGCCCACCCCACAGTTGGGGTGGCCCCACTAGGCAGCCCCTCCTAGTGTGAGCGAGGATGAGGTTGCACCCCTTCCTAAGGGAAAAGGGGCTCAGTGGCCTGCGTCACATCCACTGAAGTCAGGGGCTCCCCCAAACCCAAGCTCTTCACCGTGCCGGGAACACCGCCCAGATTCCCCGTCACCTGGCTCCTTGGCTTAGACCCGAGCTCTCTGACCACAAGAGCAGCAAAGGTTGGGGTTCATTTTCACCGGCCTCCGATGGTGACCTCAGGCCCTGAAGGCCTCCAGGGGGCCACACCCTTGATTTTTTCCCACCGTTTCACTGTCTCCCAACTTTATGGTTTTAATTTTTGCCCTGGCTATGGCACCAAATTCGTTTAGGGGGGAAATAAGAGATCCCCCCTTTCATGGGTGTTAGGATGCTGAGTGTGGCTTCCTGCACGTCAGTGTCAAATGCGCAGGGTAACCCGCGTCTGCATAAGACGCACCATCTGAACTATGGCCGCCATCTGGCGAGGGGGCCCCACGGAACCCGCCAACCTTCCAGGCTGTTTCCATTACCTCACTGCAGCCTCTCTTTTAGAATGGGCTTCCCAGGTGGCACTAGTGGGAGAGAACCCACCTGTCAATGCAGGAGACGCGGGTTCGATCCCTGGCTTGGGAAAACCCCTGGTGGAGGACACGGCAATCCACTCTAGTGTTCTTGCCTGGAGAAGCCTTTGGATGGAGGAGCCTGGCGGGCTGTGGTCCATAGGGTCACAGAGTGGGTCATGACTGAAGTGACTTAGCATGCACGCGCTCTTTTAAAATGTGGGTCTCTGCTGTCTCCGATGGGTTTAAGATGCCCAGAGCCTGACTCAGCCCCAGCAGCCACACAGCCAGGGAGGCGCTGGCTTCCCCAGGGGGCGACGGGGGCCTGGGCCGCGGTCTCACCCCACGGTGCTCTCTTGTTCCCTCCACCCGCCCCAGAAGCGCCGGCACCTTCCGGAGGAGCCCACAAACAAGTGGAGGCAGAGGGTTAAGACCGCCATGGCGGGGGTGAAATTGGTACATGTCGTGTCATCGGGCGTCGTGCGTCTTCAGTGTGTGCAGATGAACCAAAGTTCATTGTCTCCTCAGCCGACTCTCGACTGCTGTATTATCGTGTTAACATCCACACCCACGCTCCTTTGCCTTCCTCCGCACCCTCGGGCTGTGATGTGTCGAGGTGTCTCTGCATGGCCACCGTGGGGTCATGGGCGGGAGCTCGACTGTCTCTGGGGCTTGTGAATCGTGCCTGCCACAGCTGCCTGCCAGTGGTCCCTGGTCTCATTAACATGCATGCCACCCTCCCTGGAATGCGTGGCCTCGGGGGTCAGACCTGCCAGCATTCTTTGACCTCATCCATGCATTTTTTTTTTTGGGCGTTAAAGATCCACCCCATTCTAGAAACATCCCAGGTTAGTGAAGAGCATCTACTTTAGTCCCTCCAGACCCGGCAGTCCCTGCGCCAGAGCCTTTGGGGCTGTGTGTCCCCACCGACCGCCGTTGCTATGCGGCGGGCAGCGTTTGAACTCGTAGTGCTGGTGGCTTGTCTCAACTTGCTCTGCAAAGGAAAATAACTATTATGGTCTGGGTGGCGGAGGAAAATAGCTTAGATCTTCTCGCCGTGCAGATGAGACTTTCATCCAGGAGACGGAGGCCGGGCTTCTCCCGGATGGGGGTGGCGGGGGGGTCTGAGCGTCTCATTTAGAAAAGCCTCTGGCGCCATCACGCCTTGTACAGAGAAGACTCACATTTGTAGACAACTATTATTCCTGTCATTTCATAGCATCCTTTCATCAGGGATAAAGCCTGGATGTTTGCATTCATTCATCACCTGCAGGGGTTGTGTGTTTTCCCACCATGTTTCTGTGGTCCACGTTGTTCACGCCCACACACACACACGTGCGTGTGCACACACACACCTGTCCACCAGGATGGTCCCCACTGCTGACCCAGCCCTGTTTCGTCTTGTAGACAGACAAGGTGAAGCTGACCTGGAGAGACCGGTTCCCTGCCTACTTCACCAATTTGGTGTCTATCATCTTCATGGTGAGTCCTGGGAGGCCGAGGGGGCTGTGTACCAAGGCAGGCGGCATTTACCTGGATGGGGTCAGCCGTCCATGTGGCAGTTGTCTTCATCCCAGGCCAGGCTGGGTGGGGAGATTCCACCCTAAAATGGGAAGGGGCCAGGGTTCTGTAGTGACCCCCGGGGGCTCCCTACACCTGGGGGATGGTCCCTGACACACATCTTTTGTTCTGAGAGTGACACATGTAGGTAACTTGTCATTCACACCCAGGAGTTCACAGGTATTATTTAAGACAAAACAGGGGGGGTTTTAAAAAAGGCCACGAAATGAATAACACAGAGACAGGACAAGAGTCAGGACGGGTCTGTGATGCTGGATTCATCCAGACCCTGTGGGTTTGAATAAATCAGCGACACCACGGCTGGCTCTCTTGGAGGTTTTAACGCCCAGATGATTGGGCCACGTCCCTGGAAGGCCCCAGCCCATGCTCCCCAACAGGTCAGTGCCAGCTGTGGTCACTGTAGAAATGACCATCCCCTCATCCAGCCCTGGAACTTTAGGTTAGGGTCTTAGCCCCAGACTTTGTGGGGGGCCCTTATGGCCCCTGTGGACTGAGGGTTGGGCTGTGCCCAGTGGCCTGAGGGGCTCACACCCGCCTGTCCCCCCACCTGCTGGCGAGGATGCAGAGGCCGGAGGTCTCACCCTCTCCGCAGGCCATATGCCAGGCTGGCCGTCCACCCTGAGGCTCTCGCTGTTGTCCATGAACTTGGAGACATGCAGATGGGCTTGTTTTTCCATTGGGTGTCGGGGGCGGCAGCTGAGGCCCTAAGCTGAGTAGTTGGAAGCAGAGTGAGGACACCGCTTCCTCTCACAATCTTGCACATGGTTAAGAAGGACATCACCGATATAAAGAAATCCCTAGTGGGGACCCCCAGGACCGTGCAGCCACTGCAGGGAGGGCTCCTGGGTCTGTAGATGACTCCAGTGGCAGTGGGCCCAGCCCTGGGACACATGACCCAGGCACACATGAGTGGCGCTGAGGGGCAACCTCGGACAATGTGGGCCCTGCCCACAGCATCGCCAGAGCTCCCCAGCAGAGGATGGGGTACAGGAAATGGGACTCAGGCGCCAAGGTTCAGCCCCTCCTGGCAGAGAAGAATCAGAAGGTCCAGCACAGGGATGGAGGAGGTGGGAGGCTGTGGGCCCTTCTGCACAACAGCAAGTTTGGACAGGAGCCCTCAGGTTACATGTCACTTCTGTGAATAGTCTTCAGGGAGTTTTGAGTTTCTCACATAAGAATCAAGGTGCAGGCACTGGAGGGCTGGTCCAGCACTTTCATGATTCCAGCAGGCACTGACTTCTCTGGTCTGTGCCTGTATCCTCTTGGTCACAACATGGCTGCTCCACCTCCAACATCACCTCCACCCTCCAGGCAGGAGAAAGGGGAAGGAGATGGATGCCAGTGGAGGCAGCCCCTCTTTGAAAGTGCTTTCCCACAGGGCCTGCCCACACCTCTGCTTGCATTATGCTGGCCATCCCTGTCTGCACAGAGACTGGGAAATGGGCCAGTGTTATTCCCAGCAAAGGCAGGATAGTGGGGAGGGAACCAGCAGACCTTGAGGGACTGCGGTCCCCATCACAGATAAATCAGTCTTGTCCTGAGCACAGGAGCTTCATTCTCTGAACAAATAGCAGCTGAGCACCTACCAGGTGCCCCCATGCTTCTGGTCCTGAAGGTGCCCATGTGAACACTGCGTCGAAACCCCGGCCCTGAGGCCCTTTCCCTCCAGAGCGGGCATTGCACCCAGGGTGGTCATGGGGGGGTGCACCAGCAGGGAAAGGGGGCACCTTGCTGAGTCTCTGCAGGCCCAGTGCCCCGTCTACACCTCCACATAAGGCAGGAGGGGCGTCTCCAAGCCCAGGGCGATGCCTTCCCCTGGGGTGGGGTGGGGCCTCTTGGCAGGGGCACGGGAGTTTCCCAGGAAAGCCCTCATTCCGGGAGCTGGCAGAAGTGGTACCCACACCTCACCACAGTGCAGCCCATTCTTCGGGGTGTGGTGTGGGGCACGGACGTTCCCTGGGAGGGTGTGGTCGCCATTCAGTCGCCCACAGGCGTGGGCAGCAGCGGAGTCACCAGCCAGAAATTTAAAATAGGAGCACCCTGAGATCCCCATCACTGCGGCCTTCCTCTGGGGTGAAGCAGGCAGACCCCTGCCAAGCTGTATCCTGGAGGCACACAGCGCAGCCCCTGCCCTCCAGGGCTGTCCCGGGAGCTCCGAGGGGCCGTCTGGGCAAGGGCAGGTCCCCTGCACACCCTCCATGAAGGTGACCTCTGTGAGACGCAGGGACCAGGGCACACAGAGGGCATGGCGAGTCGGGCTAGGGTGACGGCCCTGCACAGCCACCCTCCACCCTCAGGGCCACCTCAGGACTGGAATCCTCAGTCGTCCTCACCCTTAGGGCAGGACAGGGTGCGGACAGGGTCTTCCCAGGTGAGTCAGGGCTTTTGAGGGTAAGGAAGAGGAGCCCAGGCAGGCAGGCAGACAGTTCCATGCAGAACAGATGCATCATCCTAGCCAGTGCCCACCCCTGTCTCTCAAGCAGCCGCCAGTCCAAGCTTTAGGGAACGTTCTGGGGCAATGGTGGGTTTGGGAAGACAGGGGATGAGCTGGAGGGGTGTGGGGGTCTCCTGGGGAGATCAGGAGAAGGGATCCCATCCATCTGACCCAGGCAGGCCTGCAGCACTGCCAGGGAGACCAGACCACCACATGCCCCACCTGCCTCCCACAACAGCATCGAGAACATCACTGCTTCCACTCAGGGTCACCCAGGCTGGGGGTGAAGTCTACCCCAGAGTCAGCCTGCCAGCGCACAAGCCAGTTACTGGAGTTGCAGCCGTCCTGTGTCCTGTTGGGGACAGTGGGCAAGGCAGTCATGGCTCTCACAGCAGGCAGCCACAGAGCCATGCACTCCAGGCTTGGTGGACCCGCCAGGAAAGCCCCAGCTCGTGTGCTGGGTGACCCGGCCTGGTTATCCAACCTTTTTGAACATCAGTCTCCTCTTCTAGAAAACAGAATCTGGCCCCTCACTCATCTGTGACATTAACACCGGTAAAGCCCCTGGCATCTGGTGGGTGACAAGAAACGCCTGTCATTGTTTTGAAGCTGAAGCACTCCCAGGTCGGGGACAGCAGGGCCCAGGGAGCTGGAGGGTGTGGTCCAGCCAACGGTGTCCCCTCCTCCCCCCACAGATCGCCGTGACCTTTGCCATTGTCCTCGGCGTCATCATCTACAGAATCTCCACAGCCGCCGCCTTGGCCATGAACTCCTCCCCGTCCGTGCGGTCCAACATCCGGGTCACGGTCACGGCCACCGCGGTCATCATCAACCTGGTGGTCATCATCCTCCTGGACGAGGTGTACGGCTGCATAGCCAGATGGCTCACCAAGATAGGTGAGCGCCCCAGCCGAGCCCCGGAGTCAGGCGGCTGCACGTCACCTGCCATGGGGCCCTGGGCTGGTCGCTCAGCCCCTCTGATGGCCAAGTGAAGTGACCTGCCTGGACCGGGGCAGTGGCTCAGCGGCTTGCATCTCACTCCCTCTAGAGGTTCCAAAGACGGAGAAGAGCTTCGAGGAGAGGCTGATCTTCAAGGCTTTCCTGCTCAAGTTCGTCAACTCCTACACACCCATCTTCTACGTGGCTTTCTTCAAAGGCCGGTAGGGGCTGCTTTGGTGACTCAGACACACCGCCTTCCCCAGCTCGCGCCTCCTCATCCAATAGAAGGCTTCCTGCCCCCGTTTCCCCACAGGCAGGAGGCACCCAGGCCCAAGGCAGAGCAGTCAGTGAGCTCCAGCTGCTGCTGCGGACGGGCAGAGGCCTGGCTCCTGCAGGGCCCCCAGGGGGCAGGGACCCTGGGGAGAGGGACCCCAGGCGCTGGGGACTCCAGACAGCAGGGGCTCCAGGCAGCCAGTTCCAGGGGCTCCCACACCAGGGAGGTGAGGGCTGCCAGAGAAGGTATGAAAGGGCAGCCACTGGTGTTCGGGGCCAGTGGTGGAGTGAACCCCACACCCTGACCCTCTGGAGCTGTCCTGGATTTCTAGGGGCCTGTGGCCCACCCACCACAACTTCCCACTGTCCCTGCCCCCACCAGGGCCTGGCCGGTCAGATCCCAGAACCCCTCCCAGAGTCTCCATCCTCAGCATCATGCGATTTACAAATGCCGTGGCCACCCGCCCATCCCAGGGTCCCGGAGCTGGGCCAAGGTGCCCAGGCCCCCCTGAGAGCACCCACAGCAATGGAGCAGGCTCTCAGACGACCCCCGGCCGCACACCCACAGGGAACTGAGAGGCGGCCTCGGGACCACCCCCACACCAGCCTGTCTGCGTCCCCAGCATGGCTGCGAGACCCTGCTGTGGTGGGCATGGCACCGTCTGGGCTCAGACCCCTTTGCCTTCTCCCCTCCTGGGCTCCCTTCCCTCCATCCGCCCTTTGGCCTCTTGGTTTCCCATTGAAGCCACGTGTTCTTACCCACCTGCGGGCTTGGGAATCACATGAACATTCAACCAACAGAAAGCCACTGTGGTCGGTTCTTAGATGAAGCAGGCAGGGGGAAAGCCTGTGAGACCCTAGCCCTCCGACCTGGGGACGCACGAAGTGGCCCACCTTTGGGGTCTCCCAGAGCCCACTCACCCCACTCTAACTGACCCCCATCATTGGCTCCGACCTGGGGACCCACGACGCAGCCCAGCTCCCACCTCCCACCTTCGGGGCCTCCCAGGGCCCGCTCGGCCCTCTCTAACTGACCCCCATCATTGCAGGTTTGTCGGACGCCCGGGCGACTACGTGTACATTTTCCGATCTTTCCGGATGGAGGAGGTAGGTCCCGCTCTGCTTTCTCACCTCTGTTCACACACCTCAGTTCCCAGCCCGCGAGACCCCTGCTCTGTTATCTAGCTGCTGGGGTGGGCTTCAGCCTTCCATGGCAAGTCCATATAGTGTCACTTTAAAAGGAGAATATCTCTTCAGGGTCATGGAAACCAAAAAAATTACACCCTTTTTTTTTCTTCTTCTTTTTCTGTAAGACCTTGAAAGTTTTTCTCTTTGGTTATGGTGAACCAGTGAGAAAAAAAAAAAAAAACTCAATTACAACTCTTACTTCAACATTGATATACTCATCTCTCGCCCCACCACACACAGTGCTGGTGATCTTTGGCTTCTGCTCAGTGGTTCCAGCCACTGTGGTTCTAGTGCGTGTGTCTGAGTCCTGGCCGCCAGACTTGTTTCACTGGTTCCATCAGACCAAGCCAGACTTCAGGGCCCATCAGCAGTTCAGGTCTCACGGGAACTAATCGGCTTTTGCAATTCCCAGAATAATTCATTTTATTGAGAAAGAAAGGTCTTCCTGATAAGATCATATGAAACAGGGTGGAGAGGATTAGGTACTGGGTGACCTGGCTGCCTGAGGTGAAGTTGAGAGCTTCAGCCAGCTGAGTGCTGGCCCCAAACATCCCAAGGCCTCATCCACAGTAGCGGATGTTTGTAAAAAGCCTTCCAAATGCTCCCCACTACCTGACACATCCTTTACGTAGGATGACACCTTGTCAAGCTCTCTAACTGTTGGAGAAGTTGGGGGAAATGTCTTCGTGAAATAGAATAAAGCATAGAGCATCTTTAATTTTTAATGAGATGGTGGCTCTTCCAGATAAATTTTTTGGCAATTTTTGGTATATGAAGTTTGGCCCAGGACTCAGAGAGTGTCAGCTGTGTCCTGGAGTGTCACCCAGTATCCCTTCAGTCCCCACCACTTGGACAAGTTAAGCTTCTGTCTGCCTGCTCACGCCCCCCGCCCCCACCAGCCTATGGTGGTACAAACCCACGGGGGACAGGGCTTTAGGCCTAACAGGGGTGGCCGGCTGCCTCACCATGTGGCTTGCCAACTGCACGGGCCCCAGCCTGCGAGACCGCTGCCCACCCGCTGCCGATGGGCTCTCTCCAGGCCTGGTTCCAGCCCGGACAGCCTGTTGGTCAGGTTGTATTAACTCCAGGGGCCACTGTAACAAGACACCAGACCAGGTTGCTTAAGGCAGCAGCTTTAAGCTCTGATAGTTCTGGAGGCCAGAGTCCAAAATCACAGTGTCAGCAGGGTGGTGCCCCCTCCCAAGGTTCTAGGGAGGGCTCCTCCAGGCCTCTCCCAGCTCTCTCTGCCACTGACCGTCTTCGATGTCCCCATGCCGACGGACGTGCCTCTCCAGTCTCTGCCTGCATCCTCAGGGGGCCTCCTCCCCCCGCTCCCGTGCACTTGTGCGTTTTCGCTTCTTCAAAGGACACCAGCCACTGGAGCAGGGCCCACCCTACACCATCACAACTGCATCTTCACTCGCTCATGTCTGCAAAGACCCTGCTAACAAATGAGGTCCCGCTGTGAGGCTCCAGGGGCTGGGACACGGAGGATACAACTCAGCCCTCGGCCCAAGGGCCAGCCTCCCCTCACAGGGGGCTGGGCGGGGCTGGGCGGGGGCTGATGCGACCCTCTCTTGCAGTGCGCCCCGGGGGGCTGCCTGATGGAGCTCTGCATCCAGCTCAGCATCATCATGCTGGGAAAGCAGCTGATCCAGAACAACCTGTTTGAGATCGGCATCCCGTGAGTAGCTTCTGGCCTCAGGTCTCAGCTAGCACGGGGGCGGGGGCAGGCCTCCCGGTGGTCTGGGCGGCAGGTGACGCGGGGCCTGGACCAGGGTGGGGGCACCAGAAACAGGGAGGTGGTGAGAACATGGGGAAGATGGGCAGTAGCGACTGCCTGGTGGACAAGGAAAGGGACAAGGCCAGGTGACACCTCCTCTCCCAAATGGCCGAGGATGCAGGATACAGATTGTTTTTGTTCAGTCGCTCAGTCATGTCCAACTCTTTGTGACCCCATGGACTGCAGCACGCAGGTCTTCCCCGTCCTTTACTATCTCCTGGAGATTGCTCAAACCCCTGTCCATTGAGTCAGTGATGCCATCCAACCATCTCGTCCTCTGTTGTCCCCTTCTCCTCCAGCCCTTAGTCTTTCCCGGCATCAGTGTCTTTTTCAACTCACTGGAAAAGGATATAGATAAGCGCCCCCAGATCCAAGTGCCGGCCCCCGTAGTCCAAGGCATCCAAGCCTGCTCGGGCCCATCCAGACCCCTGACATCTTGGGGCCCTCCCCAGCCTCTGTTTCCTTATGTCAGGGGTCCCCAACCTCGGAGCCAAGGACTGGTACCTCCTGTCAGATCAGCAGCAGCTGAGATTAGAAATAAAATGCACAATAAATAAAATGCACTTGAATCATCCTGAAACCATCTCCCCCACCTCCAGTCTGGGAAAAAATCGTCCTCCACAAAATCGGTCCCTGGTGCCAAAAAGTCTGGGTACCACTGCTCATGTCACAAATGAAGCAGTGAGGCTTGCCCTCCGTGTGCCCCTGGGGGGAGAGAGCAAAGGAGCTAGCCCATCAACAGAGTGGTCACCGCAGACACATCAGTTCAGGCTTTAAAACAACCTGGAGGGGCCACCCCCAAGCCCGCCTTCCTGGGAGCCTGACCGAAGCTACGCCGTGCGTCCTCCAGGAAAATGAAGAAGTTCATCCGCTATCTGAGGCTGAAGCACCAGAGCCCCTCGGACCACGACGAGCACGTGAAGAAGAAGCAGCGGTACGAGGTGGACTACACGCTGGAGCCCTTCGCGGGCCTCACCCCAGAGTACATGGAGATGAGTGAGTAATTGGGGGGCCCTCCTGGGGCGGGACAGGGCAGACATGGGCCAGCAGCCCCCCAGGGCTCCGGGGGACACATGCAGGACTGAGCCGTGTCGCCTGCAGCTGTGTCTCTGGACGGGAGGTGCCCAGGGTGGCCCATGAATCCCGGGGCTGGGGCAAGAGAGAGAGCCAGCCAGATGTGGCCACACGGCAGCCACTTGGAGCCTCCCAGACACCACCTCCCTCCCCACCCCTCTCCCACTTGGGCTACACTGGCCTTCTTGCTGGTGTTGCTGTTGTTGTTCAGTCACTCACTCGTGTCCAACTCTTTGTGACCTCATGGACTATAGCCCACCAGGCTCCTGTGTCCATAGGATTTCCCAGGCAAGAACACTGGAGTGGGTTGTCATTTCCTTCTCCAGGGCATCTTCCCGACCCAGGGACTGAATCCACATCTCCTGCATTGCAGGCGGGTTCTCTACTGCTGAGCCACCAGGGAAGCCCTCTCTTTGCTGTTACCCAAACGCATAGAAGTCACGCCTACCTCAGGGCCTTTGCACCAGCTGCGTCCTGCCTGGAATTTGCTCCCCTGGTGCATCACTTACTCCTTTCCTCCAGGGCTCTGCTCAGAACGTCCCCCACCAGAGGGGTCTTCCCGCAGTGTGTGACAGGGCAGCCCGGCCCTGCTCTCTGCTTCTCTCCACAGCTGACATCTCTAGTTCCCGGCACTCTCTCGCTCCCCCTCCATCTGTCTCTCCTGTGGAACTGACGCTCTGTGAAAGCCGGCCTTTGGGGTTTTTTGTTTACTCTTCACCGCTGTGCCCCCTCCACCTAGAGCAGGTCCAGGTATACAGTGGGTGTTCAGCGCGTGTTCACTGAATGAACGGACAAGCGAAGATGGAGACTCGTGTAAAGGGTTTCCCAAGTGTCGTGCCCCCTGACCACCATGGATAGCTTATCTTAAATGCAGGTTCCCGGGGCCCATACCCAGTGTGTTGGAGTAGGACCCAGGACTCTGCATTTTAACAGGCACCTGGGCGAACCAGCCAGGGACTGCTCTGCAGGGTGAGGCGATTGGGGCCGGGTGGCCTTGGAGCGCAGGAGCAGTTCCCTTTAGTAGTACATGCACTAGCCCCGTGGGCAATGAGTCACTCCCAGCTTCTCAGATGACAGTGCAGAAACAGCCCTGAGACTCTCAACAAGGAGACCATGTGGGGTCCCATGGAGTCCTCTGTTTTGTCCCAGAATCGACTCCGGGCTGAACCAGAGGCAGGCAGGCAGCTCCCTGCCCTGTGGGCACCCCCCACCCACCCAGGCCTGCCCCCTGCCTGCCTGTTGACACTCATCCTGGGGTCTTGGAGGAGGGTCTCCACTGCCGGCCACCTGACCCCGTGGGAGGTAGACACCAAGAACCGCAGCCTGTGATCAACTGGGAGACCACGGTCGTTCGTTTCCCCAGATTTCCATTTTCCTGGTGGCTGGAGAGTTCAGGGTCCTCTGGGGGGTTTGATGAAATGAAATTCCTGGAACAGGTCCCCCCGCCTTGCCCACCAGGGAGCAGCCCACCCCATGCCCACTGGTCTCCGCCTCCAGGCTGACTCAGCTGGGATGAGGCGGAAGAAAGTCAAGTCCCTGCTGGGCCTGACCGGCCCTCTCCCCCACCCCACCTGCACCTCCACAGCTCTCCCCCAGCCTGTCTGTCTAAGATGAGGCCGTGTCACTCCAGAGTCAGAGAACCTGCAGCCTTAGGGCTAAGCGGCCCCTGGCCCCCCGGGGGGCCTCTATCACCTCCACCATCTGCAGAGGCTTCAGACAAGACCACTGCCCCCAGAAGCACCCCCAGAAGCTGTGGGGCGCAAGGGGCCAGCAACCCCATGCCAGGATGAAGGCTCACACAGAGCCCCACCCGCCCGCCCACTAACAATGGCCACACTCAGCCTGCCAGCCCGGGTGACATTCTGCCGGCTTCCTTGTTTACTGCCTGGCACCGAGCGCCCTTGGACAGCGTCTGGCTGTACAATCCCTGAACCCACTTCCCCCACTTGCTTCCATTCAGCAACCTTTCCCTGACCTCCCCAGGAGCTGGGCATCTGTGGGCTAGAACCTCTGAGGCCAAAGGTGCCCCGGAGTCAGCTAGTTGATGATGAAGATGACAAGAAAGATAGAGGGAACAGGGCAGAGGAGCAAGATTGTCCGGGACAGTGGATGGTGGGCCCCCCTGGCTCCCCAAGGCCCGATGGAGTGGATGCTGAGGGCTGTTGGAAGCGCACTGATGCTGGCGGGCCCCCCAGGTCCCAGAAGGCATTCGGGCCCCTTCGCCGCCCAGACACAGAGTGACTGAGTCTGGGCTTTTGTGCTCACAGGCACCCTTTCCCCATCACTGGTAAATTTTTTCATGATCAGACTATAAGTGAGTACACGCCTATTATTCAGGACGTAATGTGAAGGTTCAGAACCTGACTCCTGACCTGGGGTCACCCGGGGCTGCAGGGCCCGTGCCGAGATGCCCTCTTACACGCGGGAGGCAGGGTGCCGTCCGGCCCAGGGCGAGGGTCCCGCCGCCCTGAGCCGGGGGCCGCACGTGCTGACCGCCGCCCCTCTCTGCAGTCATCCAGTTCGGCTTCGTCACCCTGTTTGTCGCATCCTTCCCGCTGGCCCCGCTCTTCGCGCTCCTGAACAACATCATTGAGATCCGCCTGGACGCCAAAAAGTTTGTCACCGAGCTCCGAAGGCCAGTGGCTGTCAGAGCCAAGGACATCGGTGAGTGCCTGGGCCCTGGGAGCGGAAACCCTGGGTTTGGGGAAAGGATCACACTCCCGGGAAGCCAGAGGCAGAGCTGGCCAAGTGGGGCCCCGACTCCTCACTGCACCTGCCCTGGAAGGAGACTCAGACACGAGGCAGGGTGGGGAGATGCAGGACTCCAGCCCCTCTGCACCCCACCTGACCCCCAACTCCTGAGATGTGCAGGCCACGGAAAATGTTAGGGAACCCCGACCTCCAAACTCCTGAGATGTGCGGGCCACAGAGAACGTTAGGGAAGAGCTTGGGTCTCGGGTGACGAGGGGCCTCCCCAGCCTGCTGCTGCAGAAGGTCCATAAGACGCATTTTCTGTGTTGGTCCCCAGCACCCCTGCCCCACCCCGAACGTCCGTGTGGGCCCAGAACACAGAGCCAGACCACTGGGAAAGACGGTGTTAGCTGCCCAGCAAGCGTCTTCCTACACAGTGCATCACGCAGTCATTTAACACTCACTGGAGACATGAAGGAGGGAGCCCCCCTACCAGTGAGAGAAGGGCACCCTGTAACCTGCGGCTCAGGGTCAAGAGCCCCCTGGGCCTTTTAGCCCCAAGTCACTGAGGCACTGGGGGCTGTGGGACTGTACACTGAACATCGGGCATAACTTTCAAATAGTCAGAGACCTCAAAAATGGAGCCAGCTTCCTTGTGCAGTGGTGAGCTCCCTGTCACCAAAGGCACGTAAGCAGACGTGGGTGCCCATCTGTCCAGGAGTGGGGGGATCTAGTGGGCGGGGCTCAGAGACCCCCGCGCGCCTCGGCCAGAGCCAGCCCTTGTCAGCAAGGACAATGCCCATCTTATCTTAAACAGAATCACCTTAAACCAGGATTCAATTTTCAGGGTGAAAACAAAAAAGTCTTTATTGGAACTTTATCTTGAAATGAGATGGAAAATTACAAAATATATTCTTTTATTTCCTATTGAATACAATTTTAGTTAGAACAACACCTGTGCCAGTTCTGTGCTGGTTCCCAGACAAACAAGATGGAATTGTGTGTTAGGGGTGTTATCTGTCACTCTACCAAATTAAGGACTGCGCACCAGAAGACAGAGCTTTGGGCTGGACCTTTATGTTAGTTGCTCAGTTGTGTGGACGGTAGCCCACCAGGCTACTCTGTTCATGGAATTCTCCAGGCAAGAATACTGGAGTGGGTTGCCATTCCCTTCTCCAAGAGATCTTCCAACCCCAGGGATTGAACTCAGGTCCCCTGCATAGCAGGCAGACTCTTTACTGTCTAGCCCAAACATAATCCTGCAAACATGCAGGGCCGTCATCACTCCTTCCAAAAGCTTCTCCTGCCCTTGGCATTAGGTCATCGCATCCCAGGCCAGGGACTCCGTGGGCAGTGCTCCATCCTCGGAGTGGCCCCCACCGACTGATGGTGCCAGGCCCACCAGCTCTCCACATGAGTCCCTGAGACGCCCGGAACTCTGCTTTACACGGTGCGCCTTCTCAGGTTGTACCGGAAGAAACTGCCGTTTTCACAATCCAAACACGCTCAGATACTGGTGATTTCACCTGGATGTTTGTGCCTTGGGATCCATGGTGTGACCTGCCGGGCCCAAGCTTAAGAGGGCTCAGGAACACTCCACCAGGAGGGATGTCTGAGCTCAGCTCCCGTACAGAGGTCCTCGCCCTGCATTTTGACGCTTGAGTCTCCTTCCTGTCCGGGCGACCCAGACAACCAGTAAAGACTCAGCAAAGAGATGCCTTTTCCACCAGACTTTGTGGTTTTGAAAGATGTGAAAGGATGTGGATTCTCTGGCTCCCAGGGTCCCTGATGCTGCCTCGCCTGTGGCTGTAGAGTGAGCCTCTGCCCCGCACACCTCGACTCTAAGGGCTGCGGGGCTGGGTAAGAGCCGTCCAGAGCAGCGCGCTTGCCGCTGCGCTGGGTCAGAGCCCAGCTCGCTCTTCCATACAGGGCCAGAGTCGCTGTTCTCATCTCTGTGGGCTGTGAGGCAATGTGCAGAATTCTCACCGAAAGCTGAAGTTTCTCATGTGACATCTCCTCACGTGAGGGTTCTTCCCTCCTGGGCCGTCCAGGCACAGGCCAGGCACATCTCTGGGCCACCGGCCAGATCCGCAGATCCCCCGACGACAGAGGATGAGATGGTTGGATGGCATCACCGACTCAATGGGCATGAGTTTGAGCAAATCCCAGAAGATGGGCTGCAGTCCATGGGGTTGAAAAGAGTCGGATACAACGGAGCGACTGAACGACGACCTCGAGATCGAGGTGCCGTGGAGCCAGGGCTCTCTGCAGTGCCTCTCGCCCTGCTCTGAGGATGGCCCAGGGAGCCGTGTCTGATGTTGGACTTTCTCTGGGGCTTGTTGCTGTTGTGTCTCCCGGGAGCCTGGTGAGGACGCTAGGGTGACTCCTCGGTCCCACTTTCCAGATGGGGAGACTGAGGCCAAGTGCTGAGCGTAGCCGAGCTGGAACCAGATTAGCTGAAGCCCTCGGCCCCTCCCGGCACACTTCCGCCAGGGCACGCCTGCGGCATGGACGGGGCGGACGCGGCAGCCTGCCAGGCGCTCCCCGCTCGGTCCTTGGGAATTCTGAGCCCGCGCCCAGTGGCCGTGAAAGAGCGTGCCACTCCTGCCCTGTGCTCCTTACAAAGGCCTGATTCTTGGGCCAGAGGCCTCAGGCGAGCCCACAGTGGCCACTGTTTGCTTTGGCATCCTGTGCCTGGTGGAGCCACGGCCACGCCCCACTGCAGCACCCTAAACCCTGCCACCCCCCGGGATGGAAGCGAATCCCAGGACGCTCCCCCCAGCCCTCCCTGGCCCTGGTGTCGTTCCAGCACCAGCAGGGTTTGGAGCACGTCCTCGGGGTCTCTGCTCACGGCTCCGCGACTCTGCTTACGGATCAGCTGCTGACTTCCTGGTTCCTGCCCCGTTGGTTGAAGCATAATCTGGGCTTGTTTATGGGCTCCTCCACCGTAACCTTTCCTTGAAGAGGCTTTTGTGTTCCTCCTGTGATCCGTGCGGGGCCCTGAAGGGACAGGGGCCCCCCCAGCCCCCGTGACCCGCACCCAGAGCGCCAGGAGCGTGTGGAGGAAGCACCAGCGCCGTCACTGCTCGGCCTCGGAGAGGGAGGCGTGCAGGGTCCTGAGGGAACCCAGCCCGTGCGCTCGTGGGCGCCGGCTCCAGCCTCCCAGGCCTGACCTTTCACCCGGGGCCAGCATCGTCCTCCTCTCGGGCTCGCTCTTCAGAGCCTCCCGGGTGAGAAACCCTTCCTGCATTCAGCTCCTGGGAGCTGCGAGTCGGCAAGCACATCCAAATACCTCCCTAGACTGTTCTTCAGAACCAGGCTCGGCACTGAAGAAGGAGACAGGTGAAATGAGGCGGAGCCCTGCGAGATGTCATAAGGAGGCTGAGATTCGTCCCAGGCAGCTTCAGCCCCTTGTACTTTCCTAGAGGTCATCAGGACAGTGATTCTCATCGTGTGGCATGCGTTCAAATAATCTAGCGGGTCAAGACTCCAGCAGACACGGATCCCATGGGCTGGGACCGGCGTCCCGGAGCCCAGGGTTCTGGGGTGGGGTCACACAGAGAACCATCGGCCTGGGCATAGAGACCCGGCAGGACGTGTCGGACAGCCTCAGTCCCCTGCTGTGGACCGCTCTGGCCCAGCCATCTCCCCCACACCGTCCCCATTGCCCGCTGTCCCCTCTGTCAGCTCACTGACAGACTTGTTTCCTCCTGCTGGGCTCAGGAGCCACCTCCCAAGGGAGCCCCCTGCCCGGAGACCTCAACTTGCTGGACTGGCCAGCACTCCAGCACCCCACTCAGAGTTCTCAAGCTCAGGTTGTGTGGGACCCCATGAATGAGTGGACAGGAGTGCCTGGTCTTGGCTCCCTTGAAACACCCTGCCCTTGGAGGGTTTTCTTCTCCAGGCTTTAGTAGGGTCTGGGTTTGGATAAATGTGATTCTTGAAGCCACTTGTGGTGATCAACGGCGTTGCCTTGGTACAGAGAGAGCTGCAATGCATGGTGTGGCCTGAAGGGGACGCCACTGCCAGCCGCCGCCAGCTGTTGTCACAGAGATGCCAACTGGGAGCTGAGGCTCTTGCAGAAGCAGCTAGTCTAAATTTTTAAAAAAACACATCATCCCGATTTGTATACAACCATTGACATTGTGGGGCTTCCCTGCTGGCTCAGTGGTAAAGAACCCGCCTGCCAATGCAGGAGACAGAGTTTCTATCCCTGAGTCGGGAAGATCCCCTGGAGAAGGAAATGACAACCCACTCCAGTGTTCTTGCCTGGAGAATCCCATGGACAGAGGAGCCTGGTGGGCTGCAGTCCACGGGGTCACAAAGAGTCGGACATGACTAAAGGAAAAAACCACAGCAACAGCATTCTGTAAGGAGCAGGCAAGACTGGTGAAACTCCCGCGCACCTGGCTGTGGCAACTTCTGCTTGGGCATGAAGAGGCTGCTTGGAGGGACCGTCTACACTCACATAGTCACTCAGCAAAGACTCACCAGTGCTGAAGCTGAAGCTCCGATACTTTGGCCACCTGATGTGAAGAGCCGACCTGTTGGAAAAAGACCCTGATGCTGGGAAAGATTGAGGGCAAGAGGAGAAGGGGGCAACAGAGGATGAGATGTTTGGGTGGCATCACCGGCTCAATGGATGTGAGTTTGAGCAAGCTCTGGTAAAGTTTGGAAACTCTCCCAGACAAACCTAGACAGCATATTAAAAAGCAGAGACATCACTTTGCCAACAAAGGTCCATATATGGGGCACTGGAAGCACTTGCCCTTGTGGAGTGGTCCCCGGCCAGGGCTGGGAAGCCGCCTCACACCTGCCTCAGGGGCTGGGTCTGAGCCGGTGGTTTCCCGATTCTGGGGCGCGTGGGCCTGAACTCCTGCTGTCTCTGCTGACCATCAGCATGCAGCCTGCAAACAGGCGCTCACTGCGAGGGCAGGAACACCCATGCACAGCCTTATGGGCCCTGGGTGGAGACCCCCCGACCTGCCACTGTCCCCACCAGCCCTTTCTGTTGTCACCATCTCAGATCTGTCTGGCTCCAGGCGGGGGGAGAGGGTGAGTGGGACAGAGTTTCAGCCCCAAGTCTGCGATAATGTGTTCCTGGCCTGATAAGACACTGTCAGGGTGAGGACGGGGGTGGCCAGGGATGTTGGGCCCCTTTCCAGGAGCCATAGCCTTGGGGCCCTAAAGAGGGGGGCTGACTCTGGGCCCTCAGGCTTCCTTCATGGGCCTCCTGATTCTCGTCTTTGCTGGGAGCGAGGCCAGCGGGGCAGCTGGCGATGCTCCAAGTGCTGTGTGGTCATCCCATTGCCCTGTGATTGGGCACAGCCGCACGTCTCCTGCTGATGGACCAAGGTGGGTCCAGACGGGCGTGGTTTGCACCTCGCTGCTGCCCACTCACGTTACCGAAGATGTGCTCCTGGCCGCACTAGCTAGGAGGCCCTGGCTCGGCCCCTGACCCTGGCTCGCCGTCTGACCACCCCTGACCCTGGCTCGGCCCCTGACCCTGGCTCGGCCCCTGACCCTGGCTCGCCGTCTGACCACCCCTGACCCTGGCTCGCCGTCTGACCACCCCTGACCCTGGCTCGGCCCCTGACCCTGGCTCGCCGTCTGACCACCCCTGACCCTGGCTCGGCCCCTGACCCTGGCTCGCCGTCTGGCCACCCCTGACCCTGGCTCGGCCCCTGACCCTGGCTCGGCCCCTGACCCTGGCTCGGCCCCTGACCCTGGCTCGCCGTCTGGCCATCCCTGACCCTGGCTCGCCGTCTGGCCACCCCTGACCCTGGCTCGCCGTCTGACCACCCCTGACCCTGGCTCGCCGTCTGGCCACCCCTGACCCTGGCTCGCCGTCTGGCCATCCCTGACCCTGGCTCGCCGTCTGGCCATCCCTGACCCTGGCTCGCCGTCTGGCCACCCCTGACCCTGGCTTTGCTAGCACTGTTGCTCGGTCGCTCAGGCGTCTCGACTCCACAACCCCGTGGACTGCGGCACGCCAGGCCTCCCCGTCCTTCACCAGCTCCCAGAGTTTGCTCAGACGCACGTCCACTGAGTCGGTGATGCTCTCTAACCATCTCACCCTCTGTCGTCCCCTTCTCCTTTTGCCTTCAATCTTTCCCAACATCAAGCTCTTTTCTAGTGAGTCGGCTTTTCTCATCAGGTGGCCACCGTATTGAAATTCACCTTCACCTTCAGCATCAGTCCTTCCAATGAATATTCAGGACTGATTTCCTTTAGGATTGACTGGTTGGATCTCCTTGGAGTTCAAGGGACTCTTAAAAGTCTTCTCCAATACCATAGTTCAAAAGCATCAATTCTTTAGCACTCAGCCTTCTTTATGGTCCAACTCTCACAACCATACATGACTTTGGAAATAGCATAGCTTTGACTGGACGGACCTTTGTTGGGAGAGTAGTGTCTGCTCTTTAATATGCTGCCTAGGTTTGCCAGCGCTTTCCTTCCAAAGAGCAGGCACTCCTAGCATTGCTGCTGCTGCTGCTGCTAAGTCGCGTCAGTCGTGTCCGACTGTGTGGGACCCCATAGACGGCAGCCCACCAGGCTCCCCCGTCCCTGGGATTCTCCGGACAAGAACACTGGAGTGGGTTGCCATTTCCTTCTCCAATGCATGAAAGTGAAAAGTGAAAGTGAAGTCGCTCAGTCGTGTCCGACTCTAGCGACCCCATGGACTGCAGCCCACCAGGCTCCTCCGTCCATGGGATTTTCCAGGCAAGAGTACTGGAGTGGGGTGCCATTGCCTTCTCCGACTCCTAGCACTAGAGCTATGTAAAAGTTTCTGGACACCAAATTTTGTGGATTCTGTCTCTAATTACTGCTGCATGGACTCTTTGGGGAGGGGGAAGCTACATGTAAATTGAATCTTTGTCTCTCTAGAAAAACCAGTCAGTAGTTTACACAGCTTCACGGCAGATTGTTCAGAACTGGGAACCAGGTGTTTCTAAGCATCTCTCTGAGAATCTAGTTGGCTTACAAACAGCCGCTGAGCCAGTACAAGCTGTGGGCTCTGTGGTTCACCAGGTTGCCCCGGGCCCTCCCCAAATACTCCCAGTTACCACGCATCTGACCTGTCCCACAAGAGGGCCAGCCTGCCACGGGCTTGCTCGAGTTACTAAAAGCCCCAGCAAAGAGGTCTTGAACCTGTGCTTCTCGGCCCCTCCCCCAGGAATCTGGTACAATATCCTCAGAGGCGTCGGGAAGCTTGCCGTCATCATCAACGTAAGTGACGTGGGGACCGCAACTGGCTGAGCTGCTGCACAGATAGGGGGCCCTTCGGGAAGCTGGTCTCCGCCTACAGCCTCAGGCAGCCCCGCTGAGAGAGCGCCTCCTGGTTCTACTGAGGAGTGGGGCAAGTTCAGGGCGGGAATGACACAGCTCCTCAGCCGCTCCCCGCAACCCGGGCAACACCCTCCACTGCGCCCACCTAGGCCCCTTAGTCCCCTTTCTCCCCAGAGTCCTGAGAGAAGGAGATAGAGGCAGACAGGGCGGAAGGGAGACCCAGAGAAAGAGATTCCACGTCAGCAACTCTTCTGCTCTTTAAAACAGTTCATTTTTTCTCCTTTATGTGAAGCTCACACCTGCTCTTTAAAGAAGGTTTGGGAAATGAAACATGGAGAGAAGAGGAACCTGCTAACAAACACACACACACACACACACACACATACATATACACACACATACATGCATGCGCACACAGAGATACACACATACACACACATACACAAAGACATACACACATATACACAGACGCGTATACATACACAAACACACACATAGAAACACACAGAGAGAGACACACATACATACACACATACACACACACATGCACATACATACATACACACAGAGAGACACACACACACACACACACACACACGTACACACACACACACGCGCGCGCGCGAGCCTGCTGGGAACAGCACCCCCATGACCCTCCCTCCGCGCATCTGGTCCACACCTTCATGACACATGAACCCCAAGTACGAGCACCTCAGGAATGTCTGCAGTCATGTGGCCCTCACCCCTCCACCCACTGGCCGAGCCTGAGCCCCCCAGAAGCTGCCGCCTTGCATCTTGGCGGGGGCAGGGGGGCCAGGCAGACAGCCCCCCGGAGCAGATGGTCACAGTCATGGGGCTAACTCGGTCCCCATAGCACGGGAAGTGACACTCAGCCCAGACAGGGACCCTCAGATCCCTGGGACGTGCTGTCCCTGGAGGCAGGCCACCCCCATCAGCCACCCACTCCTGCCGGCTTAAGGCTTTGAAACCCATCTGTAAAGGGAGGCTGTGGGCAGAGCTCGTCCACCCATCCCAGCTGAGCCGGGGGCCACGTTTTAACGAGGAGGCGCTGGAAACACCGAGGCACAGCCCCTCTGTGTGCAGCGTAAGCATGGGGCTGCTGTGAACAGAGCAGCTGGGAACAAACGGGGCGTCTCGTGAGAACAACCAGCTGCAACAATCACAGCAGCAGCCGCATCTTGAACGTTCCGGAAACTGCTAAGTCCTTCCCATAGAATGCCCACAAGTGTGCACATGAGCCCTGGAGGCAGGGGCAGTGCCCCATCTTGCAGATGATACAGCTGAGGTACAGAGAGGTCAGGTGGCTTGCCCAGGGTCACACAGCCAGCAAGAGGCAGAGCTGGTCTTTACCCCAGGCCTTCAGGTCCCTGCTCTGACACTGGCATCGCACCACTCTGCCTCGGGGACTGCTCCAGCACAGGGGAGCTGGATCTAGACTTTGCAGAATACAAGGCATCTTCCCTTCCTGCCTCATTCCCTTTCAAACAAGCCAGGAAGGAGAGGCACCTACCGTGGGTGCAGTTAGCCCTGTCTGACAAGAGGAAAAGCAGGCACAGAGAGGTCAGGCCACTTGCCCAGGGCCACCCAGCCAGCAAGAGGCAGTCAGCATCGTCCCCCAGCCTCCTCGTTCCAGGGCGCCCTGTTCTCATCCCCAGCACTCTCCTCAGAATGCTGGAGGGGCTGATGGGGTGCCCCTAACCCTTCATTTGTTCACTTGGCGAGCCGGGGCCATGGGGCCAGGCCCAGGGCCAGCGCTGCCCAGGCTTAGGTGGGGCAGCGCCCCCTCCCCAATGGGGGCCACACTGACCACTCCGTTCCCTGGCCAGGCGTTTGTGATCTCCTTCACGTCTGACTTCATCCCTCGCCTGGTGTACCTCTACATGTACAGTGAGAATGGGACCATGCATGGCTTCGTCAACCACACCCTCTCTTCCTTCAACGTCAGCGACTTCCAGAACGGCACGGCCCCCAACGACCCCCTGGATCTGGGCTACGAGGTGCAGATCTGCAGGTACCGCCCAGAAACTCTCTTTTTTTTTTACATTTATTTGACTGCATCGGGTTTTGGTTGCACCATGTAAGACCTAGGCCCTGACCAGGGATAAAACCCAGGCCCCCGGCACTGGCAGCGCAGAGCCTGAGCTGCCGGCCTTCCAGGGAAATCCCCAACAACTCTCTTTAAAGAGCCCCATTTGGTGGGCTTCTGGAAAAAACCCAATTCTTTTGCCCAGTTCTTTTCGGGCAAATCACAGAACAGCTCAATCTTGCTTCCAAGAAAGAAAAAAAAAAGAGATTCCTGGGTTGGAGGTTGTTGTTGTTGCTTGTCGCTCAGTCGTGTGTGACTCTTTGCAACCCCATGGACTGCAGCTTCCCTGTCCTTCACCATCCTTCTACCAGATGGAGGTAGGAGGTGATTTATCACGTCCTTTAACTAAGAAGTCCAGGATAGCTTCAGGCACGGCTGGATCCAGGGCCTGCCATTTGTCATCCAGCCCCGTTCTGACACTGCCTCTCAACATGCCTCCTGCACATTGGCATCATTTTCCGGCAGGCAGAAGGGAATCCCCCAGCAGTCCTCTCTACTCAAAAGTCTTGGTGGGAAGAATATTTCTTTCCCACAAGTCAGCATAAGTCCTAGGATTGAGTCTCACTGACCTGCCTTCGGTCATAAGCCCCTCCTTGAAACCAATCACTGTTGCCAGAGTGTGGGGTCTCTGGCTAGGTCTGGGTTATATGCCAGGGTGTGGGGTTGTGGCCATAGATTTGGGGACATCTCAAGGAAAACTGGGGTTTTCAAACAAGGGGTCATGGATGCTGGATAGGCAAAAGCAGCAGATACCTGAGACGGTCATTCAGAGCAGGCAGGGAGAGCCCCAGGAGAGACAGGGGCAGGGATGGGGTGTGGGTGGTGGGGGCGAGGGGTGCCCCAGGAGAGACGGGGGCAGGGGTGGGGTGTGGGTGGTGGGGGCGAGGGGTGCCCCAGGAGAGACGGGGGCAGGGGTGGGGTGTGGGTGGTGGGGGTGAGGGGCACAGCCAGGCCTGGCCATTCACTGTGCATCTTCCATGGGCCAGCCTGGCAGGGTTAGGGGCTGGGGGCTCGGGCCTGGGGACTTGGGAACGGGCAACATGAACCCTGCTGTCCAGGGACCTTGTACAGGGGGCAGCAGAAGCGTAAACAGATCCAGTTAAAGGCGTAATAGTAGCTGGAAGCCTAGGGGAAGGGTGGGGGCATGGGGGGCGTTCCAGGGAGAGGGCATGTGGGTGAAAGCAGGGTGGTGGGCACGGGTGGGCTCTGGAGCGTAAAGCGTAAAGGCCCAGCATGGTGGACGGTGAGACCGAGGGAGCGGGCCGGAGCCGCATATCCCGGCTCAGGAAACAGGACTGTGGTGTGATGGGCCCCAGGCCAAGATGAGGCTGAGGGCAGGGGGCAGAGCGGAGGCAGTGTGGCCGCAGCTTGCTCAGTATCCTCTGACGGGCTAAACCGCCTGAGACTCAGAACAGGAAGCCCTCAGGGACCAAGACACACGTCGCAAAGCCGGAGTGGTGAGGCCCGGGCCTTTCTGTGCAGGGCAGTGTTCACTCCAAGCCTGTTTACTCTTACTGTGCACCTAGCTCTGTTAAGCCCACCTGTCTGTCTTCATACCCTTGACCTGGCAGCAGGCTGTGAAGGAGGCTGCCAGGCTCCAGGGTACTGACAGCAATGAGCAGTAGCTCGTGGCTGCAGAAGAAAAACAAAACACAAAAACAAAACAACCAACAGCAAAAAAAACAGGTCCGAAATGGAAAACAGCACACCTGGGGTCCCGGGAACCGGCAGGCAGGCCCGCCCTGCGTAGGTGCAGCTGATGACTTTGAACAGCACCTGTGTCCCGGTGAGCCCCAGGGATTAAACTACAAGACGTGCTGTGTGTTCCGAGTCAGGGCAGGCACTGCACTTACTCTGAGACCCGTACAGCGGTGAAAATGAACAAGCTGGAGCCAGGCCTGCCAATGAGAGAAGGCAGACGACACGCAAATACACAACATGACACGCTGCGGGCTGTTCAGAGGCCCACCCACCGCATGTTTCAGGGCACACAGATGTGAAGAGGCCGGGTGAGCTGCTCCAACTCCCGCGTGGCCGCCGTGGGCAGGGTCGGCCTGGAGAGCTGGGGGTCCCTTCCTCCCCATCATCAGGGCTCCAGAGACCCCTGAGCTTCCAGTCCGGGCCCCCTGCTCGCCTCTCTTGCTTTGTTTGAACGCCCCACACCAAGAACACGCTCAATCTGACCTATTTAACTCAAAATGAATTTCAGAGAAGAATGATTTCGAACAAAGAAGGCAGGGAGATAGGTGGTCGTTTTATTGTAAATCCCCTCAAAAGGTCAGTGTTGGTGTTTACAGGGTAAGCGTTGGTTCTCGAGAATGGAGCCCCAGGCACCCAGGTCTTCGAAGTAGCCCCCTATCCGAGCATTGGTCAGGAATCCTGGTCACGCAGCGGGGTGGGCAGCGGGAGGGCTGAGGAAACAGGCCAAAGACCCGGGGTTTTGTGGGGGTTGGTTTTGGGTTTTGGCCATGCCAGGTAGTGGGATCTTCGGTCTTCCCTGCCGCCCTCCGGCTCTTAGTTGCAGCATGTGAGGTCTAGTTCCCTGACCAAGGATCGAATCTAGGCCCCGTGCGCTGGAAGCACAGACTCTTAGCTCCTGGACCACCCAAACACCCCCTTTTTAAGTGAGACCCTTGCCACCTTTCCCCCACAGAGCTGGAAGGTCATGACCAGCCCTCTCTGCTCCCTGGGACTGTGGCTTTAGTCAGGCCCACCTGTCCGTTGGCCACAATTAAGTCCTGTGAGCGCTGTGAGCTCCACGCTGCTAGCTGCTCCCGCTCAAGCCACCTCCCAGGTAGTCGGCTGCAGGTGGAGCAGTACCCAGCCCAGCCCACGGCCGTGGGTATAAAAAAAGCAGCTGAGAGCTGTGATCACTGCCACCATCTATCACCACACTGAAACAAGCGTGGTCTCACTGAACGCGCACAGCTGTGATCACTGCCACCATCTATCACTACACTGAAGCGAGCATGGTCTCACTGAACGCGCACAGCCAGCTCCAGAGAGGGCACTCTTGTCCCCGGTGTGGGGAGCTTGCAGGCTGAGTGCAAGAGCTGAGCCGGGAAAACAGCAAGATCATCTCTCACAGAGGTCAGTGCAGGTGGTGGGGCTTGGCACCTGGACACGTCTGTAAGTGGGCTTTGAGGTATGTGTAGGAGTTCACCAGGTAGCACAAACACATTTCCCAGCATCCTAGTGCGGCTGGCCCTGAGCACAGAAGGAAGAGGGAGGAGCAGGTGTGTGTGGCTGCTGACGGTGGGAGAGCAGTGGCCGCTTGTTCCCATAGGAGATCAGGTTGTACAACTTCTGCACAGCTCAGCAGCTGGCACCAGAGTGCCTTCCCCGCCCCATCCTGTCTCTGGGACTGGCAGCTTAGTGCTGCACAGGCTTCCTGAGACTTCTGTCCTGTTGCCTCAGAAGACACACAGCTGTGTGGATGAGGGGCCCTGTCTGTGCCCCCACCAGCCCTAACCCCTGGAATGGGGCCTGGTATGCAGCACTGCTCACTAAATTCTTGTGACGTGACTAAGTGAGGGAATGCCAGGCTGAGGCCCAGAGACGTCAAGCGATGCCACAGGGACACACAGTGAGGCGGGAGCCCAGTCTGGGTCTGTACCAGGCCCACACCCCCAGAGCCAGGGGCCTCCTCTCCTGGGCCCCCAACGGGGCCCCAGCTTTCCAGTGACCGGCAGAATGCACCTGCAGCCCTGTACCTGGAAAACGCCCTTTCTCGGAAAGAAAGCGAGGCTTTCTCAGACGGCTTTGGGGAAGCTCTTCCCACACAGACATGGTTGGTCCTGTTAAAACTGGGCACCCCAAATTTGGGAGCAGCTGGGGGGGCCTAGGTGGGGACAGAACCCCGGGTTCCCCTCCTTCCTCTGCCCCCACCTCGGGCATCTCTGGACCTCTGACAAAAAGGCAGAACTAGAGCCGTGGAGGCCCCCATGCTCCCGCTGTACAAGGGGCAGAGGCGGGCCCTGGGGGCCCTGGGAGTGAGCACTGTCTCCCAGCAGGGCGTCAAGAGCCACGTCCAGAAGCCGTAAGAAGAGGGATGGGTGGATATTTATCACAGGGAGATAAGGACGTAACACTTGGGGAGGTGCCCTTTGGGCACTGGGGCTGGCAAGGTGGCAGGGGACAGGGTGGACCTGACCACACCAGCAGTGTCTTTAACCTCATACATGGGCTACTTTGCAAGAACGTTTCATTTTTTTCCAATAGTTCCCCCACAGAGAGGGGAAAGCCTGAAAAAGCTGTTTTCACACTGGATCTCACAGCACGTGGCCTGGAATTCTGTGGACGCAGGAGGCGGGTGGGCTGGGTTGAGGCTCTGGTTTAGGGACCCCATCCCCTTCCACCTGGAAGGCCCCACTTCCTGTGTGTGACCCACTGGAGTCTCCAGGGTGGGGGTTCTTTTTGTTACCAGGGCTGCACTACCTTCAGAGTTTGGGATCCCTGGGCAATATAGTCCCAGAGCCCCCTGCTGTGGGCCCCCAGCTGGGCTTATGGGGACACCCTTGCAGGCCTGCCCAGCCCACGTGGGCACCGGGATCCCTTCTGGTGTGGGGAGAAGCCCCCCACACTGTGTGAGCCAGCGGGGCTGGGGGCTGTCCTGCAGGCGGCCCAGGCTCTCCTGATGCGAGCCCTGCGGTGGAGCCGGAGCCCAGCTCCTCCTGAAGGCCCGCCTCGATTCTGCAGGTACAAAGACTACCGGGAGCCGCCATGGTCGGAACACAAGTATGACATCTCCAAGGACTTCTGGGCCGTCCTGGCCGCCCGGCTGGCCTTCGTCATCGTCTTCCAGGTGCGAGGGCCTGCTCGACTTCGGAAGGGCTGGGGGCTGAGGCGCCAAGGATGCGCTGTTGCCCAGAAAAGGGTCAGGAGGGCAGGAACTGGCCAGGGTCAGGGGTTTGGAGGCTGGAGGACTCACCCTGGTCACCCCGGGGT
This sequence comes from Bos mutus, assembly GCF_027580195.1. Classification (NCBI taxonomy): domain Eukaryota; kingdom Metazoa; phylum Chordata; class Mammalia; order Artiodactyla; family Bovidae; genus Bos; species Bos mutus. Next base: position 64,418,538 of record NC_091638.1, on the reverse strand, counting down.
GTGAGGTGCTGGTGACCCCAGGCCCTGGCCAAGGAGAGGTCCCAGACCCTCCTGAGTTAAAGGAAGGTGGGGATGGGAGGTGGTCAGGGCTGGCGGGGTCCTGGCTGACACCAGCCCCCACCTCCAGCAAGCAGGGGACCCGGCCCTGCCAGGCCCAGTCTCCCGGGAGGGGAGCTAACCCTGAGGCCAAGGATCCAGACCCGGGAGCCAGCCGGCACACGGCACTGAGACCCCAGCTGGGGCGGTCGTGCTGAGGTTGCCTCCGGGGTGTCCCCCTAGCCTGGGGTCCCAGGAACTGGGGTCAAGCCCCAGCCCTGCCCCTTTACACATTGTGGCCCCCGCCAGGACCCCCAGCCCCTGAGGCCCCCTGCCTCGAGCACCAGCCTTCCACAACCCACTGCAGTCAGACTAGTATCTGGGGCCCAGTTCCCCAGAAGCTGAGCCTGAGATGAGGATTCTGGTGCAAACGGGTTATTGAGGGGAGCCCTTGTTGCGGGGCAGTTGGGGTGGGGTGGGTGCTGCTCAGCAGGAAGGGGGCCTGGGCCAGAGCGTGAATCCTGCCACACAAGTGGGCCCACCTTGATGCAGGAGAGTGCCTCTGGTCTGCCCACGTGGCCCTTCATTGGCTTCAGGCCAGGACCAGGGAGACGGAAGGGGGCAGTTCCCTGCAGACAGGCAGCTTTGAGTGTCAGCGGCCACAGCTGAGGGCTGGGAACGTCAACCAAGAAAGATGACGGGGGATCGGGGGGTGGGGGGGGAACCGGCACCCTCTATGACCAGTAGACTGACTCAGTCACACGTGCTCACAAGTGCTGGTCAGATGGAAGTTTGAAAACTAGAGATTTCCATCAGTCTATGAAAGCCAACTCGTCTGCATTCTACAGACCAGAAATGTAAGCAGAGAGGCGGCTGGCATGGATTCAGGGCAATCCTGGGAGGCCTGACAAAGGGCAGAAGGGCCTGTGGAGTCCTCAGAGATGGCTTAAGCTCCATTTGTTTTGTGTTCTTTGCATTTTAACTACTTTCCCTTGAAGCCTTAGCACTTGTATTTAATTCCCTGGTAGCTCAGCTGGTAAAGAATCTGCCTGCAATGCAGGAGACCCTGGTTCAATTCCTGGGTCGGGAAGTTCCCCTGGAGAAGGGATGGGCTATTCTTGGGCTTCCCTGGTGGCTCAGATGGCAAAGAATCCACTCACAATGCTGGAGACCTGGTTTCAATCCCTGGGTCAGGAAGATTCCCTGCAGGAGGAAATGGCAACCCGCTCCAGTATTCTGGAGAATCCCATGGACAGAGGAGCCTGGTGGGCTACAGTCCATGGGGTTGCAGAGTCGGACACAACCGAGTGACTAAGCATGCGTTGAGGACGGAAAGAAAAAGGATCCCTCTTACACTGCTGGAAGGAATGTAAAAGGGTGCCTCGGCTACAGTCCATGGGGTCCCAAAGCATCGGACACGACTGAGTGACTAAGCACAACCAATCAGATCATTTCTTAAGCCTGGAGATAGACTCATGCAGACAGTTTTCCTGTTTAAGAGGGCCCACTTCCTGTCTCATCTATGATCTCCGGGGAAACCAAGGCCAGGGAGGTGCAGGGGGTATCTGAGGTCACAGGGCCGGGGTGATGGGCGGAGCAAGGTGCTGTCCGTTGGGGCGCAGGGGGAGGTGGGAGCGTTTCCGGGGTCGCCCTCCCAGCCCCCCGACGCTGACTCTCCTTCCAGAATCTGGTCATGTTCATGAGCGACTTTGTGGACTGGGTCATCCCCGACATCCCCAAGGACATCAGCCAGCAGATCCACAAAGAGAAGGTGCTCATGGTGGAGCTGTTCATGCGGGAGGAGCAGGGCAAGCAGCAGCTGCTGGACACGTGGATGGAGAAGGACCGGAAGAAGGCGGAGCCCTGCAACAACCACAGCCCCGCCCCCGCCGCCCCGCCCCCGCCCCCGCCCCCGGATGGCCCCGACTTCCCCGGAGGCTCCCTGTAGCCGCTGGGCAGCCCCAGCCACCGCACTCTCCGTCCCGGGCCGGCGGCTTCTCACACCCACCTGGCCCCTGGGCTCCTGGGTTTGTGGCAAACCTGGAAAACCGCCTTGTAGTAGGACAGTGTTTCTCCATCTTTTTCTACTTTGTTTTGTTTTCTCTTGTTTTTGCACAAAACCATTATGCAGGGAATCCTGTTTAGTGTTCAGCGTTAATCAAAATGATTGCTGGGGACCGGGTGGCATGCAGCAGATGCGGGTGTTTTGTGGACGCAATGCTTGGAGTCTGGGGTCTCCTTGGCAGTTGGGAGGTGAGCCCCCAGAAGTCATCTTCTTTAAACCCTCCTGATGCCTTAAGAAAGGTGAGGTGGCATTCCAAGGCATCGGGCAAAAGCTGGTGAGAGATTTGAGGGCAAACAGAGAAATGCATGAGGGATGACGTTGTTGACACCCGTTCCAAATGACGTCACTTGTCTCTAGGTCGAAAGAGTCAGATTGTTTCATCGCCTTTTCCTTCCATGGGTTCAGAAACCGAGACACTGCTCAAAATGCAAGGTGCCCTGGCTGTGTCGCTCGGACGGCCTGGGGGCCCCGGCTTCCCTCTGAGAGAATCAGCAGGGTGCAGGCGTCTGAGTAAGCAGTGACAGGCACCTCCCCCCACCACAGTGAAAGAGGAAATGGTATTTCTCAGCTGGTGTCTGACCCTGAGACCCCGTGAACAGTACAGGCTTCTCTGTCCATGGAGTTCTCCAGGCAAGAATACTGGAGTGGGTTGCCTTTCTCTTCGTCAGGGGATCTTCCCGACCTAGGGATCGAACCTGGGTCTCCTGCGTTGCAGGCAGATTCTTGACCATCTAAGCCTCCAGGGAAGCCCACAGGGTGACAGAAAAATGAGCAGTGAGAGATTGTGACCTCGGAGGTGTTTCTGCAGACAGCTTTAGGGTTTCAAGAAGTCTTAAGGCTTCCAGGGGTACTTTTGCAGCTTCAGCATATTTATTGGGTTTGTTTGTTTGATTAAATCAGTTCTACAGTGGATTTAAGGGTTTTTCCTCTGTAGCTCAAAGGTGGAAGGCGTTTATTTTATTAGCTAACCAAATATCATTGAGAGGAATTTGAACTACTGTTACTACCAAAGATTTTTATTAATAAAGGCTTCTATTTTGGTAACACTTCTCTATATTTTTACTTACAGGAATGTTACTGTTGGAAATTATCATTTTAAAAAACTTGTAAAAACAAACCTCCATAGCTGATAGGAATGGTCTCAACTTGCAGCCCCATTATACTAACGATGATCTGAAGTTTCTCAAGCACGCAGAGAAATGTAAGAGAAACGTTCCAGCAAAGGGAGGGGCGAAAACACGAACATGTTTGTCTTGAACATGTGGTTGGTGAGCGCGGACATTCCCGTAAGCTGTCGATTAGGAGGGACGTCCGCAGGTGTCATAGCTTTTTGTTACTTGCTAAAATCATGCCATCTGATGCTTCTGCTTTCTCTTGTACAGTAAGTAGTTTGAAATGGGGTTTTTGTATATAAACATTGTATTAAAAATGAGGTGATTACCGAATATCCTTTTATGGAAACCATTTCTTTTTTAAAAAGTGAATGTACACAGATACACAAAGGCTGAACATGCATCTGAATAAATTTGTATACATGACATCTTCCTTCCAAACCCTGTCCACGTGACTTCTGCCCCCAGAAACTCAAGGGGCCAACCTCAGAGTCCCCTCGTGATTGAACCTGCAAACTCAGGGAACTCGTAAGCCTCCATTTCCTCAACGCAGGACACGGGACCCATTCTGATGTTCCTGGGACTTTGTCCGAGAGTACGTGCACGTGTATGGCTGTGTGGGTCTGTGTGTGCACGTGTGATTGTGCCTGTGTATGTGTCTCTGTTGCTTTGTCTACACCTATGCACAACTGAAGCCAGAAGGAGAAGGGGTGGCAGAGGAAGAATGGTTAGATGTCATCACCGACTCACTGGACATGAGTCTGAGCAAACTCCGGGAGATGGTGAAGGACAGGGAGCCTGGCATGCTGCAGCGGGTCACAAGGAGCTGGACACGACTGAGGGACGGAGCAACAATGTGGGGGTGGACACACCTTTCCAGCCGCCTCTTCCGCGATCCCCACATCCTGACCCCTGGTCCCGCCAACCCAACAGAGTAGTACTGAAGATTTCGTGGACCTAAAATTGCCCCCAAACCTTTAGGGGAGCATCCCAGGATTGCCAGTGTGTTTTCTTTTTTCCTATCGATTTACTTATCTCGCTAGGGCTTTGTTGTGGCGTGTGGACTCTTAGTTGCAGCACGTGGGATCCAGCTCCCTGACCAGGGATCAAACCCAGGCCCCCTGCACTGGAAGCGTGGAGTCTTAGCCACTGGACCGTCAGGGAAGTCCCGCCCGTGTTTTCATTTGGGCGAATGGGGACACCTTTTCTTTAACCCATCACCTATAATCCCCATCGTTTCTTGAAAGAAAGACTCTCTTTTGCATCCAAACATCAGTGAGGCCTCAACCCGCAGGCCTGCAGGGCACCCCTGGAGCTGTTGTGTCCCCAAGGAAGTCTCAGCAAACCCGAGCCCAAGAGGCCCTGGCTGCCCCGCCATCAAGAGCGTCCTTCTAAAGCTTGAGGGCGGCTCTCAGGCCAGCATCGGCCCTCCCCTCTCATGGGGCCTCCCAGGGGCCTGAGAGGCTCACAGGGGACCTTTAGCCCCTCCGGGTTGTGAGGAAACGTCGTCGTCTCAGAGTGGGGCGGTGATCCGCCCCCCGCCCCACCAAGAGCACAGGGCTCCCTGACAGCCAGAGCTTACAGACACGCATCCCTGCAATGTTCAAGAAGCAGCCGTGAGCAAGGCAGACACAGCCCCGTCCCTCAGGGGCGACTTCTTGCAGCAGGCATCAGATGCGGAGCGAGAAAATGCACCCCAGCACAGGATCGTCTCAGAGGAAGGAAGGGGTGCTGATGAAAATATAACAAGGGTGTGGCTGAGGGTCACTCAGAGTGACCAAGTTGAGCAGGAAGGCCCCCAGAGTCTGAGCAGGGAGGAGCCGGAATGTAAAAGCCTGGAGAAGGGCCAGAGGTTCCAGCAGCAGCGGCAGGCACAAAGGCCCTGAGGCAGCGGTGCGCTGGGCGGGTTGTAGGAGCAGCGAGAAGTTCGTCATGTCTGGGGGGCGCAGGGCGGGAGGCGAGGAATCAGGAAGCAGCGTACACCAGCCGCCCCCCTGCCTGCCCCGGCTCCCTGAGGACTTCGACCTCGGCAGGAAGTCCACGGCAGGGGCTGGCGGCCTCCACCAGGGCAGGGATGGAGCTGACTCACACAACTCAAGGTCTTGGTGGTGTTGGGTGGAGACTGCAGAGGGGTTGGGAGCCAGGGAGGAGAGATGCAGAAATTCAGGTGAGCGATGTAGGCCTTGGACAAGGGTGGGAGGAGGTGGGGGTGGGGGGGGAGCCACCAGATTAACTTCACAAAGACCTGGGCTCTGGCAGCAAAAGGACCCCCAGAGATGAGCGGGGCAGATGGCACCGTCGTTTCACAGACAGGCACAGTGGGGACCAGAGAGGGTCAGGGCTCCGCTCTGGTCTCACTGCAAGCTGGCCCCACAGGTGCCCCTTGGACCCAGGACCCTGGCACCTGGCGCCGAACAGTTTCTGCTCCTGGTCCCTGGAGTGGAGTGGCAGGAGCAGGGCAGGACTGAGCCCCAAGCACAGACAGTGAAGGACTGGGGCTCGTGGGGGCCTGAGGCCCGGGGCGGGGTCCCTCATGCCAGTGATTGACCCTGAAGGTGAAGGCCGCCTTGAGCTGTGACCAGCCTAAGACACCTCTGTTTTGTTCAGTGCTCATTAAATCTTACTTAATTTAATATATAAAAAGGGCCTCCCTGGTGGCTCAGACGGTAAGGAGTGCCTGCAATGCAGGAGACCCAGCTTTGATCCCTGGGTCGGGAAGATCCCTTGGAGAAGGAAATAGCAATGCTCTCCAGGATTCTAGCCTGGAGAATCCCATGGACAGAGGAGCCTAGCGGCCCACAGTCCACGGAGTCACAAAGAGTCGGACACGACTGAGTGACTGATGTTTTCACTTTTCAGTATACAGAAAACTGCACAAATCTTGAGTATACACTCAACTGTGTATACTCAACTGTGTAAATTCAATTCACACACACCTCTGTAATCAGCACCCCAGAAGCCTCCCTTGGTGCTCCCGTCTGGTCACCCCTCCTCACCCAACTGTGACCCTGGTCCCTACCCACCATCCTGACTTCAGCAGCTGGTTTGAAAGAGGAGAATGAAAAAGTTGGCTTAAAGCTCAACATTCAGAAAACTAAGATCATGGCATCCGGTCCCATCACTTCACTGCAAATGGATGGGGAAGCAGTGGCAGACTTTATTTTGGGGGGCTCCAAAATCACTGCAGATGGTAACTGCAGCCAGGAAATTAAAAGATGTTTGCTCCTTGGAAGAAAAGCTATGACCAACCTAGACAGCATATTAAAAAGCAGAGACATTGCTTTGCCAACAAAGGTCCATCTAGTCAAGGCTATGGTGTTTCCAGTAGTCATGTATGGATGTGAGAGCTGGACTATAAAGAAGGCTGAGCGCCGAAGAAATTAATGCTTTTGAACTGTGGTGTTGGAGAAGACTCTTGAGAGTCCGTGGACTGCACGGAGATCAAATCAGTCCATCCTAAAGGAAATCAGTCCTGAATATTCATTGGAAGGACTGATGCTGAAGCTGAAACTCCCAACTTTGGCCACCTGATGCGAAGAACTGACTCATTGGGAAAGACCTTGATGCTGGGAAAGATTGAAGGAGGGAGGAGGGGACGACAGAGGATGAGACGGTTGGATGGCATCACCGACTCGATGGACATGAGTTTGAGTAAACTCCGGGAGTTGGTGATGGAGAGGGAGGCCTGGCCTGCAGCAGTCCATGGGATCGACTGAGGGACTGGAGTGAATTGAACCCCATTTGCCTGGTTTCACTTGTGGGTGGCTGCTGCCCTCTGCTGGCTGCCTGTGGGAGCTGCACTTGGAGATGAACAAGATGCAGCACTTGAGGCCTTGCGTTGGTTATCTGTTTGCTGCCCTGCAAATGACCATGAACTTAGTGACTTAGTACAGCAACGTACTGTCTTACAGTTCTGTAAGCCAGACTTCTGACACAGGCCTCACAGAGTTAAGATGCAGGTGTGAGCGAGGCTGCGCCCTTCCCACCATCTCCAGCCACGGCAGCCAGTCTCTCCCGCAGCTGTCTCTCCAGCTCGCCGCTCAGGAGGACCTGGCTTGGCTTGAGTCCCTGGGATGATCCAGGGTGACCTCCCCCCACCTCAGAGTCCTTCATCTTCATCACACCTGCAAAGTCGTTCCCGCCACGTAAGTTGACTTATTCACAAAGTCCGGGAACTGGAATCGGACACCTTGGGGCCATTGTTCTGTCCACCATGTACTCCCACCCCCAGGGAAAAAACTAACTGCCTCCAAGCAAAGCCCACAGTCCCCAGATATCTATGGAAAGGCTTCATCAGGAATGAGAGAGATCAAAACAAACAGGAGGAGGAGGAGCCTGGGGGGACACTGAGATGACACAGAGAAGAAAGAAAAGCAACTCTGTTCATCATCCTTGGGAGTAAAGACCAATGTGCATGGGAGTCCCAGGTGGCGAGTGGTAAGCAATCCGCCGGCCAGTCTAGGAGACACATGTTCGATCCCTGGGTCAGGAGGATTCCCTGGAGAAGGGAATGGCAACCCCCTCCAGTGTTCTTGCCTGGAGAATCCCACAGACAGAGGGGCCTGGGGGGCCATGGTCCATGGTCTTACAAAAGAGTCAGACGTGGCTGAGCGCGCGCAGGTAGCAGCGGCTCATCCGTTTTCAGTGCGGCGCAGCGCTCCACCCTGTGAGTGAAACTCAACCAACTGTCACTCATTACGTGTGTTTTGGTGGTAAACTTATTGCAATTACAAGTTACACTGCTGAGATCTCCCTGCATGAGCCGGTCACTGCAGTAGTTCCTCTAGGGCAGTTGGTTGCTTGTCTTCGAATGGCTCACAAGCTGGGAATGACTTGTATATTTGAAATGGTTGGGGGAGGGGAAGAATATCTGTGACATGAGACTGTTACATGGAATTCAAATTTCAGTATCTACAAATAAACTATTATTGGAACATAAAGACCAGTGTGCCTCCATGAAACCAGAAAAAGGTGCTATTTTCTTTCTTTTTTTAAAGAGGCAATGCTAATGAAAGGAAAATACAAAAACTAGACTTCACCAAAATTTAAAATTTGGTGGGGGGGGGGCGTGGGGTCGGAGGATACCCAACTGAATGAAATGGCAATTCACAAAATGGGAGAAAATAATCGCAAATCATATTTCTGATAAGAGACATAACTGGAATATCCGAGGATCCCCTACAACTCAGCAACAGATAGACCAGCAACCCAGTTAAAAGTGGACAGAGAGCTTGACTGGACATTTCTCCAAAGACGTACAAATGGTCAATAAACTCATGAGAAGACGCTCAACATCACTGGTTACCAGGGAACCGGAAGTCACACCCACACTCACCACTGCACGCCCCCTGGGATGCCTAGGATCCCAAACCAGAAAATGCTGAGACTCGTGAGGGTGTGGAGAAGGTGGAACCCTACTGCTTTGCTGGCAGAAATGTAAACTGCTGGTGCAACCTCCATGGCAAAGGCTGTGATGCTTTCTCAGAAAAATGAAACAGTGACCGTGTGATCCAGTAATTTCACTTCTGGGTACACAAACAAAAGAATCTGCAGCAGGGACTCACCCTGGTATACTCATGTTCCCCTACGGCTTCACAGGGACTTCCCGATGATCAGTTCACAGAGGAAGAGAAGACTAAGGCGTGGTTTGTGGCTGGTTTTATGTGATACACTGACGGCCCCCAAAGGTGGATGGTCACAGCACTACAGCCCCTCTCTGGGGCATCTCGGAGGGACAGTGGAGAAAGAGAGAGCCTCCCAGTAGGCAGAGCTTCAGTCAGAACACCTGAAGGAGTGAGAAGAGGTCTGGGAGAGTTGGGGAGAGTTGGGGAGAGTTGTTCCAGGAGCTATTTGACATCTATAGACACATCACCCAATGACACAATTTTTCAAGCATCCACGAAACATTTCCTGAGACAGACCACATGCTGGGCCTTAAAACAAGCTCAGCAAGTTCAAAGGGATTGAAACCATCCAGAGCGTGTTCTCTGACTGTAACAGAATCAAACTATAATAGGAACCAATGACAGAAACTCATGCTGAGTCACTGCTCAGTCGTGTCCGACTCTGTGACACCATGGACTGGGGCCAGCCAGGCTCCTCTGTCCACAGTATTTTCCAGGCAAGAATACTGGAGTGGGTTGCCATTTCCTCCCCCAGAGGATCTTCCCGACCCAGGGACTGAACTCACTTCTCCTGCATTGGCAGATAGGTTCTTTACCAGTGAACCAACTGGGAAACCCTAATGACAGAAAGGCAACAGGCAAATCTCTAAACCCAAGTAAATGACGCAGCACAATTCCAAATAAACCTGGGTCAAAGAGAAAGCCTCAGAGGAAAGAAAAAGACATAGAAATAAATGAAAATAAAAACACAGCATCTCAAAATTTGTAGGACACAGCTAAAAGCAATGTTGAAAATGCTTATCTTAGAAGTGAATGACCTACATGCCTACCTCAAGAAACTAGAATGAAAAAAAAAAGCAAAATAAATCCAAAGCAAGGAGAGGGAAATAAAATAGCCAAGACAAGGCAAAATATGAAATAAAAATAGGGAAAGAGAGAAAAATCGTTGAAACAAAAAACTAGTTCATTGCAAATAAATAAAATTGATAAACTTCTAGCAAGACAGAGAAACATACAGAGAGAAGATGCAAATCACCAATTTCAGGAATGAAATGGAGGATTTGTTACAGATCTTGTAGCCATTAAAAGGATAACGCTACAGAGTGACCATGTGCATGCTAAGTCGCTTCAGCCACGTCCCACTCTGTGACTCAATGGACTGTAGCCTGCCAGGCTCCTCTGTCCACGGGGATTCTCCAGGCAAGAATACGGGAGTGGGTTGCCATGCCCTGCTCCAGAGGATCTTCCCAACCCAGGGATCGAACCCGTGTCTCCTGTGGTTCCTGCATCGCAGGTGGATTCTTTCCTGCTGAGCCGCGGGGAAGATGCAGACTGAATGTGTCCAAAACTCACGTTGAAACTCTACCCTCCCGCCTTGTGATGGTGTTTGAAGGGGGCCCCCATGATGAGATTAATGCCCTTAAAAACATCTGGAGAGAACTTGCTTCCCTCTCTGTTTTTCTCCACGTGAGACTACAGTGAGCGCTCAGAGTCTGCTCTCTGGCACAGGCCCTCACAAGACCCCAAACCTGCTGACAACCTGCTCACAGATTTCCTGCTTCCAGGTTCCTGAGAAATAATTTCTGTTGTGTATAATCCACCCAGTCAATCAGTTCAGTTCAGTTGCTCAATCGTATCCCACTCTTTGCGACCCCATGGATTGCAGCACGCCAGGCCTCCCTGTCCATCACCAACTCCCAGAGCTTGCTCAAACTCATGTCCATCGAGTCGGTGATGCCATCCAACCATCTCATCCTCTGTCATCCCCTTCTCCTCCTGCCTTCAATCTTTCCCAGCATCAGGGAATGAGTTAGTTCTTTGCATCAGGTGGCCAAAGTATTGGAGTTTCAATTTCAGCATCAGTCCTTCCAATGAATATTCAGGACTGATTTCCTTTAGGATGGACTGGTTTGATCTCCTTGCAGTCCAAGGGACTGTCAAGAATCTGCTCCACCACCACAGTTCAAAAGCATCAATTCTTCAGTGCTCAGCTTTCTTTATGGTCCAACTATCACATCCAAACATGACTACTGGAAACACCATAGCTTTGACTAGACGGACTTTTGTTGGCAAAGTAATGTCTCTGCTTTTTAATACGTTGTCTAGGTTGGTCATAGCCTTTCTTCCAAGGAGCAAGCATATTTTAATTTCATGGCTGCAGTTACCATCTGCAGTGATTTGGGAGCCCAAGAAAATAAAGTCTCTTACTATTTCCATTGTTTCCCCATCTATTTGCCATGAAATGATGGGACCAGATGCCATGATCTAAGTTTTTTTGAATGTTGAGTTTTAAGCCAACTTTTTCACTCCCCTCTTTCACTTTCATCAAGAGGCTCTTTAGTTCCTCTTCACTTTCTGCCATAAGGGTGGTGTCATCTGCATATCTGAGGTTATTGATATTTCTCCTGGCAATCTTGATTCCAGGTGTGCTTCATCCAGTCTGGAATTTGCATGATGTACTCTGCATATAAGTTAAATCAGCAAGGTGACAATATACAGCCTTGATGTACTCCTTTCCCAATTTGGAACCAGTCCGTTGTTCCATGCTCATTTCTAACTGTTGCTTTTTGAGCTGCATACAGATTTCTCGGGAAATCTATGGCACTTTGCTCCAGCAGCGCTAATGGACGAAGACAGAAAATAAGGGAATTCTACAATCACTATGTTCATAAATTCTAAGGCTTTAGAAAAATGGACCCATCCTCAAAACTGCCAAAACTCAGTCAAGATGAAGGAGACAATTTGAATCGCCTTGTAACTGTCAAATCCATAAAAGTAAGATTTGACAAACTGGGCCTCATAAAAAGTTAAATTCTGGACTTTCCTGGTGACTCAGTGTTTAAGGATCCACCTGGTCAATCCCTGGTCCGGGAAGATTCCACTTGCCCGGGAGCAAATAAGCCTGTGAGCTGCACAGGCCACACCTCCTGAAGCCCACACATCGCAGAGCCTGGGCTCCCCAGCGAGAGAAGCCCGAGCACCACAGCTAGAGAGCAGCCCGTGCTCACCGCAGCTAGAGAAAAGCCCACACAGCAACCAAGACTCAGCACAGCCCCCCAAATCCATAAAAGCTAAATTTTTGTTTTGTGAAATATCTTGTAAGGAAGATGAAAAGATAAGCTACCCAGCAGGTGGTTGTTGGTTATCCATTGTGAATACAGCAGGGTGTACGTGAGATTCCCAAAGCCCCTAACTATCCCTTCCCCCCTCAGCAACCATAGTCTATGCGCCTCCTTCTGTTTCCATTGACTGTACGTGTTGGGTGCCAGCCTGGACGGGAGGACGGTCCGGGGGAGAATGGATCCATGTATACGTATGGCTGAGTCTCTTCGCTGTCCACCTAAAACGACCGCAACATTGTTGATCCGCTATGTGTACACGCTTAGTGGCTCAGTCATGTCCGACTGTTTGCGACTCTATGGACTGTCGCCTGGACTGCAACACGTGGAGGCTCTGCGGGGGAGACAGGCAGAAAACAGAGGAGGAAGGAAAATGTGTAGTGAGCCAAGGAATGCCGCGTGCGAGGGAAGAGGAGCACTGCGGCAGGGGTGCGGCAGGGGGAACGTGCTTAAACCGGCTTGGACCGCCTCCCACCCCAGCCTCCTCCCCTACCTCCGCCGCGTCTCCCTTACGATCAGACCCCCGGGGCCTCGGACCTTGCTCTTCTTTCAGCTCTCCCTCCGCTGGTGACCGCATCCTGTAGGTGGGGAAACAGAGCCAATCGGATGGATAGAGACAAGTGAGAAGCTTTATTCTAAGACTGGCTCACATGACAGTCATGGCGGCCAGGAAGTCCACCGTCTGCCATCCGCAAGCTGGGAACCAGAATGGCTGGTGGGTAATTCAGTCTAAAGGCCTGATAATGGGGGTGGGGGGCCGCGGGGCAATGCTGCTCCAGTGGAGACGGAATCCTCCCTCCCTCTGCCTTTTCATCCTACTTGGATGATGCCCACCTGAACTGGGGAGGGTCACTCGCTTTTCTTAGACAATTCAAGTGCTAATCTCTTCTAGAAGCACCCTCACAGACACACCCAGAAATAATATTTTACCAGATCCCTGGGCAGCCCTTGGCCCAGTCAGGTTAACACATACGATTAACCATCACAAGCAACATCTATTTGCAGGATACTTCCAAATTCACGGGCTTCCCCGGTGACTCAGACAGTAAAGAATCTGCCTGCAATGGAGGAGGCCTGGGTTTGATCCCTGGGTCAGGAAGATCCCCTGGAGAGGGAATGGCACCCCACTCCAGCATGCTTGCCTGAAGAATTCCATGAACAGAGGAGACTGGTGGGCTACAGTCCATGGGATTGCAAAGAGTCAGACAGGACTGAGCGACTTTCACTCTCCCAAATTCACATCTCCTGCCCAGATTTCCGTCCCAAACCCTGGCTCCGTGCATCCCATCGTCCGTGACCATGTCCATCAGGTTCTCCCCACATTCACCCTGGGCTCGGGTAGTCGTCGGGCAGCCACAGTGAGCAGCAACTGGAAGTGGGATCTCGGTTCCCTGGGAATCAAACGCAGATCGCGGCAGTGAGAGCGCCAGACCCTAATCGTTGGAGCACCAGGAGCCAGTGGCTAGCAGCAGGGCCCTGGCGCCTGCCTGCTCGAAGAAAGCGCTCAGCGAAGAGATGAAAGCAGAGAGGCAGGGAAACTATTCATTATGGGAGAAGATCCACATGGAGAAAGCACGAGCAGACAGAGAGACATGCACACTTTGGGGTGGTTTAAGTCACTTACCCGAAGAACTGACTGCTTTTGATCCAGCCAGTCCATCCTAAAGGCAATCAGCCCTGGATATTCATTGGAAGGGCTGTCGCTGAAGCTGAAGCTCCAATACTTTGGCCACCTGATGCGAAGAGCCAACTCATTGGAAAAGACCCTGATGCTGGGAAAGACTGAAGGCAGGAGGAGAAGGGGACGACAGAGGATGAGATGGCTGGATGGCATCACTGACTCAATGGACATGAGTTTGAATAAGCTCCGGGAGTTGGTGATGGACAGGGAGGCCTGGCTGCTGCAGTCCATGGGGTTCCAAAGAGTCGGACACGACTGAGCGACTGAAAAACAACAAATCACTTACCTGGGGGAAGTTCTTCTGGGCTCCTCTGGCCGATCATCTTGCTCGTCTGGCCCTGAGTCCTACCTTGTCTGATGCAGGGTCCTCCCCTGCGTGCATGCCCATCTTTTAGCCAAGACAGGTTCCAGTGCAGGGTCTCTGGGGAGTTGGTAGACCATATTGTGGCCTAGCATCCCCTCCCTTGAGGACCCTTTCTGTGCGTGTATAGTCTGGAGGGTCTCCTTGACCCCAAGAATGAGAAGTATGTGGTCTCTTCATCTCTTCCCTACGCAGGGCTCAGCCCCTTGCTGTTCCTGCCATTCCCGTCATCTTAAAGTGTCCACAGGAGACAAAGCCCGGCTGCTCATCCTGTTCCTGTTATTCCGTCTATTTTTCAAATGTAAACAGGAGGCTAGAGGTAAATGTATAAACTGGGACCCGTCTATCTCCTGCCTCAAACCCACCCACACCTTCCCCAGGTGAGCTAATAGACATTCCACCCTTCAGACCTGACGAGCATCTCAATGCTCCTCGTTTACATGCACCCCAGATCAAAAGAAAGGTACTGACCTCTCATCGCCTTCACTGCACCTGGTCCAAGAGCCTTCACCTCTCATCGGGATTACTGAGGTGTCCCTTGGATTCTACCTAGTGATTCTTTAGAAATGTAGCTCAGAGCTCCCAGTAGCATTATTCACAACAACAAAAAAGGCAGAAAAAACTGAAGGTGCACCCACTGATGAGGGAGCAGACACAGGTGACCCACCCGCAGGACAGGATGCTGCCGACCCACAAAAAATGACTTTCCAACAAATGGCTCCTTTGTTCTGAGGCTCCCCTGATGGCTCACTGGTAAAGAATCTGCCTGCAATGCAGGAGACTCAGATTCAGTCCCTGGGTGGGGAAGATCCCTGGAGAAGGAAATGGCAACCCACTCCAGTATTCATGCCTGGAGAATCCCATGGACAGAGGAGCCTGGCGGGCTACAGTCCACGGGGTCGCAAAAGAGTCAGACACGACTTAGTGACTAGACAGCAACAAGAAAACCAGGTGTTTTGCTGAAAGTTTTGTTTTAGGTTCAAAAGATTCATTAACAAAAGAAACCACTCATTACGCACAAATAGACAATTTCAATTTTTGTATAGATTTTTGGCTTAATCTCAATATACGGTCATTAAAAGAAAAGAAATAGAAACAATAGACAGAAGAAACACACACATCACCAAACTGGGCCAACAACCTACATCCAGACTTGAACAGTGCTGGGAAGTCCCTCATTAAAAGCAATTTGGAATCCCAACTGGGAAAAGTCCTGGGCAGTGTCTATCCCATGGATGAGACTTCAGATTCCAGTGTGAGGGGGCTCCCGCTTATAATCCCACTCAGTAAACGGATGTCGTCATCAGTCTGCTGCAAAAATGCACCTCTGGTTTTACTTAAACTTTTTTAGAATATGGTTTGTTTCACCTTGTGAGTCATAGGATTTCATTAGACCCTGGGGGGGCTGGCCAGACCCTCAGGGGCTCAAGAGATTCCAGGACCCACTCCCTTTCTTACCTAAGGGCCACCTGATTTGCTGTGCTTGCGTTCAGGCACAGAATCTGGGCAGTATCCGGGCAGGTCAGGAGCAGTTCAGAGGCCTGGTCTCCTACTTCTGAAGCCTGAACAAGACTTTAATCTCCCTAATACCAGTGGTTAAGAATCTGCTGCCAGTGCAGGGGACTTGGGTTCAACCACCGATTTGGGAAGATCCCACGAGCCGCAGGGCAACTAAGCCCATGTGCTTCAACTACTGAAGCCCATGTGCCTAATTTTTGTGTTAGCCACTCTGTCGTATCCAACTCTTTGTGACCCCATGGACTATAGCCCACCAGGCTCCTCTCTCTATGGAATTCTCCAAGCAAGAATACTGGAGTGGGTTGCAATTCCCTTCTCCAGAGGATCTTCCCGACCCAGGGATTGAACCCTGGTCTCCAGCGTTGCATGTGAATTCCTTACCATGTGCCTAAAGCCTGCAACAAAGAGTAGCTCCCACTCTCAGCAACTAGAGAAAGCTCGTGCACGGCAGTGAAGACACAGCACAGCCAGAAATAAGTAAGTAAAGTAAAAAGAGGGCTTCCCAGGTGGCACTTTAAGGGTAAGGAACCCACCTGCTGATGCAGGAGATGCAAGAAACGTAGGTCTTTATTCCTGGAGAGGGAGGATCCCCTCAGGGAGGAAAGGGCACCCCACTCCAGTATCCTTGCCTGGAAATTTTCATGGGCAGAGGAGCCTGGGGGGCTACAGTCCATGAGGCCTCAAAGAGTCGGACACAAGTGAGCACGCACACGATATAAAAAGGAGGGAAGCACCGTCACAGGCGACAACACGCACAAACCGTGAAGACGTCACACTCAGTCACAGAAACCAGGCACAAAAGGCCCCACAGTGCGCTTCCGCCAACATGAAACGTCCGTAACAGTCAAATCCAGACAAGACGCCAACTAGCACTTGCCAGAAGCTGGAGAAAGAGTGGGGGAGGCGGGGAAGAAGTGACTGCTGACAAGTACCTGGTTTCTACAAAGGTGATGAAAATATTCTAAAATTAGCTAATGGTAGGGGTTGCACAACATTATAAATATGCTGAAAACCACTGAATTGTACACGTTTTAAAATACTGATGCATCTATTTGAGTCAGGTCTAAGTTGCAGGAAGAGGGATCTTTGCTGCGTCATGTGGGATGTTTCCTGCGGGACTGCAAGCTCTCTAGTGGCAGCATGAAGGCTTAGTCACCTCCCTGCATGTGGGATCTTAATTCTCCAACCAGGATTCCAACCAGCGTTCCCTGCATTACAAGGCAGGCTCTTAACCACTGACCACAAACGAAGTCGCTGAATTGTACACTTTAAAAGGGTGAGTTGTAGGGAATATGAATTATATCTCAATTTTTTTCCAAGATAACTCAGATGGCTTCAGGCTTCCACTCACCCTCTGCAGGGGCTTAGGGAAGGTAAAGCTAGATTCTGACCTGGCTCCTCCTAATTCGCCCCCTCCCCTCACCAACCACCCCCTGCCTTCCCAGGTCTGCCCCAGCACCCTGCGCCCTCATCGGTGCTTCTGCTCTTGTCGTGGGCCCGCCCTTACAGCCCCCACACCTCTCTACCTGGCCCCTCAAGCCTGCACATTGGGGCCTGCTCCAAAACCGCCTTCTCAACATATAGAGACCCCCCACCTCCACACTCCCCACTCCCATGCCCTTGGCCCCTGGCTCGCACTGACTTCTGGCTTAACTGCACTTTCTTACCCACTCCAGTATTCTTGCCTGGAAAATCCCATGGATGGAGAAGCCTGGTAGGCTACAGTCCATGGGGTTGCAAAGAGTCGGACAGGACTGAGCAACTTCACTTTCACTTTCTTATCTGCATGAGGTAACCCTGTGCACCGCCGCTGCTAGCTCCGGGGTGGGGCCTTCCGCACTTTGTTCCTGAATTTGTCTCCAGGACCTACTCCGTGGTACACAGTAGGCCTCAAGAAAAGCTAGTAAGCCTTCTACACAATAATGACGATAACTTTAGAAATCAAGTTTTTATTAAATTTTAAAAACTAAATAAAGCTCTTAATAGTCTTTCCTGCACACAGATCTGCAGGGGGCACTAAAGGACATTTGTTGCTTAGTCGCTAAGTCCTGTCTGACTCTTTCGCGACCCCATGGACCGCGACGCCCCCAGGCTCCTCTGTCCACGGGATTTCCCAGGCAAGAACACTGGAGTGGGGTGCCATGTCCTTCTCCAGGGGATCTTCCCGACCCAGGGATCGAACCCGCCTCTCCAACATTGGGGCCGATTCTTTACCACTGAGCCACCAGGGAAGTCCAAACGACATGCATTTTCACAAATGTTAATAAGTAAATTCACTTGTTATTAAGAGCACCCGCAGCGCAATGTTCCAAAGGAAACGGACGCCGAGTGTGCTCCGGGTTTAGGGGTTAGGACCCCTAGAGCTGCCGGTGCTCACAGGGAGAACGTCGTCAGTGCGCATGGACAGAGGTCTTCCGGGTCCCCGGTCAGGGGCGGCGCCTGGCGTCAGCCGGGATCCTCCCGGGCGGCAATGGCTACGGTTGGGCTTGCGGCGCATGCGCGAGGCCCGGGAGCTACCGCGAGAGGGACCGGGCCGGCGGGATACGTCGGGCGACTGGCTGGCTGGTAGCAAAACGGCATTCGCCGCCGCTAGGCTGAGGCGCGAGGGGTGCGTGAGGAGGCGCGTCCCGGCCCCCAGGGACTCCCGCCGCCATGGACCCGTTCCTGGTGCTGCTGCACTCGGTGTCGGCCGGGCTCTCGAGCAGCGACCTGACCCAGCTCAAGTTCCTGTGCCAGAACCACATTAGCAAGAGGAAGCTGGAGCTCGCGCAGAGCGGCCTGGACCTCTTCACCGTCCTGCTCCAGCAGAACGAGCTGAACGCCGGGCACACCGCGCTGCTGCGCGAGCTGCTCTGCTCCCTGCGGCGCAAGGACCTCCTGCTCCGCCTGGACGACTTCGAACGGGGCGCGGCGGGCGGGGCGGCGCCGGAGGACCGAGGTGGGGGCGAGGGCCGGGGCCGGGGGCCGGGGGGCCGGGGTGCGGGCGCGAGGCGTGGGAGCCGGGCCGCGCCGGAGGAGTGGCGTGGGGCCGAAGGACGGGGAGCGGCGCCGGAGGAGAGGGGCGAGGGGTGCCTGGGGCCCCTGTGGGGGTTGGCGGGGTCAGCTGTCGATCTTCCAGGCGCCCAGCGTTTTCCGGGTTCGGTTTCCGTGGGTTTTCCCTAAACAGCCCCGGGAGACGGGAACGTGCCCGCTTTGCGGACAGGAGAACCAAAGCTCAGAGAAGTTAACTTAGTCTAAGTTGCGGAGCGTGGACAACCACCGCCCCCCGCCCCATCCAGCCATCCAGCCTCAGTGCTTTCTCCTCCACCCCTCTCCCTCCGGGAAAAGTAGAAGTTATTGGACAGAAGAAGACGTTGCTGACCTCCCGGGCGGGACAGGGGTGAAAGGACTCCAGAAGAGCCTCGGCAGGAAGGACGGGTTGATAAGGCGCTGCTTTTGTATAAGGGCTAAGAGCGGACTCCTGCTGGCTCTGCCGCTCGGTGGCTGGCTGTGACCTCAGGAAGTGACTTGCACTGACCTTTCCTGGGCCTCCATTTCCTGCTTTCTGCCAGTGGTCAGTAACACAGGTGCCCACCTCACGGGGCTGGAGGAGTTGGTACACAGGCTGACAGCGTATCAGGGGTTTGTGGCTGGAGATGAAGCTTTGCTTCCAAGAAGCATTTTGTCCTTACTGTCTACCCGCCTTCTGTTGTCTAGTCTGATCTCAGGAGTGACTTCTCAGCAGACGAGGACATAGTAGCCAGAGACTGAAGACCGGGGTCAGTCAGGGCATCTTCCAGAGTAGCAACTGGGCTGTTTAGGGCTGCCATAGAAATGACTGTCTCAGTGGCTTAAAGCAACAGAATCTGATGCTCTTAACGTTTCTTGGGCCAGTAGTCAGATCCAGGTGTCAGTAGGTTATGCTCCCTCTGAGAGCTCTAGGAGAGGGTCCTTCCTCCCTCTTCTGGTTGCTGGGGACTCCGGGCATTCCTTGGCTTGTGGCCACACCCCTCCAGTCTCTGCCTCCGTGGCACATGGTCTTGTTGGTGGATTTAGGGCCCACTTGAATAATCTTAAGATGATCCCCTCATCTCGAGATCCTCAGCTTACTCTCACATCTGCAAAGACCCTTTTCCAAGAAAGTTCCCATTCACAGTTCCAGAGATTTGACATGCGTGTACCTTTCAGGGCCCCCCATTCAACTCCGTTGCAGGGTGGGATAGAGGTGCAACTCTACTCAGGCCTGAGTGGGCGTCTGTGTTGTAAGACCCCCCAACCAGTAAGTCTTCAGAGCAGGCCGCGCCTCGTGGGTAGTGTTTCAGGGTATGGCTGGCTGGGGCAGCATGGAGCTTTCCCTGGCCCTTCTGCTGCAGGGTGGTGTCCGCCTCTGCGGAAGGGCCTTTCGGGTCCCCAGCACTTGGGTCAGCACCAGCAGGCCCATCAGCCAGTGTGCGGTTACGTTTTCTAAACACCTCCCCAGACCACGGGTTACCACTCTGCCCTTTTCACCCACCAGACCTGCGGGCAGCAATGGAGATCATCTGTGATAACGTGGGGAAGGACTGGAGGAGGCTGGCCCGTCACCTCGGAGTATCTGACGTCAAGATCGAAGCCATCGAGGAGAAGTACCCCCGGAACCTGGCGGAGCAGGTGAGGGAGCTGCTGCGGGTCTGGAAGAACAGCACTAGGGAGAACGCAGCTGTGTCCTGCCTGGTGGGCGCACTCCGGGGCTGCCAGCTGAACGTGGTGGCAGACCTCATCGAGGAGGACCAGCGGGCCCGGGCCCTCCAGAGTGGGAGCGCCAACCCTGGGTCCTTCACAGCCTGGGACTCGGGCTCCGCTGCCCTGGGAGCCTCCTGACGACCCAGCGGCTCTTCTGCGGGGACTGAGGGTGGCTGCACGGTCCTGACCACGTCCCGTCCATGCCAGCCCTGTGAAGACTCAGGGAGGTGGCTGTGGGCCCGTGTTCCTCTGTGCCAGCTGGGCGGGGGACACCGTGTGTGCCGTTGTCCCCATTAAACGAGCTCCTCCAGGAGGGCGTGTGGTGCTGCACCCGGTACAAAGGAGGGGTCTGTGAAACCCAGTGCTCCCGGACACGAGAGGACCCGCAGTGTCGAGGAGCTGGAGGTCTTTGTGCTGGGGGCGCTGGGCTTCGGAGCCCATGTTTGGAACCCCTGGCTTGTTCTGCCCCCGCGCTTGCCAAAGGCTTGGAGGCTGGTGTTGCAGACCGTCTCCAGGTGGCAAGGTGAGGCACGCCCTCATGGGGCTGGGAGGTGGCCCAGGCTCTCAGCGCTCGGGGAGCGAGCCCCCTGCTGTGGGGCCAGGCAGCGGGCGCTCAGCACGTGCTGGTTCTCAGACGAATCGTGACTCCAGTTCCACGTTGGATTGCTAACAGTCACTTTTTCTGGTAACAGAAGTGGCAAGGGAGCCGAGTCCTCTGATTCTAAGGAGCACCTTTTTTCCTGTTCTTAAGGCGGTCCTGTTGAAGCAGGCGCCTTTGCAGGAGGCCTCCGCGGGACAGTTTCCTCTTCCCACGGACGGTGATCTCATTTTACGGGTTCTCAGAAGTCCCGCTGTAGCCAGTTTCAGTGTCCCTTGACGGTTCTCACAGGCCCAACCTGTAGGAGGGTGCCTGTGTTTCCCACCAGCTCCAGGGACCACTGCCAAGCCGGGTGTTTACTGCAGTGAGCCGTGCTCTGCCAGGGGCAGCTCTCACCTGCTATGGGCCCTGCCGCCCTGCAGGAGGCATCAGAGAGCCCCATCTCGTGCCCTCTAGCTGTGACCTTGGGAAAGCTCCTGACGTCATGCCGTGCCACCTTGACCTTGGGTTGCCAAGACCCTAGCAGCACTCACCGCCCGGCTGTGGACCCAGCCCTCGGCAGATACTGACCACACCGGGCACTGCTGGGAGCTGAGCCCAGGCAGCAGACAAGACGGACGTGGCCCTTCTCGGTTGGCCCCGAAGGCCTGGCTGGGAGCACGGGTTAACCACGCATCATGAGTTTGGGAGCGGAGCCCATTCAGCCCCAGAGCCATGTGGCCCTGCCCAGGCTGACGTGCTGAAGAGGCTCTGGGTCAGGGCGAGTAACATCATCACCACCAGTAAAGGCACGGCTTGGCCAGTGGGTTGCCTTGGGAAATGGGTGTTGTGGGAAATGTGCCCACGTGTCTTGACCAGAGGAAGACTACGAGATGGTGCCCATCCCTCGTGCTTTATGGCAGACGCTGCTACCAATGGGTAAGGGTACTGAGCATCCCGAGACCTGGCCTGTGTCCCCGCATGGTCCTCACACCGGGGAGGGACCGTCCGTCCGTCACTCCAGGTGTTCTCACGGACGTTTGGACGACACGTGCTTACAGCACTCAGAGCTCCCATTGCTCGGGCCCGGTGCTGCCGCTGGCTCCCTCCCACGTGCGTCCTCGGGGTGAAGCACTGTCCCCCAGACACTGACATCTGGGACTGCCCTCCTGCCCCGCACGGGGAGGCAGTTGGAACAGCCTCAGCAGACCTGTCATGTGACCTAATCACAGCACAGATCTGGGGTCGGAGCAGAGAGGCGCCTCCTCCAGGCACCGCTGTCGGCCTCCCCGGGGCCTGGAGGTGGCCTGCCCTGCCGCCTGTGGGCCGCTGGGGCAAAGCCACAGAGCCTGGGGGCCGGCAGACCTGCACAGGACGCTGCCCCAGAAGGTGGGGCTCCAGGCCAGGTGGAAGCATCCACGTGTTCCACCGTCAGCAGTCAGGGGGCTTCCCCGCAGCTGCCCTCCAGGCGCTGAGGCGAGACTGCGCAGGCTGGCGGCACGAACAGACGGTGCACGTGGACAGAGGAAGCAGCAGGGCGTGTACGGGGCCCGGGGGTGGCAGGTACACAGCGTCAGAGGGCAGCTCCGGACAGCGCGGGCCCCGGGGGTGGAAGGTACACAGTGTCAGAGGGCAGCTCTGGACAGTGCGGGCCCCGGGGGTGGAAGGTACACAGCGTCAGAGGGCAGCTCCGGACAGTGCGGGCCCCGGGGGTGGAAGGTACACAGCGTCAGAGGGCAGCTCCGGACAGTGCGGGCCCCGGGGCTGGAAGGTACACAGTGTCAGAGGGCAGCTCCAGACAGTGCGGGCCCCGGGGGTGGCAGGTACACAGCGTCAGAGGGCAGCTCCGGACAGTGCGGGCCCCGGGGGCTGGAAGGTACACAGTGTCAGAGGGCAGCTCCGGACAGTGCGGGCCCCGGGGGTGGCAGGTACACAGCGTCAGAGGGCAGCTCCGGACAGCGCGGGCCCCGGGGGTGGCAGGTACACAGTGTCAGAGGGCAGCTCTGGACAGCGCGGGCCCCGGGGGTGGCAGGTACACAGCGTCAGAGGGCAGCTTGGGCGGTGCGGGCTTTGCGTGTGCGGTCCGGGTCCCCGCTTCTGTGGCGCGGCTTTCAGGTGCCCGCTAGACACGGCCCTGGTGCCACAGGAACTGTGCTGGGGCACCGGGCCCTTCCCCTTGTGGCTCCACCGCTCGGAGGCCGTTGGGTAAAACCGGAAGTGCTTGTCCACGCCTGCACGGCTGCTCTTAACTTGAAGACAAGCTGATGTCACCCCGCTCAGACGGCTGTCAGACGCTGTTCTGCTCTGCACGGTCTCAGACACTCAACCTTGCTGTGCATAGAGGGCTCTTAGTTCCCCAGCCAGGGATCGAACCCGTGTCCCCTGCAGTGCAAGCACAGTCCTAGCCACTGGACCGCCAGGGGAGTCCTGTCCTGGGTCTTCTCACTACCACTCCTGATCAGCACTGGGACCTGGGGGCCAGTCAGCAACACCCCGCCCGACGGAGCTACTGTGGTTTCAGCAGGGATTTCTGGCAGCTTTACGAAAAATCAGTGTTCTGTCGTGTGAAATTTTTCCGATAAGTGCACACAAGGTGTACGGCTGACTTGAAACGAAAGGGGCACGTTTTGCGCTCAGTCCTTTTCCCTTGAGGAGGGAAAGAAGGGTCCGAGTGAGTGCTCTGCCGGAGATTTACTGGCAGCGAAGGGCTGTTGAACAGTGTCTGCTGAGATGAAGGATCACCCCGCCACCCGGCCCTGCCCTCCTCACCACGCCGTCCCAGCCCTGCTTCTGGGCGCACACAGCTGTTTGTGACCACCCAGGGTCCTCACGCCCTCCAGACTCTTCCCTTGGGGGTAGGGGGTTGACAGTCCCTCATCCATCTTACTCTCCCCACTGGCTCCCACCTGCTCGCCTTCCTCCTTGGCAGCCCCACAGCCACCCAGAAACCGCACTGCGGAGCAGAGGCTCCCTGGCCCCTCCCCGTCCCTTTCTCAAGGTCCCAGGCTGACCCGGCTGTGCAAGGGGGCGGGTCACAGGTTCCTGGGATTAGGACATGGGCACCACGGGGCCAGCCTGCCCACCACAGACCTCAGACTTGTCAACCTACCTCAGAGGCGTGTGCCCATTTCTGCACCTGGCACCACAGTTCAGTGAGCCACCCTCGGGCCCATCCAGGCCCTTTCCCTGGGACGCACGCTCCTGTGTAACAGCAGCGGCTCCCTGGACACGACCTCCAGAGCACTTCCCGCCTCCCCCAGTGCAGCCTCGCCCCTCTTAGGACAGCCCCGGCCCAGCCCTCCTGCAGACCCCGCTCTGTGTTCTGAGAAACCACAGGCTCTCCACACGTTTCTCAGTTGTGTGCTTTTATTTCCATGATAACTCTGAGTCATCTTGCTGGCTGCTTGCTAACCACACGGTTTCTGTGTGCATTGCATTTTGGAACCAAGACAGGCAAGCCTGACGCAGGGTAGCACACACTTAATGCGAAAGTGACCAGTCCCCCTCCATCTGCTGAAAGGCAGACCTCTTGCAATTGAAAACCGTTTGCATCACAGAAGCCCTCCGCTCCCTAAGTCAGTGACAGTTAGGACCGTGGCAGGAGTCCCACGGGGGTGCCAACCACTTTCGTTGTCACGGGGGAAGAGAGGCCAGCTCAGTGTGTGCGGGGTGCCCACTGGGTGGAGGCTGTCATGGAAGAGCGTGGGCCACTTGGTCACCCGGGCGGAGCCAAGCTGCCCGTCCCACACCTGCCTGGTGACAGTCTGGATGCAGGCGACAATTCTGTTTCACCACACGTGTTCCATGGGACAGAAGTTCTGTTCGGGGAGATTACAGAGTTCTCGGCAGATGGGGTGATGCTGACCCTGAGTGAAAAGGGTGAATTTTCTGTTGTGTATTATTGTGCTACAGTCTTAAAATCCTACTTCATGTTAACCATTTAGTTACATTAGTAATCTAAATTGTTTTTCTGGTTTCTCTCTAATTTGAATTTTGTAGGCTTTTTATAAGTTATGAGAGCTGGAAGCATAAGTTTGTATCTGGCAAAGCAACATTATTATAAATAGAAACATGCCCATCTCTGGGAGTCTGGGTCCCCATTACGCCTTCCAGAACGGTTTCCAGCTGGAGAAACCGCTCTGCAGGGCTCCCAGGTCCTGGGTCCTCGTCCCAGCTTTGTGAGGAACAGAAGGGGCACCCAGCCCCGGGCACCTTGTTCCCTAAGCGCCCACCCCGGTCCCCAGGGGCCTGAGACCCGGCTCCAACACCCAGTGTGATGTGGCCTCGCCCAACCCCACCGACGCTCAGTGGACCGCTGCTGCTGCCGCATTGTCCTTCCCACCAGACGCGCTTCCTCTTCTCTGTGGTCTCCAGAGCTGCCAAGGCTCACTGCTCACTGAGCAGGTGAGTCGGTCAGCTGTGATGATAAAAGGCCAGGCCCAGTGCAGGGGGCCTCTCCGCCCATCGGGCCCTGCGGTGATGGAGACCCAGCAGGTACCCTTCGCACCGCCTAGTCCCAACAAAGTCCAGCCAGGGAGGCCCCCCACCCCCTGAGTTGCCGCCAGCCGCCCCAAGGGTCCCCTCCCCAGGCAGGGTTGATGGTACATGCAGAAGAGCACACGCATCTTGGGTCTGAGTGCTCCAAGATGTGTGGTCTGCTCACACACCCAAGCCTTCACTCAGTAGGTTCTCAGCAAAGGGCGGACAGCTCAGATGGGGTGGGGGGTGGTGCCCACTAGCTGCCTTCTAGCTGGCAACTCCCCCAGTGGAGCCCCAGCTCCCTGTCTCCCTGACAGCATCCCCCTCCGCCCCCCCCAGCCAGTTGCTGCAGGGTCCAAGGAGACAGTGGTGATAAGTGGCTGGAAGTTACTGGCATGTGGTGAAGGTCACAATGTCATTATTGTAATTATTCCCAAGGGACTGTGTTTCAGATGACTTGCCTTTATACCAACTGGTCTCGATATAGAACTCAGATCGCACAGTCATTCCCCAAGGTCCTTGGAGGCATCAGGTGATGCCTGGGGAACCGGCCGCAGTGCCTCTCACCGAGAGATGTGACCCAGCCCCAGCCCCCGAGTCCTCGTGCAGGAAAGCAGAGTCCTCTGTCCTCTGGTCACACCGATGCCATCTGCAGTCCAGACCATAAGCCAGAGAGCTGCGGGAGTACAGGTGAGCGTGAGTAGGGGGACAACGTGGGCTTCCCAAGTGATGCAGTGGCAAAGAACCTGCCTGCCAGTGCAGGGGGCACAAGAGACTTGGGTCAGAGGATCCTGGAGAAGGAAACAGCAGTCGACTCCAGTATCTGTGCCAGAAAAAATTCCTTTGGCAGAGGAGCGTGGTGGGCTACAGCCCTGGGGGGTTGCAAAGAGTCGGACACGATGGAGCAAGAGAGATGGACAAGACTGGAGACTGACTCCTCTTCCTCACACAATGGGGGGCCTCGTAGAGGCCATGGATAACAGAATTAATAAGAGCGATATGAAAGGGATAAAGAGCAGTGCCACTGAGAGGCATAGCGTCCCCTGGAGCCAACGGCCCGGGTTCGTGCCCAGCTCTGCTACTGAGCGGCTCCATGGTGCTGAGAAGAGCTCACCTACAAGACGGGTTTCTATATGGCCTGCCTCAAAGGAATCGGGTACTGGGTGCTGGGGCGGTTCTGCCAGCAGCTCAGGGCGGGTGCAAGGACACCTGCGCAGCCTCCTGGCCACGCTGGCGTTTGCGTAGCAGACAGCAGAGCCGGGAGTGAGCAGCGCCCGAGTGTCCGAATCAGCTTGTTCCACCCGAGCTCCGTCACACGTGCCAGCCCCTCTTTATATAATTCTTGAAGCCATTTGGATTTTCTGATGCCCTGAAAAGCATCCTAGTGATCAAATGGGAATTTAGAGCATGAAGATGGTGTGTCAAATCAGTGAGGGAAAAAAATCCAATCACGGGTTAGGACAACTGGGAAAGATTGTTGCATCCTTACCTTTCTCCTTCTACCAAGGTAAATCCCAGGTGCAGACAAAATTTGGATTTTTTTTTTTTTTTTTATAATGAAGAACCCGAGGAGAATTTATCTTCTTGAAGAACGAGAGGGCTGTAAAGTAAAAGACTGATCAATTGATCGATTCGACAGCTTAGAAAACTAAAAATGTCAACTTGTCAAAAAATATCATAAGACACTTGGGCTTCCCTGGTGGTCTAGTGGTTAAGAAACTGCCTGCCAACGCAGGGGACGCAGGTTTGATCCCTGGTCCGGGAAGATCCCACACGCCACAGGACAGTAAGCTCCCATGCTGCGGCTACTGAGCCCACCCTCCCTAGAGCCCAGGCTGTAGGGGGAAGCCACTGCAGCAAGAAGCCTGAGCGCTGCAACTGGCGGGTGGCCCCGGCCTGCCACAGCTGGAGAAAGCCTGAGCACAGCAGCAGAGATCCAGGGCAGCCCATATATATATATACACACACACACATATGTATGTTCTTTAGTTGCTAAGTTGTGTCCAGCTCTTTTGCAACCCCATGGACTGCAGCCCACCAGGCTCCTCTGTCCATGGGATTTTCCAGACAAGAATACTAGAGTGGGTTGCCATTTCCTCCTCCAAGGGATCTTCCTGACCCAGAGTTTGAACCCAAGCCTCCTGCATAGCAGGCAGATTCTTTTACCACGGGGCCACCAGAGAAGCCCAATATAATATATATTATAAACAAGTTTAAAGACACGGCCACTTGTCTTTAAAGGAAATAAAGCTTTAAAAGCTAAAGGAAGTGAAGCTGGGTGAAGAGCCTGCCCAGCGTCATTCACTCAGTCATTGTCAGCAAGTGTTTGGTGAGCACTCGGTGTGTGCGGTATAGACGTTACTAGGATGGGAGCCGCTTCTGTTCCAGCAGGAGAGACACAGTGCCCACACCCCTCCAAGGAGGGTGATACCGAGCTGCCTCCGATACCTGCTGGGTCCCCGAAGCTGAGCTCTGAGTGCTTTTGACTCTGAGCATCCAAAGTCTGGACCCACGCAGGGGACAAGGCCTCGCAGAGGAAGGGGTCACACCTTTGCCTGCAGGCACTTGCTTCTTACTGGTATTGAACTCTCAACCCTGAATTTCCTGTGAGTAAATTTGGGGGTACTCTGCCTTCCCCTGGGGCTTCCAGAGGACAAGGTCATCGAGAAGTTAGTGCTGATTTATTATTACCCTGGCATAGCGACTGCCTTAGGCCCTGGGGAGGAAAGAGAGGACTGGGATGAATAAAACATGGTGCTGATGTTCAGACAGAGGAACAGTCACATGTGGAGAAACTGAAGTCCTGAGAGTCAAAGTGATCTGCCAAGTCACAAGGCAGAGAAAGGACGAGAACCCAAGCCTCCTGATTCCAAGGCCCCTGCAATATCCAGGACATCCAACTGTGTTTCAGACAAGGGGCCTTCTGAGCTGGGTTTCATAGGATTCATAGGAGTTTGCTAGAGGGTACATGGTTTAGGCACAGGACAGCGAGTGCAAAGGCCAGGAGGCAAGAAATTTGAGGGCTTGTTGAGGAGGCAGCATGTAGGTGAGTGGGGCTGGTCCCAGGCAGGATCAGGAAAGTTACAAGGAAAAAATGTATTGGCGGGAATTGTCCCTCAGGAGGAAGGTGGCCCTGTTAAGGCTACATGGCAGCTTTGCCTGTTGTTTTTGTCTCACAGAACCTTGAACTGTATCAAGAGAGGTGGTTTTCCCCCAAGCGGAGGAGCTTGGTGGTCAGCACGAGGTCTCAAAGCAGGAGGGGCAGAAGCGAGGTCTCCCGCCACTCTGTCAGACCAATCGAGTCAGCCTGGCCCGCAGAACTTTCTAGTCCCCACACAGTCCTGGGAAAAGTGGCCCAGCTTGGGGTGGGACGCAAAGCCAGGGGCTCCCGAGGAAGGCTGTGCCGTCTTCACCGCAGGGCGGGAGTGACCCCAAAAGCTAAAATAAGGCTTGTGTGCTCCAAAAATACTCTGCTCAAAACACTGCAGTGCTGGAAACAGGCCCGTCCCTGGCTTCCTGCCCGGGGCCGGGGCAGAGCAGGGAGCCACACTTCTGTCGCCGCCCATTTTTATTTGGGGCCATCAAGCCCTTGCCACCTGGAGCTGCCTCTGTCCACGGAACGCTTGCTGGGGCGAGTCCGGGCACAGATGCAGGGGCCCTTCCTGTGCCAGGCCCTGCTCCTAGCATCAGGGCGCAGCAGGGGGCCCGGGGGTGGGGGGCAGATCAGGGCGGGCTCCTGGGACTGTGGGGATGCGGGCAGCCGACGCGGACAAGGTCACGAGTCCCGCCACATCAGTGCACCAGGACGTCACTTACTCAGGATCGCCCCGGGCTTAGCCTAGCAGACCCCAGCAGCCTCTGACCTACGGGCCTCTGACCTGGTCCCCTTTAACTTCACCGCCTCCGCTCCAAGCCACCTTTTTTTTCTTAAACCCCGTTGCAAGCCCCCAACCTCAGCTCCTCCTTCCAAAGCGAACAGGCAGGCCGGCAGGAACCTGCAGCCCTTCCTGGGTAGGCTTACCCGGTGTGGGGTGGGGGGGACCCTTCTCAGCAGGCACGTGGCCACCATCCCCTACTTTACCCCTCACTCCAGCATCCGCCGCCCCCCAGCCTGGCTCAGACCCTCTCAGCCTCTCTTCTGGGACAAACTTCCTCCCCAACTCCGCCCCCAATCCCGCCGGGGTCTCCCCTGCTGCAGGCCCCTCTCTACACCACCCCTCCCTGGGCCTGAGACCCAGCCTGATCCTGAGCTTACACACCCACTCTGTGTTTCTGTCTTTACAGCAGGTTTCCCAAGCGGCAGTGACTCCAGGGCCAGCTTGGCAATTACGGGGCGGGGCTGCTGCACTGGGCCTCTGGTTGTGGCGAGCGGTGGCTGCTCTCGCTGCAGAGCGTGGGCTCAGCAGTTGGGGTGCACAGGTTAGTTGTCTGGTGGCGTGTGGGATCTTCCCACACCAGGGATCACCCTCACCCCCCGTGTTGGCAGGTGGGTTCTCAATCACAACCACCGGGGGAGTCCCCAGCCTGGCAAGTTTTGTCTTTGCTCTGTACCTCCTGTTCTTTTATTTTCTCATCTTGTCCTGTAAAGTGACTCTCTTTCCTCACTGAATTTTAAATGAAAAGGAACATAATTTCTCCATCACAAAAGGAAAGCAGTCCATGGCAGACATGGCGGGGGTCCTCAGTATCTGTTCATACCTTCTCACTTTACACCGCAGCCCTAACTTTTCACTGCGCAGATCCAGACTATATTTCCCAATCTGAATTGTAGCAAGGTATGGCCATTCAGCCGAAGTTCTACAGATGGGCAGAAGTGGTGGTTGGAACTTCTTAGAAGTACTTTTTTTTAAAGGGGGATGTGCACTTCAGCATCCCCTTCTTCCTTCTTTCTAGCTGGAATGCAGACGTGATAGATGGAGCATGGGCAGCTGTATTGGACCATGAGGGAGTACAACAGCAAGATAGGAAAAAGGCTGGTTCCTGATGGTCATGGAACTTCCCTACCAGCCTTGGAAAGGTCACCTCAGGACTGTATTTGTATGAGAGAAATGCACGGAAACCTCTGTGACTTGGGGATTTCAGATGTTGCCATAAACCTAATACTGGCTGAAACACATTACTTGGAGGAAGCAGAAGGTGACTATAACAGTAAGCGCAGTGGAAAATAATATTCTAAAACTGTTGATAGATTCAGCCACCCTTCAAGTCTATGAACCCAGGAGCTGCTCTTGTTTTAAAAAAAAGAATAAAAAAAAGGAATTAGTCATCATGACTTGAAACTGACTCTCAGCTGGTTCAGGACTGCTGGTTAACTGGAAGGGGGACGTCTTTGTCACCTTGTGACTTATGCCGTTCAGCTCCAGGTCCTTCCCTCACTGCTGCCTGAACTCATCCCACTGGACACCACCTGGAGGCCAGCAGCGCAGTGCGAGGGAATGAAGCCTGTTGATACCTCTGCTGGCAGCCTAAACCAGCCTTCCGTTCCCTCCCCTGGGGCTCCCGGGCTCCGCCATAACGAGCAGCCACAGACGATGTTTATCACCCTCTGGAATTCCATTTCCTGCTGCCTTGCTCAACACCCAGCCACCACCCAGATATCACCCCGGGTCAGCCTTCAGCAGACGTTTCTCAAGCGCCCACTGTCTGTGGCTCCAAGCACAGGCTCCAGATCCAGACAGCCAGGCCTTGTCCCTGCTGGCTGGGTGACCTGAGCATGTTACATAGCTCCTCCCCGCCTCAGTGCTGCTCATCTGTAAGATGGGCATAAAAAGTTAGACCGATCAGTGCATGTCACGTGTTTGGAACGGAGCCAGCACTCACCCACCCCCATGGACACAGTAACTGCTGTTGTTACCCATCAAGCAAGGGTGCTCCAGCAATGAGCAGCCAGGCAAGGATTCCACCCTCCTGGGCAGGCAGGGTCCCCTTCTAGAGGCCCCATAGACACAGCGTGAGCCCTGCTGGCAGCACAACTCGCCCTCTGTGTTGAGTGTGTCCCCCCGTGACGGGGGCTGGATGGTGGTGGACCGATAGGGGCCTGCCTTCCTCACTGGGCCAGGGACGTGTGGCGGCAGAACTTCAACTCACGTTCGACTCTGAGCGCCTAGCTGAGCAGGAGCCTGCACACAGCGGGTGCTCCGGGAAGCAGTATCAACAAAGGAACGCGCGTGTAAGACACCAGAAGGGTGGCGACAGGGGGACTGAGGGCAAGGCGCCCCTCCCAGCCCAGGCCTCTGCCCCCAGCCCAGCGCTCTTCCTTCTGTACCTGCACCAAAGGCTTTGAGGGGCTTTTTCAAAATTTTATTTATTTACGCATATTTTTGACAGAGCTGGGTCTTCATTGCTGCACACAGGCTTTCTCTCGTTTGGTGAACAGGGGCTGCTCTCTATTTGCGGGTCATGGGCTTCTCGCTGTGGTGGCTTCTCCGGTTGCAGAGCACAGGCTCTAGGTGCACAGGCTTCAGTGGTTGTGGCTCCCGGCCTTAGTTGCTCCGTGGCACGTGGAACCCTCCAAGACCAGGCATCGTAACTTCGTCCCCTGTGTTGGCAGGCGGATTCTTAACCACTGGACCACCAGGAATGTCCCCTAAGTGGCTTTCTTCCTGGCCCAGACAACCTCAGTGACATGCATTTGTGCACACATTCAGGTGGAGAAAATGTTAGCTGTGTAGACCCTGGCCTGGGAAGTCATCGAACTGGGTTTGAATCCAGACTCTGCTGTTGGGTTGCTGTGCGGCCCTGGGGCGAGTTGACCCCAGCTCTCTGAGCCTCATCTTTCTCACTAAGAAACTGGCTGTGGACGCTGTGATCTATTCCTGTATAACAGACGACTACAACACGTAGGGGCTCAAAACACCAACCGTGTCCTGTCTCCCGGGGCACCCGTGGGCTGGGGACCCAGCAGGGCTCACGGCCAGTTCTGGATCCAGGCCTCCAGGTTGGGCCTCCTCCCAATACAGTGGCCCGAGGGCAGCCGAGTCACCTACCGGCTGCTCCGAGTGGCTCAGGGATCCCGGCCAGCATGAATCTGCAGCCCACTCAGGTTCAAAAGTGGAAGAATTAGACCCCACTCCTTGGTGGGGCAGTGGGAAGGTTCTAGAAGATCATGTGGAATTGGAGATGGTGTCATAACCATCTTTTGGAAAATACAGTCACCCCAGATGCTAACACTTATGCCAGCCTCAGAGGGGCAGAGGAGGGTTTGTAGAACACTTGAAACAGAGTCGATGCTCCATGAGCAATCTCTGCAGTGACTACAGTCGTGATTGACTGGCTTCCAAGGTCTAACTGCTCCTCCCCTCCCCTTCCTTGGTCAGCTTACACCCTGTTCATAATTCACAGGAGTCAACTCCCAGGAGACAGCTGGGAAAAGTAAGGACCTGTCAGTTCACTTGGAGTGGCCATCTGCCAGACACAGGGCACGTGGCCCAGGCCGGATGAGCCTTGGCAGCACCGCCTGGGAGCTGAGCACTTGCAAGGGCATTGCCCGTCATGCCACGTGAGCGTGCAGTGGCCACACACGCCCAGCCAGAGGGCTCCGCCTCCATCGCCAGTCAGTGTGAGGCAGCGCCACCATAGACGAGCCCCTTCCAGATCCTGAGGGCCTTGTGGCTTGGTTTCCTCCCCCTCCAGCACAGCAGCGCTGAGTTAAGAATTTCTGCTCATGGGGAACTGTGCACAGTTGGGCCCAGAGTGTGTACTTATTGGTCAGCCTTTCTATCATCCCTCTCGCCAGCTCTCTTTGTTACCAGACTCCAGTTTAGCTGCTCATCACTCAAGAATCCAATACTGAGAGGTAAGTGCTGGGAAGAAGGACAGACAGCTTTATTGAGGAAGCCATGAGTCCTGGGGGAGAAGGTGGACTCATGACCCAAAGAACCAGCTCCTCCCTCCCCAGATTTTGCTTAGAGATTTCATGGGGAAAAGAAGGAGAGGCTACATGCTGGAGAGGAGGTAGTGTGGTGTGTGAGACCAGCTTGTGGACGTTCTTCTGAGTGGTTGATAGTGAGGTAATTGTGAGTCAGCATCATCAGTCCTCTGGTTCCGGCCGGTTTGGGGTCTCTGTGCTCGGGGCAGCACACATTTAGTTTCTCCTACCTGGTGTGGGTTCCACTGAGCAAAGCAGCTCGATGGCCATGGCTCAGAATGTTACCTACAGCCCTGGAGGAGGAACTAAAGGTCCTTGACTTTGTACAATGGCTAAGTTATCGCTATTTTGCCTTGTTTGAGTATTTTCCTTTGTTTCTGAATTTTCTCATTTCTCTGATTAAGTTAAATTTATTCTTTGGAACTCAGGGAAGGCCTTGGCAGCTAAAACTTTTCAACCAACAAGAGGCAATCAGACCATGAACTTTCATGGTCTGATTGGACCATGAAAGTAGACCCTAGCCTGGGGTCCCTTCTGTGATCCCCCCTCTACTGTGTTCCAAGTAAATTTACATCCACCTACGACCCTCAAAGGGAACCTTGTTTGAAATTAGGGTCTTTGCAGATGTGATCAGATCAAGATGAGGTCATGTTGAACTTCCCAGGTGGTCTAGTGGTTCACAATCCTCCTGCCAATGCAGGGGAATAACAGGTTCGACCCGTGGTCCAGGAAGATTCTGCATGCCGTGGGGCAGCTAAGCTCGTGTACCACAGCTACCGAAGCCTGAGCATCTAGAGCCCGTGCTCTGCAACGAGAGAAGCCACGGCAATGAGAAGCCCATGGACCGCAACCGAGAGTAGCCCCTGCTCACTGCAACTAGAAAAACCCGCACAGCAACGAAGACCCGGTGCTGCCGAAAGTAAGTAATATATTCGTTTAAAAGATGAGGTCGTATTGCAGTCAGGCGACTGGTGTCCCTCTAAGAAGAGGAAATCTGGGCAGAGGGACACACAAGGGGAATGCCGAGAGAGGACAGAGGCAGAGGTTGGAGGTTTGCAGCTACAAGACTGGAAAGATTAGGGATTTTCTGCAACCGCCAGAAGCTAGAGAGGGGCTTGGGGCAGACTCTTTCCCCAGAGACTCCAGAAGAAAGCAGCCCTGCCGACAGCAGACTCTGAGAATATGATTCTGTTGCTTTAAACCGCTCGGTTGTGGGGGCCATTTGTTGTAACAGCTGCAGGTCACACGCACTCCTCACACACTGCACTCCTCGCACACTGCACTCCCCACACACGCACTCCCCACACACTGCACTCCTCACACACGCACTCCCCACACACTGCACTCCTCACACACTGCACTCCCCACACACGCACTCCCCACACACTGCACTCCTCACACACACACTCCCCACACACTGCACTCCTCACACACGCACTCCTCACACACGCACTCCTCACACACTGCACTCCCCACACACTGCACTCCCCACACACTGCACTCCTCACACACTGCACTCCCCACACACTGCACTCCCCACACACTGCACTCCCCACACACTGCACTCCCCACACACTGCACTCCCAGCTACACCCGGCCTAATGTCCTTCTTGTTCTTCCCACACTCACCCTGATTCAGGTGGTCTATTCAGCTCCTCTCTCTGACTTATCAACTGTGGCAGAAAAAAAGAAAGATTTCTTTTTAAAGAAAGTACAGGGACTTCCCTGGTGGTCTCGTGGTTGAGAATCCACCTTCCAGTGCAGGGATGCAGGTTCGACCCCCAGTCAGAAGCACCCCACGTGCCATGGGGCTACGGAGCCCACGGGTCACAGCAAAAGATCCCACAGGCTGCAGTGAAGATCTCTCGAGCCACAGCTAAGACCCAACGTGGTCAAACAAATTAATAAGTTAAATAATTTTTTTTAAGTATGTGTAACTATTCACGATACCGAGGACAGGGAAGCAACCTAAGTGTCCATGGACAGATGGATAAAGAAAATATGGTACACACACACAGTGGAATACTACTGAGTCATAAAAAAGAATGAAATAATACCATTTGCAGCAACATGGATGAACCTACAGATTATTGTGCTAGATATCTAGAGATGATCATGCTACAGTGAAGTAAGACAGAGAAAGACAAATACACCACATGTGGAATGTAAAATATGACACAAGTGAGCTTATCTACAAACAGCCTCACAGACTCAGAGAGCAGACTCGTGGTTGCTGAGGGGGAGGAGGGTGGAGGCGGGCTGGAGCGGGAGTTGGGTTAGCAGAGGTCTTGCTGAGGTCTTACTGCGAAGCACAGGGAACTGGGAGCTGTATCCTATGATAAACCGTAGTGGAAAAGAATATGAAAAAGTATATATATATAATTGAATCTCTGGTATACAACAGAAATTAACACAGTGTTGTAGATCAACTACACCTCAATAAGATACATTTCAAAAAATTAATTTACAATATTAAAAGTGTGATTTAAAATTTTGTTAATACTATACCAAGTATTAATATTTCCAAGTATGACTGCTCTGCCCACCTTCTCATCTACTCAGGTCACAACTGCATTTGTTAAACGTCACGTCAGGGAATGAGAATCGCGGAAAGGACTCTGCTTGAGTGGATGGTGCTGGGGGCTGTGGGGAAGACCCCCGAGCCCCCCAGCCCCTCTGCGTGTGTCTCGCCGTCTCCCTCCCCGGCCCCACCCCCAACCAGCCACGCGGGCACGGGGGCCTCGATTCCCCCGGACACCGTCTACAGTCCCGTCAGCCAGAAAGGCAACAGCTTCCCACTGTTCGCTGCCAGCTCGACCTTGAGGACCAGGACCGAGGGTGCTGAGCCTCCCCACCCGCCTTACAATCGTGGTGAAATACACATGACACAGAATTCACCTTCCTAGACTCAGTGCACAGCTCAGGGACAGTCAGCACACGCACATGTTGTCCAGCTTCACCGCCGGCATCTCCAGACCTTCCATCCTCCCAAACCGACACTCTGTCCCCCTGACACACTCGCCCCCCGTCCCCTCCCCCAGTCCCCACCACCCTACTGTCTCTCCCAATGGATTTGGTGCCTCTGGGGACCTCGTAGGAGTGGAATTCTTCAGGATTTGTCCCTTCCTGCCTGGCTTCTTTCGTTCAGGACAGGGTCCTCCTGGTTCATCCGTATCGTAGCCTCTGTACGATTCCAATGCCCATTACTCAGCCGTAAAAAAGAACGGATCTGGTCAGCTGTAGTGACGTGGGTGACCCGAGAGCCTGTTACAAAGGTCGAAGTAAGTCAGAAAGAGAAAAACAAGTATCGTGTGTTAACACACGCATATGGAGTCTGGAAAAACCGTGCTGGTGAACCTATTTGCAGGGGAGGAAAGGAGTGGGGACGCAGAGAATGGCTTGGTGGACACAGCAGGAGGAGAAAGAAAGAAGTGAAAGTGAAGTCGCTCAGTCGTGTCCAACTCTTTGCGACCCCAGGGACTGTAGCCTACCACGCTCCTCCTCCATGGGGTTTTCCAGGCAAGAGTACTGGGGTGGGTTGCCATTTCCTCCTCCAGGGGATCTTCCCAACCCAGGGATTGAACCCAGGTCTCCTGCATTGCAGTCAGATGCTTTACCGTCTGAGCCACCAAGAAAGTAGGGCAATTGACAAAGCAGCATTGATGTGTGTATATATGTACACACACTGCCTGTGTGTGTGCTAAGTTGCTTCAGTCGTCTCCGACTCTTTTTATAACGAGCATCCCTTCTTAAAGCCCATTTCATGTGCCTGAAATGCAGTGTGTCGAATCATCAGCACCTTGCCCCTGTCCCCCCCAAATATCCAGTAGGACCCACAATCGCTGTAACAAGCCACCCATCACCCTGTAGTTCCCTGACACTCCCTAGGGGCACGCCTTCCCCCCACAACCACCCAGAACACCCAGATGTCCCAGATGACGCTGGCCCTTGGGGAGCCCAGGGCTCTTTGTTCCTCATCCACTCCCCAAGTCTCGAGCCCCTAAAACCCCTATGATGGTTCCCCCCACCCCGCAGATTTCATCCTCAGAAACAAATTGCACGTGTGCAAGGCCCCGCAAGGCCCCAAGGATGAAACGGACCCCACCCTCCACCTCTGCATAGGCTCAGCTGGCCACACCTCACAGCTTCACCACCATCCTTAGCCGTCACCCTCATCTCAAAGAGATGGAGACAGGCCCAGGGAGAAGGAGAAGGCCCAGCTAGGACTCCTAATCCTAAGTCAGTACACCCTCCCCCTGTCTGTGTGAGGAAGGGCAGAGGCGCTCAGACCCCTGCACCCCACACACACAATGGCCGCGGGGCCCCTGTGAGCGGCTGAACCCAGGCCGCTTGCACTGAGCCCATGAGTCAGCGCTCGGAGCAGGTGGCAGCCCCGGTGCGGCCCGGTGTCTGCCAGGTGCTGCCATGGCCACCAGGCTGGCCACATGGGCAGGGCAGCATGTGCCTTCCCTGGGCCAGGAGGTGATTAATGACCATGCGGCGAGGATGAGCAGGTAGGGCCAGGTGCAGGCACTGCAGCCTGGCTAGTTCCTCTGTTTGGCTCATTTCTCAGCAGCTGTTTTCACCCCACTTGGGAAAACCAGCTTTACTGCCTCACCCCAGGCTCCTGCCCTCCTGGCTCGGCAAACACCACCTTTGCCCTGGCTCTTCTGCTCCTAGTCCTGCCCTTCGGAGCTGGCTGCCCCTGGGCCTGGCATTGAAGGCCTGGTGCCAACCCCAGCTCCGTCTATCTCCTGACACAAGCCCGCTCCTCTGGCCAGACTCCCCCAACCCCGCTCCCGTCCCCGAAACATACCCTGGTGCGCCTGCCTCTGAGCGCTTGTTTGTGGCCCCCACCAGGTCTGCCTTCCTCACTCCAGTTCTCCTCCTAGGCTGAAATGGCAGCTCGGGAGTTACCAGAACCTGATTATAACCCTGACTTTGCCGACGTAACAAGCTGTGAGACATCAGGCAAGTTCCCAAACCTCTCTGAGCTTTGGTTTCTTCATATGTAGAATGCCATTCAGTTCAATGCACAGTTATTGAAACCCTGTGTCCACAGCTGTCTGGGAACTTGGCAGTGGGGAAAACGTAGTTATCGCTGCCTATCCTTTTGCGGGCTTCCCTGGTGGCTCAGCGGAGAAGGTGATGGCACCCCACTCCAGTACTCTTGCCTGGAAAATCCCATGGATGGAGGAGCCTGGTAGGCTGCAGTCCATGGGGTCACACAGAGTCGGACACGACTGAGCGACTTCACTTTCACTTTTCAATTTCATGCACTGGAGAAGGAAATGGCAACCCACTCCAGTGTTCTTGCCTGGAGAATCCCAGGGACGGGGGAGCCTGGTGGGCTGCTGTCTATGGGGTCGCACAGAGTCGGACACGACTGAAGTGACTTAGCAGCAGCAGCAGCTGGTGGCTCAGACAGTGAAGAATCTGCCCGCAATGCAGGAGACCCAGGCTCGATCCCTGGGTCAGGAATACCCGCTGGAGAAGGGCATGGCAATCCACTCTGGTGTTCTTGCCCGGAGAACCTCATGGACAGAGGAGCCTGGTGGGTTACAGTCCATGGGGTCGCAAAGAGTCGGACACGACTGAGTGACTAGCACACACACACATCGTCGTGTACCTTTTAAATGCTGTATTATATGAAAACATTGGCTAATTAAAAATTTTAAGGGACTTTCGTGATGGTCCAGTCACTAAAACTCTGTACTCCCAATGCGGGGCCCTCCAATCTGATCCTGGTCAGGGAACTGGACCCCACAGGCCGCAGCAAGATGGCAGAGCCTGTGTGCCGAAGTGAAGGCCTGGCACAGCCAAATAAAACAGGTGTTTCTGTAGAAAAAAATGTTAAAGGTTTTTGGTAATTGTTTTTTGTAGCTATTTTTATCGGAGTATAGTTGATTTGCAGTGTGTGTTAGTTCCGAGTGTGCAGGAAAGTGACTCAGTATGTGAATATGTGTGTATTTTTCAGTTTCTTTTCCCACATAGGTTATTGCGAAACACTGAGCGTAGTTCCCTGCGCTACAGTTACGCCCCTGCTGTCTATTTCACAGCAGTGTGTCTGTGTGAGTCCCAGGACCAGTTTTATCAAAACAATCATTACTAATGAAACCAGACTCAGAGAAGGGGAAGATGTCTCACTCCAAGGGCTGCTGTGAGGATGAAGGCAGATGACACATGTCGGGAACCACGTCTAATGTCCAGAAAAGAGGACGTGCTCCCCAAATCGCAGCTTCACCCACAATGCTGCTCTCTCAGCTCCTCTCCCGGACCTTCTTCAGGTAAACCTGACCCCGACCTCCTCCAGGGTCTCACGACCCTTTGTTTGTCCTAGTTCATCCATCCATCCATCCATCCGTCCATCCATCCGTCCATCCATCCGTCCATCCACCATCCACCCATCCATTCATCCACCCATCCATCCACCCATCCATTCATCCACCCATCCACCCATCCATTCATCCGCCCATCCATCCACCCATCCATCCACCCATGCATCCATCCCACCCACCCATCCATCCACCCACCCATCCGCCATCCAGCCCCCAGAGAGCCATCCGCTCGGTTATTTAGTGTGTACCCACAATGCGCTCTGTTCTCTGCCAGGAGGGCAGGACATAATGACGGTGCAGCCCGAGTCCTTCCCTTCCTGGGGACAACTGTCAGGTGGGGGAGAGAGGCCATCAAAAAGTACATCCCACATGGCATTCCAGCTGCCAGACTGTGTGCAGAGTAAATGTGCCCCACAGAGCCCGTGGTGGTGGCACATGACTTGCAGAAAAGTCACGTGAAGGGCGGGAGGTAAGGTCAGTAGAGAGAGCGTGATGGAACGTTGAGCTTGAAGTTGAGAGCAGGGCAGTCCTGGAGAGGCGACAAAGGACCTCATAGTCACGTAAGGGATTTGAACTCTGTCCCAAGGAGCAGGCTTTGGAGGGTGTCAAGGACGGAAGGGCAGCTTAAGTTTCTGGTTCGGAGCCCTAAGTCCGGCCGCAGCCCGGACAGTGGGCTGGAGGGGATGGGAGTCGGGGATGGGTGGGGTTGGGAGGTGATGTTGTCAGGGGGCCTCTGGAGAGCTGGAGCAGAGATGCCCCAGGCAGGAGAGGGTGCCGGGAGCTGGGGCGGGGCAGGGGCAGAGTCGAGAACAGGATGAGCTCAGAAGATTCCCCTAGCTCTTTCTGTCTGTTTATGATTTTTTTTAATTTTATTTCTTTGGCTGCATGCGGGCTTTCCCTAGTTGCAGGGAGCAGGGGCTGCTCTCTGGTTGCGGAGCACGGCTTCCCCTTGCCATGTCTTGATGCAGAGCAGAGGCTCTAGGTGCCTGGGCTTCAATAGTTGTGTGCACGAGTTTAGTTGCCCCATAGCATGTGGGATCCTCCAGGGCCAGGGATCAAAGCCGAGTTCCCTGTGTTGGCAGACGGATTCTTAACCACTGAACCATCACGGACATACCGCACCCCCCCGCAACCCATCCCACCCACGGACCCAACTCTTTATCATGAAGTGTTTCACCCTGCAGAAAAGTTGGAAGAACCGTTGGCGACCACGGCCTCCACTTGGACTCAACAATCATGACCATGTTGCCGCCTTTTGCCTTCCTCCAGTAGATAGATAGCGAGACGGGTCGATTTCTTTTCTCTGAACCACTTGGCAGTGCGTCACGAGTCCTTCAGCTGAATCTCCTGGCTCTAGATCATCTTCCCCCTGAACCACAAGACCAGTATCCCACTGCAGAATCAACAGCTAGGCATCTGCTGTCCAGTCTGAGTTCAGATTTCCCCAGTTATTCCAGGAATGTCTTTCCGAGTTGGGTTTTACTTGTTTTGAGATCCAGGGACCTGTTGGAAAGTTTTCGGGATTGCATCTGGTTGCATCTCTTTGGCTTTTAAGGAAGCTTCAGGAGGTGGAATGTGCAGGGCTGGATGAGTCACTGGATGTCAATGTCGGGGTGGAGGGTGGGAGGAGTCAGGGGCTCTGGCTTGGGCGACCCACATGAGATTCCCGGGATGAGGAGTTCCGGAATGGGGACAGATGTCCACAGAGGAGCGTGTGGCAGGCAGGGGGACGTGCCGGGGTGACCTTCTAGGTCACGGTGGGATACAGATTGGAGGCTGCCATAATAAGTAACCACAAACAGGGAGCCTTGAAGCAACCGAGCTTTATTCTCTCGTGGTTCAGGAGACCAGAAATCTGAAGTCAAGGTGTCAGCACGGCTGAGCTCCCCCGCGGACTCAGGGAAGGATCCTTCTTGCATCTTCCAGCCTTTGGTGCTTTCCAGTGATCCTGGGTGTCCCTTGCCTTACAGCTGCACCCCCCAGTCTCTGCCCCCTTCTGGCACTTGACCGTCTCCTCTGGGTGTTTTCACACAGTCCCCTTATAAGAGCACCAGTCACTGGACTTGGGCTCCACCCTATTCCAATGTGGC
Source organism: Bos mutus (assembly GCF_027580195.1). NCBI lineage: Eukaryota > Metazoa > Chordata > Mammalia > Artiodactyla > Bovidae > Bos > Bos mutus. The sequence continues at coordinate 64,376,970 of NC_091638.1, read as the reverse complement.
CCCATCTTAACTGATTACATCTGCAGAGACCCTGTTTCCAAATGAACTCACATTCCGAGGTTCCAGGTGGACCTGAATCTTAGGGAGTACACAATTCAACCCATTCCAGGGACCGTCACTGCCTAGTCAGGAGAGGGTGTACAGATGGAGGGGCAGGCCCTGGGTGAAGCCCCATGCGATCCCCATGGCTAAGGGGGTCTCCATAGGGTGAGGAGGGGAGGGAGAATGGGTATGGGGTTGGCAGGGCTGAACACTGCAGGTACCACCGAGTAAGACCCGCACCGAGCTGGGGGCTCTGGGTTCCGGAAAGAGCTCGGTTTGAGGGGAAAACCTAGATGGCCCGGGATTTTGTTTTTAACTTTCAATACTGGCCTTGGAGCCTTCTTTGAGGCCAGTGGGGGAAGTGCCTCTGGCTGTGCATTGCTCTCTTGCCTGGAAAATCCCATGGATGGAGAAGTCTGGTAGGCTACAATCCACGGGGTCACAGAGAGTCGGACACCACGGGTGACTTCACTTTTTTTTCTTTCTTCCTTTCTTCCTTCTGATGCTGTCAGTCCTCCCCATAGGACGGGAAGCCCCTCCGCATGAGGGACCCTCGCCTGCAGTTTGTTCACTGTGACGCGCCCAGCCCCCAGGACCCTGCTGGCTGTAGCCGGCCTCCTGGCTAGGCTGGGCGTCTGAGCTGTCCAAGGTCCTCAGTGCCGGAGAAGGGGCTCCTGGCAGCTGTTCGCCCCAGTGATCATCACCTTCCTGCTCCATCCCCAGGACGGGGGCGCACACAGAGCCCCCGGGAAGGAGACCTGCCCTGCCCCTGCCCCCGCCCCTGAGTGCGGGAGGAAGGAGGAAGACTGTTTAGTAACAACCACAGTCACACGCAGGCGGGGAGACTGCAGCCAAGGGACCCCTGCGTGCAGGAGGTGGCCAGTGACGCCACGTGGGGGGCGCTGCCCCTCGTCTACTGCTTTACTTTGGGGAGTGTGGTCTCTGCTTCTGCTCAGCAAGCCCCCAGGCCCCCAAGGGCTCCCTTTGACCGGCCACAGCAGAGTCTGAAGGTCCCAGGCTGGGCCTCCAGGGCGTCCTGCTGTCTGTGCTCCTGGCCCATGGCCTTCAGCGCTGTCCCCAAGCACCCCTCCCCCACCCCCGCACTTGCCCAGAAGCGCAGGAGACCCGATTTCTGATTTCTGTCGACGACTTCAGACCCCTTCCCCTGAGCTGGCCCCTGACCCCTGCAGGGAGGGGCGGATTATGGAGAACCCTGGCGGGACTGCCCTCCTCCTCTTACACCGCAGATAAGCAAGCACAGAGAGTTAGAGGGCTCTACCCACAGTCACACAGCGAGCGAGGAAGCCAGGATCCAGATCCAGACTCCCGTGCTCTGGCCCAGAGACACGGTGCCTCACAGAGCCCAAAGCTTGGGCTGACCATCGCCACTTGCCACCGTTGCATGGGCTGGGGTGTCACAGGCTGACGGCCGATCTCAAGGGGGACCGTGGAAGCTGTCGTATCTTGGCCTGTGCACCTGCTCCGGGCTCCCTGGCCGTCGTCTTGGGTCTGGACTCCCTGGGGCCTGTGCTCTGGGCTTCGTGCGCCTGAGCAAGGACAGGCCAAGGGCCAGGGCACTGGGGGTCTGAAGGCCGGGCGCTTCCAGACCTCCGTGTGGCTGCCAGGGTCCTTATATTTGCCCAGCAGGTGTCCTCTGGCCCCGTACCCTAGCCCTGCCCCTGCCTGTCAGTTTGCCCTTTCTTCTCCATTTCCGCCCCAGGTGGGCTTAGCTCAGCCCAGAGTCCAGAGGAGTCACCCCAGCTCAGCCTGGCTGGCTGCCCGCAGTGGTGAGGTTTGCTGGTCTGGTTGGGTTTATTTTCTTGTTTTTATTAGGGGTCCTCATCCTTGTTCTCATGAGATACCGCAGCCTGTCATTTCCAGGCAGGTTGCTGCTTGGCCAGTGGGCGGGAGCCCGAGGCTCTGTTCCCACACCCCCCTGAGCCCCGGGGTACAGCTGCGAGGGGAGGAGCCTGCAGGCGTAGGGAGGGGTGGGGCCCACTCCTCCCAGCAGCCTGGCTTGGGTGTCCCCTCACTGTCGGGGGTGGGGGGCGAGGGAGGGCCGAGAAGGGGTGGGAGGGAGGAAGCCGCTTCTCTGGGAATTCTGGCATAGCTGAGCCTGTCCCCGGTCCCACGCCCCCACACTCCCGCCCCCAGCCTTTCTTTGAGAGGGCTGAAGCGTCTTGCAGACACCCAGCCTCAGGGAAGGCCCTGCCCCCAGGCTTTGCTCTACTGCTCCCGCTGCCTGGACTCTCCACAAGTGACTAACTCTCACTCATCCTTTCTGTCCCGCCTTCCACGCCACCTCTTCCAGGAAGACCACCTTGCTTTCCCCGGGCCAAGGGGAGTGCTTTCGCCCCAGGCTCCCTTCCTCTGCACTCTTTCTGCTCCCACGGAAATAAGGTTCCTTGAGGGCCGAGGCCGTGTCCTCTCCCCACTGTGTCCTCGTCACCTGGCCCCACAGAACGTCACGGGCTTGCAGTGGTTGAGGCAGGAGGTGGCCTGGTGAGTCAAGCCACCTTCCTCTCTCAGCACCGGGTTCGCGCCCCACTGCCTGAGGCTCTGGCCTCGCCGTCCCCACTGGGAGCAGGGCCAGGAGCTGCACCAAGGCCATGAGGGGCGAGAGGGGCTGCTTGGCAGGTGACCTCCTGGAAGAGGTGACTCCACGGCGTGAGAACTCAGCAATGGGGAGACATCAGCCATGAGAGAGGCGAGGCCAGGGTGTTCTGGGAAAAGGGGAACAGCTAGTGCAAAAGCCCGGAGGTGGGAACCAGCCTGGCAGGTTTGAGGGCCGCAAGGACGGCCAGTGTGAGTGCTGCTGGGCGAGCTGTGGATTCCAGCCCAGGTGTGTCAGAAGCTGGGGAGGAACCAGCCCTGACTCAGCCTGGGTCGCGGTGGGCGGGCTCGAGGGGGATTCACAGTGGTCTCCACCCTGGTGGCTGCCCGTGTCCTGCAGACGCTGGCCATCGCTTGAAGATACTCCCAGGAGGCACAGCAAGGAGGAAAGCATCCGTGTGTGTGTGTGTGTGTGTGTGTGTGTGTACCTGTGTGTGTATATGTGTGTATGTGTGTGTGTGTGTGTGTGTGGTGGGGGTAGGCAGGATCACAGCTTCCGGCCCCCAGAGGCAGTATCAATATTGCATGGTGAGAAATCGGTCAAGGGTGAGAGAAAACCTGTTTTTCTGCCACCCACAGGGATAGATCCCTGGGTGCAAAGAGCACTCCAGCCTTCGGCAAAGGCAGAGTGTCTTCTGTCTTAAGGTATTTACACAGAGCTCAAAGTTATATTGTCAATGGGTGTTAAATCGTTTGATGGAAAGGACCCCTCTTTTCCTCTCTTGTTGGCAGTGACCTGCACTGTCTCGGGACCGGCCCTGGGGGTCTGATGAGGCGTGCCCACCTGGACGAGGCGCTTGACTCTCCCCAGCATCGCTTATCCCTGTGTGAGCAGCCTGAGCCTCGGGCAGGAGTGTACAGAAAACAAGCTTGACACCGGATTCCACATCCTGGGCCCTCTGAAAAAGACGCCCATCCTGAAATAGTTCATTTATACAAGAGAACAGAGCGGAAAGTCTTAATACGGTAACGTGGACGCCCAGGTCCTGCTGCCCACGGGAGGACTAAGACGTGCCAGGACCAATCACACCTCCCAGCGCCCCCTGCACCCAGCTCCCCTCCACGCCGCCCACCGGGAACCAGGGCCTCACCTTTCTCTCCATCTCCCTGAGCTTCTCCTGCTCTGTGGTCTTACAGCCACACGGGATGTTAAGAGGGAGTGTTCATTATATTGATGCTAGTCTCCTGTAACAAACCGGACAGCTTCTTCCTTGAAATAATTTTATTTATTTATATTTTTCACTGCGCTGGGCTTTCGTTGCTGCGAGGGCTTTCTTTAGTTGCCGCAAGCGGGGACTACTCTAGTTGTGGCACACAGGTGTATTTGCTCCGCAGCACGTGGGGTCTTCCCGGACCAGGGCTGGAACCGTCCAGTCCCTGCATTGGCAGGTGGGTCCTCGACCACTGAGCCACCAAGGAACACCCCCACCCCCACCACCAAACTGGACAGCTTGAGACAACAGAAATGTATTCTCTCCTATCCTGGGGGCCCTAGACTTTTTGACCAAGTGCTTCCATCACCAGAAATCCGAAATGAAGGTGTGAGCAGGGTTGGTTCCTTTGCGAGGCTCCGAGAAAGATTCCCTCCCATGCTGTTGCCTCAGCTTCCTGTGGTGGCCAAAACTCGGCGTTCCTGGGCCCGAGGCCTTCCCTGGTGGCTCAGATGGTAAAGAATCCGCCTGCCAAAGCAGGAGTCACAGGAGATCCCTGGGTGGGGAAGATCCCCTGAAAGAGGAAATGGCAACCCATTCCAGTGTTCTTGCCTGGAGAATCCCATGGGCAGAGAGGCCTGGCGGGCTACAGTCCATGGGCTCGTAAAGAGTCAGACACAGCTGAGTGATGCACGCACGCACATTCCTGGGCCACGGCCACGTCCCTCTGCCCTCTGCCTCCATCCTCACACGCCTTCTCCCTGTGAGTCTGTGTCCTCTCCTCCTTTTATGAGGACACATTCACTCTATATGGGGCCCACCCTAAATCCTGGATGGTCTCATCGTGACATCCATAACTGGATTACATCTGCCAAGTCAGATTTTCATGGGGACCAGGGGTGGGACGTGGATAGTTCTACCCTCCTCCGCAGAGGAAGGTACTCAAAATTTACTTAGGGATGGAGATGCTGATCCAAAAGTCTAGGGCGCCCTGTCGAGTGGGGCTGTTCCTGGCATGGCCTCTCCTTCGGGGTGAGACTACGTCTTACACCTCGGGGTCCCCCACTGCTCAGTGGGATGGAGGAGATGAGGTCTGGTGCGGGCTGCTGGCAGCTCGCTCAGGTACCCGAGCAGGTCTGTTCAGACAGGCCTAGTGTGGAGCTGGGGGGGCAGCCAGGTCTCACCACCTCCACGTGGCTGCCACAGCGCTGAGCTCCGCCCACCATCCTTCCCCATCAGACTAGCTCGGGGCATTGCTGCCACTGCTCTCAGCCCTCCCTGCTCCCCGTCCTTTCCCGTGGGGCACGTCTCACCATGTGATTGAAGAAATGACAGGAAATCCCTTCCTTAAGTCTTATCTCCTCCCCAGGATCCTGCCTGTCCTGTTCCTCCCTTCCTTGCTTGCAGCGCTGAATGAATGAGGCTGGGCGTGGGCGACCCAGGCCCTTCCAGCCCCGTCTGAGGAGCCTGCAGCGTGGGCTGGGTCCCAGTGTTGCCCTCGGCCGGTCCATCAGGAAGGAACTGCTCCCCTCGGGCTCCCAGGGGCCTTTCCACGGGCAGTGGTCAGCCCACAGGTGGGACTGCTCACCCACTTCATGCTGGGGATCGAGGCAGAGTGACAGGCAGGTGGACAGAGTACCACCAGGCCCTGCCTGCTGGCCCAGAGCACCCCAGGCCTCCTGCATGTCTCCCCCTCCATCCTCCCCACACACAGGGCCCGTCGCAACTTCCACGCTGTGAAGCCGGGTAAAGAGAAACCACGCGTCCCCATCCTGCCCAGTTTGGAAGCCCAGACCAGCCAGTGCCGTGAATTATGAGGCCAGGCCCAGGGCTGGACAGTTCCCAGAAGCCCAGCTTTGGGAATCAGCTCTCGGAAATCCCTTGGGGCGGCACCTCCAGGCACAGCATGTGCGGTTCTGTGCTCTGGGCGCCCTGCTCCTCCATGCTACCTGGAACCTTCATGCATTCATAGGCTTTGTTGTGGCCTTGGGTCAGGGGAGGCGTTCAGTTCAGTTCAGTCACTCAGTCGTGTCCAACTCTTTGCGACCCCATGAATCGAAGCACACCAGGCCTCCCTGTCCATCACCAGCTCCCAGAGTTCACTCAGACTCACATCCATCGAGTCAGTGATGCCATCCAGCCATCTCATCCTCTGTCATCCCCTTCTCCTCCTGCCCCCAATCCCACCCAGCATCAGAGTCTTTTCCAATGAGTCAACTCTTCACATGAGGTGGCCAAAGTACTGGAGTTTCAGCTTTAGCATCATTCCTTCCAAAGAAATCCCAGGGCTGATCTCCTTCAGAATGGACTGGTTGGATCTCCTTGCAGTCCAAGGGACTCTCAAGAGTCTTCTCCAACACCACAGTTCAAAAGCATCAATTCTTTGGTGCTCAGCCTTCTTCACAGTCCAACTCTCACATCCATACGTGACCACAGGAAAAACCATAGCCTTGACTAGACGAACCTTTGTTGGCAAAGTAATGTCTCTGCTTTTGAATATGCTATCTAGGTTGGTCATAACCTTCCTTCCAAGGAGTAAGCATCTTTTAATTTTATGGCTGCAGTCACCATCTGCAGTGATTTTGGAGCCCAGAAAAATAAAGTCTGACACTGTTTCCACTGTTTCCCCATCTATTTCCCATGAAGTGATGGGACCAGGTGCCACGATCTTCGTTTTCTGAATGTTGAGCTTTAAGCCAACTTTTTCACTCTCCACTTTCACTTTCATCAAGAGGCTTTTGAGTTCCTCTTCACTTTCTGCCATAAGGGTGGTGTCATCTGCGTATTTGAGGTTATTGATATTTCTCCGGGCAATCTTGATTCCAGCTTGTGTTTCTTCCAGTCCAGCGTTTCTCATGATGTACTCTGCATAGAAGTTAAATAAGCAGGGAGACAATATACAGCCTTGACGTACTCCTTTTCCTATTTGGAACCAGTCTGTTGTTCCATGTCCAGTTCTAACTGTTGCTTCCTGACCTGCACACAGATTTCTCAAGAGGCAGGTCAGGTGGTCTGGTATTTCCATCTCTTTCAGAATTTTCCACAGTTTATTGTGATCCACACAGTCAAAGGCTTTGGCATAGTCAATAGAGCAGAAATAGATGTTTTTCTGGAGCTCTCTTGCTTTTTCCATGATCCAGTGGATGTTGGCAATTTGATCTCTGGTTCCTCTGCCTTTTCTAAAACCAGCATTACTCAGGGCTAAATATTTTGATCCAGATTAAAAAAAAAAAAAATCTAAAAAAAAAAAATCTCCCCCCCGCCCCAGTGCCCAAGAAATGGGCCTCATTTCCCTTTCTTCATCCCAAACCACAGCCAGCAGGTTCCAAGAACTCTTGGTGGCAGGGGACAGTGGTGGTGTTCCCCGTCGGCCCTGCCAAGTCGTGGGCCACCCCTGCCATCACCATCTCATCGTCCCGGGCAGAGGGCTGGCTGGGCAGCTGGCAGCGATGGAGTCAGGCAGGGCCAGGTGAGGAGGGCAGGAGGGGGCCAGGGCCCCGTGAGTTTTGAGCAGGCGGTCCAGGCTCCATTCACGGGAAGCAAGTCTGCCTCGTAGGTGGGAGATGCTTTTCTTTTCACATGGATCTGACTCATCCTACTACTGTGACCTAAACTGGCGTGCCGTCCGGAGAAGTGGCCTGTAAGAAGCATCAGATGTGAAGGTCAGTGCGGCACAGGAAAATCACAGATCCTCCTAGTCTTGTCCAGACCTTTGAGACCCTATGGGCTGTAACCCACCAGGCGCCTCTGTCCTCGGAATTCTCCAGGCAAGAATACTGGAGTGTGTTGCCATTCCCTTCTCCAGGGCATCTTCCCTACCCAGGGATCGAACCCATGTCCCCCACATTGCAGGCAGATTCTTTACCATCTGAGCCCCCAGGGAAGCCCTAAACACAGTATAAACACACACAATTGGACAAAGCTAAAAGCCGGGATAAACACAGCTGCTTCCGGCCACAGAGAAAGGCAGATGGTCGTTGACACCTTACCGCTCCACCAGTGAGGTGTAAGGAAATGACTCTAGGTGTTTTTCAGGTGTGGTAGTAAGGATATAATTAAAAAGTGGATATAATTTAAAAATGAGAATCTCGGGTATTTCCAGATTTTTGTGGCTGTGTGGCTCGGGGGATTTTATTTCCTTCACCAGAGACCAAACTAAGGCCCTCAGCAGTGAAAGTAGACGGTCCTAACCACAGGACTGCCAGGGAATTTCCCCCATATATATATATATTTCTTTAAATTTTATTGTCCTTATTTGGAGAGGGAGGGGAGAGAATAACATTACATAATACTTGCTGTTGTCTGTCACTCAGGCGCTCAGTCGTGTCCGACTCTCTGTGACCCCATGGACTGCAGCACACCAGGCTTCCCTGTCCTTCACCATCTCCCAGAGCTTGCTCAAACTCACGTCCATTGAGTGACTGATGCCATCCAACCATCTCATCCTCTGTCGTCCCCTTCTGCTCCTGCCTTCTATCTTTCCCAGCATCAGGGTCTTTTCCAATGAGTCAGTTCGTCGAATCAGGTGCCCAAAGTACTGGAGCTTCAGCATCAGTCCTCCCAATGAATATCCACGGTTGATTTTCTTTAGGATGGACTGGTTGGATCTCCTTGTAGTCCAAGGGACTCTCAAGAGTCCGCTCCAACACCATAGTTCAAAAGCATCTATTCTTCAGCGCTCAGCCTTCTTAATGTTCCAACTCTCACATCCATACATGACTACTGGGGAAACCATAGCTTTGACTAGATGGACGTTTCTCGGCAAAGTAATGTCTCTGCTTTTTAATATACTGTCTATGTTTGTCATAGCTTTTCTTCCGAGGAGCAAGCATGTTTTAATTTCATGGCTGCAGTCACCATCTGCAGTGATTTTGGAGTTCAAGAAAATAAAGTCTGTCACTGTTTGCATTGTTTCCCCATCTATTTGCCAAAAAAATGATGGGACTAGAAGCCATGATGGGAGCCATGTCTTAGTTTTTTGAATGTTGAGTTTTAAGCCAGCTTTTTCATTCTCCTATTTCACCTTCATCAAGAGGCTCTTTAGTCCCTTTTGCTTTTGCCATAAGGGTCGTATCATCTGAATATCTAAGGATATTTCTCCTGGCAATATTAATTCCAGCTCATGATTCATCCAGTCCAGCATTTCACATGATTTACTCTGCATATAAGTTAAATAAGCAGGCTGACAATATACAGCCTTGACGTACTCCTTTTCCTATTTGGAACCAGTCTGTTGTTCCATGTCCACTTCAACTGTTGCTTCCTGACCTGCACACAGATTTCTCAAGAGGCAGGTCAGGTGGTCTGGTATTTCCATCTCTTTCAGAATTTTCCACAGTTTATTGTGATCCACACAGTCAAAGGCTTTGGCATAGTCAATAGAGCAGAAATAGATGTTTTTCTGGAGCTCTCTTGCTTTTTCCATGATCCAGCAGATGTTGGCAATTTGATCTCTGGTTCCTCTGCCTTTTCTAAAACCAGCATTACTCAGGGCTAAATATTTTGATCCAGATTAAAAAAAAAAAAAAAAAAAAAAAATCTCCCCGCCCCAGTGCCCAAGAAATGGACCTCATTTCCCTTTCTTCATCCCAAACCACAGCCAGCAGGTTCCAAGAACTCTTGGTGGCAGGGGACAGTGGTGGTGTTCCCGTCGGCCCTGCTGTCAGGCCACCCCTGCCATCACCATCTCATCGTCCCGGGCAGAGGGCTGGCTGGGCAGCTGGCAGCGATGGAGTCAGGCAGGGCCAGGTGAGGAGGGCAGGAGGGGGCCAGGGCCCCGTGAGTTTTGAGCAGGCGGTCCAGGCTCCATTCACGGGAAGCAAGTCTGCCTCGTAGGTGGGAGATGCTTTTCTTTTCACATGGATCTGACTCATCCTACTACTGTGACCTAAACTGGTGTGCCGTCCGGAGAAGTGGCCTGTAAGAAGCATCAGATGTGAAGGTCAGTGCGGCACAGGAAAATCACAGATCCTCCCCTAGTCTTGTCCAGACCTTTGAGACCCCATGGGCTGTAACCCACCAGGCGCCTCTGTCCTCGGAATTCTCCAGGCAAGAATACTGGAGTGTGTTGCCATTCCCTTCTCCAGGGCATCTTCCCTACCCAGGGATCGAACCCATGTCCCCCACATTGCAGGCAGATTCTTTACCATCTGAGCCCCCAGGGAAGCCCTAAACACAGTATAAACACACACAATTGGACAAAGCTAAAAGCCGGGATAAACACAGCTGCTTCCGGCCACAGAGAAAGGCAGATGGTCGTTGACACCTTACCGCTCCACCAGTGAGGTGTAAGGAAATGACTCTAGGTGTTTTTCAGGTGTGGTAGTAAGGATATAATTAAAAAGTGGATATAATTTAAAAATGAGAATCTCAGGTATTTCCAGATTTTTTTGTGGCTGTGTGGCTGGGGATTTTATTTCCTTCACCAGAGACCAAACTAAGGCCCTCAGCAGTGAAAGTAGACGGTCCTAACCACAGGACTGCCAGGAATTTCCCCATATATATATATATTTCTTTAAATTTTATTGTCCTTATTTGGAGAGGAGGGGAGAGAATAACATTACATAATACTTGCTGTTGTCTGTCACTCAGGCACTCAGTCGTGTCCGACTCTCTGTGACCCCATGGACTGCAGCACACCAGGCTTCCCTGTCCTTCACCATCTCCCAGAGCTTGCTCAAACTCACGTCCATTGAGTGACTGATGCCATCCAACCATCTCATCCTCTGTCGTCCCCTTCTGCTCCTGCCTTCTATCTTTCCCAGCATCAGGGTCTTTTCCAATGAGTCAGTTCTGTCGAATCAGGTGCCCAAAGTACTGAGCTTCAGCATCAGTCCTCCCAATGAATATCCACGGTTGATTTTCTTTAGGATGGACTGGTTGGATCTCCTTGTAGTCCAAGGGACTCTCAAGAGTCGCTCCAACACCATAGTTCAAAAAAAGCATCTATTCTTCAGCGCTCAGCCTTCTTAATGTTCCAACTCTCACATCCATACATGACTACTGGGGAAACCATAGCTTTGACTAGATGGACGTTTCGGCAAAGTAATGTCTCTGCTTTTAATATGCTGTCTATGTTTGTCATAGCTTTTCTTCCGAGGAGCAAGCATGTTTTAATTTCATGGCTGCAGTCACCATCTGCAGTGATTTTGGAGTTCAAAAAAATAAAGTCTGTCACTGTTTGCATTGTTTCCCCATCTATTTGCCAAAAAATGATGGGACTAGAAGCCATGATGGGAGCCATGTCTTAGTTTTTTGAATGTTGAGTTTTAAGCCAGCTTTTTCATTCTCCTATTTCACCTTCATCAAGAGGCTCTTTAGTCCCTTTTGCTTTTGCCATAAGGGTCGTATCATCTGAATATCTAAGGATATTTCTCCTGGCAATATTAATTCCAGCTCATGATTCATCCAGTCCAGCATTTCACATGATTTACTCTGCATATAAGTTAAATAAGCAGTCTGACAATATACAGCCTTGACGTACTCTTTTTTCCTATTTGGAACCAGTCTGTTGTTCCATGTCCACTTCCAACTGTTGCTTCCTGACCTGCACACAGATTTCTCAAGAGGCAGGTCAGGTGGTCTGGTATTTCCATCTCTTTCAGAATTTTCCACAGTTTATTGTGATCCACACAGTCAAAGGCTTTGGCATAGTCAATAGAGCAGAAATAGATGTTTTTCTGGAGCTCTCTTGCTTTTCCATGATCCAGCAGATGTTGGCAATTTGATCTCTGGTTCCTCTGCCTTTTCTAAAACCAGCATTACTCAGGGCTAAATATTTTGATCCAGATTAAAAAAAAAAATCTAAAAAAAAAAAATCTCCCCCCCGCCCCAGTGCCCAAGAAATGGGCCTCATTTCCCTTTCTTCATCCCAAACCACAGCCAGCAGGTTCCAAGAACTCTTGGTGGCAGGGGACAGTGGTGGTGTTCCCCGTCGGCCCTGCCAAGTCGTGGGCCACCCCTGCCATCACCATCTCATCGTCCCGGGCAGAGGGCTGGCTGGGCAGCTGGCAGCGATGGAGTCAGGCAGGGCCAGGTGAGGAGGGCAGGAGGGGGCCAGGGCCCCGTGAGTTTTGAGCAGGCGGTCCAGGCTCCATTCACGGGAAGCAAGTCTGCCTCGTAGGTGGGAGATGCTTTTCTTTTCACATGGATCTGACTCATCCTACTACTGTGACCTAAACTGGTGTGCCGTCCGGAGAAGTGGCCTGTAAGAAGCATCAGATGTGAAGGTCAGTGCGGCACAGGAAAATCACAGATCCTCCCCTAGTCTTGTCCAGACCTTTGAGACCCCATGGGCTGTAACCCACCAGGCGCCTCTGTCCTCGGAATTCTCCAGGCAAGAATACTGGAGTGTGTTGCCATTCCCTTCTCCAGGGCATCTTCCCTACCCAGGGATCGAACCCATGTCCCCCACATTGCAGGCAGATTCTTTACCATCTGAGCCCCCAGGGAAGCCCTAAACACAGTATAAACACACACAATTGGACAAAGCTAAAAGCGGGATAAACACAGCTGCTTCCGGCCACAGAGAAAGGCAGATGGTCGTTGACACTTACCGCTCCACCAGTGAGGTGTAAGGAAATGACTCTAGGTGTTTTTCAGGTGTGGTAGTAAGGATATAATTAAAAGTGGATATAATTTAAAAATGAGAATCTCAGGTATTTCCAGATTTTTTTGTGGCTGTGTGGCTCGGGGATTTTATTTCCTTCACCAGAGACCAAACTAAGGCCCTCAGCAGTGAAAGTAGACAGTCCTAACCACAGGACTGCCAGGAATTTCCCCATATATATATATATTTCTTTAAATTTTATTGTCCTTATTTGGAGAGGAGGAGAGAATAACATTACATAATACTTGCTGTTGTCTGTCACTCAGGCGCTCAGTCGTGTCCGACTCTCTGTGACCCCATGGACTGCAGCACACCAGGCTTCCCTGTCCTTCACCATCTCCCAGAGCTTGCTCAAACTCACGTCCATTGAGTGACTGATGCCATCCAACCATCTCATCCTCTGTCGTCCCCTTCTGCTCCTGCCTTCTATCTTTCCCAGCATCAGGGTCTTTTCCAATGAGTCAGTTCGTCGAATCAGGTGCCCAAAGTACTGGAGCTTCAGCATCAGTCCTCCCAATGAATATCCACGGTTGATTTTCTTTAGGATGGACTGGTTGGATCTCCTTGTAGTCCAAGGGACTCTCAAGAGTCCGCTCCAACACCATAGTTCAAAAGCATCTATTCTTCAGCGCTCAGCCTTCTTAATGTTCCAACTCTCACATCCATACATGACTACTGGGGAAACCATAGCTTTGACTAGATGGACGTTTCTCGGCAAAGTAATGTCTCTGCTTTTTAATATACTGTCTATGTTTGTCATAGCTTTTCTTCCGAGGAGCAAGCATGTTTTAATTTCATGGCTGCAGTCACCATCTGCAGTGATTTTGGAGTTCAAGAAAATAAAGTCTGTCACTGTTTGCATTGTTTCCCCATCTATTTGCCAAAAAAATGATGGGACTAGAAGCCATGATGGGAGCCATGTCTTAGTTTTTTGAATGTTGAGTTTTAAGCCAGCTTTTTCATTCTCCTATTTCACCTTCATCAAGAGGCTCTTTAGTCCCTTTTGCTTTTGCCATAAGGGTCGTATCATCTGAATATCTAAGGATATTTCTCCTGGCAATATTAATTCCAGCTCATGATTCATCCAGTCCAGCATTTCACATGATTTACTCTGCATATAAGTTAAATAAGCAGGCTGACAATATACAGCCTTGACGTACTCCTTTTCCTATTTGGAACCAGTCCGTTGTTCCATGTCCGGTTCTGACTGTTGCTTCTTGAACTGCATACAGGTGTCTCAGGAGGCAGGTAAGGTGGTCTGGTGTTCCCATCTTTTGAACCAATTTCCACAGTTTGTTGTGATCCACGCAGCTAAAGCTATCCATAGCCCAGCTTTAGCATAGTCAGTGAAGCAGAAGTAGATGCTTTTTCTGGAATCCCCTTGCTTTTTCAATGATCCAATGGATGTTGGCAATTTGATCTCTGGTTCTTCTGCCTTTTCTAAATCCAGCTTGAACATCTGGAAGTTCTCAGTTCACGTACTCTTGAAGCCTAACTTGAAGGATACGTAACATTATTAGTTGCTAAATTCAGATTCATTTTTAAAACAAGAATGTCAATGGGGTAAAAGGTATGTTGTAATCCTTGAGTCAGCCCTGGCCATTCCAGCTTAGACTAGTCAATGGTCAGAGCTTGTAAATGGAAATGTGATAGGCAGGAAGCTAACCCTGCAGATGGGGAGATGACCAGTGAATCTACATCCCAGATGGCCAAGGACGCAGCTAAGGCCAGTTGTCACGGGCAGAACTGTGTACCTCCCCAAATCAGGGGCCAGAGTCCTGACCCCCCGCACCCCAGATGTGACTGAATCTGGAGACGGGGACTGTCAAGAGTTGATTAAGGTAGAATGTGGTCACCGGGGTGGGTCCTAATCCCACACGACTGGTGTCCTTATAAGAAGAGAAGGTTACGGCACGACGTACACACAGAGGGACGACCCTGTGTGGACTCAGGGAGAAGACAGCCGTCTACACACCAGGGAGAGAGGCCTCAGGAGGGACCAGCCCTGCTCACGCCAGCTCAGGTTCCAGCCTCCAGGACTGGAGACAGTGCATGTCTGCTGTCTAAGCCTCCTGAGGCTGTGGAATGTTGTTGCAGCAGCCCTAGCGAACTAATATACACGCCAATCTCAAGCAAAATATTTTTCAGCTCCCCACCCCCCTCTTTTTGCATGAAATGCCAAGCCTTTGATTCCTAATTAACTTGGTGAGATGGACACCAGACACTCCAAGGCAAAGATCCAAAATGCACACAAGAGCTCTTAGCTTGACACGTGGATGCGTCAGTTGGTCGACGCTGATGGCGCATGTGCCCACCTCTTTCCGGCTTCTCCCCCATGGAAGCTTACTGACCTTCCCGTGTAATGATGGGGTCGGGGAGCAGAAGGGCAGAGAGGAGCTCTTGGCCACAGGGCGACCTCACGCTGCACCTCAGTGTAGGGAATCCAACCAGCGTGAGCTCTTCTCAAGAGCCATTCCTGGCCACAGCACATGTAATTTTCAAACCAGATGCAGTTTTTCACTTACTCATCTGTTTCTCTGCCTGGACACTCAGCCTGCCGACCTGATTTATTGATGTATTTCCAGCGCCTGGCCTGGTGCCTGGCGTAAAGTGGCTCAATGTGATCACGTCTATTGAATAAATGAATGGAACGGGTAAAACTGGCAACGTCTCACAGTTGTCATATCATCCGTCAAAATTAGAGTGATTTTTAAGGAGGTGTCAGGGAGAAAGAAAAAGCTTTCCCAACTAAGATGAGATCATTCACTCATTCAAGGAAAGAGCTCAGACAACACGCCCGTTTCTCCGTCTGCCTCCTGGGGCCGTGGGGGCGGGCGCCGGTTGGCACAGCCTCTCGGTGTTATCCTCGTTCCTAAGTCAGCACTCACGGAGTCCAAATTCCCAACAGATACTCATCTTTGAGACTTGGGAACGAGGTATCAGAATTCCCCAAACCCTAATTACCCTGTATTTCTCCAAACACTGTAGTTATATGATTTCAATGATGGTGGACCCTAATAAGCAGGTTCATAGGTTTTCTGTAAAAAAATAAAATCATATACCAGTAGCTTTTGATTATCATAAACTAATAGATTTTGATGATATTGCATATTTTAATAGTGTGTGGAAAGGATCTCTATCTGATGTAGACACTGGATAACAGAAAACTTGAAAAGAAGGGACTATTTCATCTATGGAGTTGCACAGAGTCGGACACGACTGAAGAGACTTAGCAGCAGTAGCAGCATTAGCAAATGACAAATGCCAATTAAAAATCGTTTTAACGTGGATGGACCTAGAGATTGCCATGCTAAGTGAAGTTAAGTCAGGGCAAGACTAATACCATATGATATCACTTATATGTGGAATCTAAAAAACATGATACAAAGGAACTTATTTACAAAACAGGAAGAGACTCACAGACTAGGAAAATAAAGGTACGGTTACCAAAGGGGAAAGATGAGATGGATAAATTAGGAGTTTGAGATCAACGTATACACACTACTATACGTGAAATAGATAACAACAAGGACCTACGTATACCACAGGGAACCACACTCAGTATCTTATAATAACCTATGCTAAGGCTACGCTAAGTCGCTTCAGTCGTGTCCGACTCCGTGCGACCCCATAGACGGCAGCCCACCAGGCTCCGCCATCTCTGGGATCCTCCAGGCAAGAACACTGGAGTGGGTTGCCATTTCCTTCTCCAATGCATGAAAGTGAAAAGTGAAAGTGAAGTCGCTCAGTCGTGTCCGACTCTTAGGGACCCCGTGGACTGCAGCCCACCAGGCTCCTCCATCCATGGGATTCTCCAGGCAAGCGTACCGGAGTGGGGTGCCATTGCCCTCCCCAATACTAACCTATAACTGAAAAGTATATCACTTGGTTGCATACCAGAAACTAATACTACTGTGTAAATCAACTATTCTTCTATTTAAAAAATAAATTGTCAAAAATTTAAAGATAATTCCACAAATATATGATACTTAAAAGATTAATTGCTCTATCTGACAGTCTTGAGCCTTTGTTTCACGACAAATATTCCAGTCGTAATAAAACTTCTTTCGCTTGATCATGTTAGTCAGATATTAAGGAGTCCAAAGCATTCTTCAGGTTGAGCAAGAGAAGAGTACCAGTTGCTGTTTTTATTATGATAAGATATATAGAACATGAAAGTTACCATCTTAACCCTTTCTATGTGTATAACTCAGTGGCATAAATTATATTCACATTGTTGTACAACCATCCCCACCACCCACCTTCAGAACGTTTTCATCTTCCTGGACTGGAAACCTGTCCCCATTAAACACTCGCTCCCCATTCCCAGAGCCCTGTTCTGGGTCCCCACGATTCTACTTTGTCTTTATGGATTTAACTCATCTAAAAGGTGCTTGCTCCTTGGAAGAAAAGCTATGACCAACCTAGACACCATATTAAAAAGCAGAGGCATTACTTTACCAACAAAGGTCCGTCTAGTCAAACCTATGGTTTTCCCAATAGTCATGTATGGATGTGAGAGTTGGACCATAAAGGAGTCTGAATGCTAAAGAATTGATGCTTTTGAACTGTGGTGTTGGAGAAGACTCTTGAGAGTCCCATGGACTACAAGGAGATCAAACCAGTCCATCCTAAAGAAAATCAACCGTGGATATTCATTGGGAGGACTGATGCTGAAGCTAAAGCTCCAATACTTTGGCCACCTGGTGCGAAGAACTGACTCCTTGGAAAAGCCCCCGATTCTGGGAAAGATTGAAGGCAGGAGGAGAAGGGGACGACAGAGGATGAGATGGTTGGATGGCATCACTGACTCAATGGCCATGAGTTTGAGCAAGCTCCGGGAGATGGTGATGGACAGGTAAGCCTGGTGTGCTGCAGTCCATGGGGTTGAAAGGAGTCAGACACGACTGAGTGACTGAACTGATTGACTGACTGAGGGACCTACTGTGTGTGGAATTTTTCCTTTTATACAGGCATATTTCACTTAGCATCATGTCCTCAAAGTTCATTCACAAGGTCATTTTCCCCAGCTTTTTCTCTCTTGAAGTTGATTTCTAATCTCATAGTGTTGTGGTCAGAAAAGATGCTTGATGTGATTTCAGTTTCCTTAAATTTGCTGAGGCTTGCTTTGTGGCCTCCACTGTGGTCTGTCCTGGAGAATATCCCATGTGCACTTGAGAAGAATGTGCATTCTGCTGTTTGGGGATAGAGCACTATAGACATCACTCAAGTCCATCTGGCCTAATGTGTCATTTAAGTCGTCTGGCCTCATTGATTTTCTGTCTGGATGTTCAGCTCACTGATGAAAGTCGGATGTTAAAGAACCCCACTATTATTGTGTCCCTGTTGATTTCTCCTTTTATATCTGTTAATATTTGCCTTATATATTTAGGTGCTCCTGTGTTGGGTATATATCAGATCAGATCAGATCAGATCAGTCGCTCAGTCGTGTCCAACTCTTTGTGACCCCATGAATCGCAGCACACCAGGCCTCCCTGTCCATCACCAACTCCCGGAGTTCACTCAGACTCACATCCATCGAGTCAGTGATGCCATCCAGCCATCTCATCCTCTGTCATCCCCTTCTCCTCCTGCCCCCAATCCCTCCCAGTATCAGAGTCTTTTCCAATGAGTCACCTCTTCACATGAGGTGGCCAAAGTACTGGAGTTTCAGCTTTAGCATCATTCCTTCCAAAGAAATCCCAGGGCTGATCTCCTTCAGAATGGACTGGTTGGATCTCCTTGCAGTCCAAGGGACTCTCAAGAGTCTTCTCCAACACCACAGTTCAAAAGCATCAATTCTTTGGTGCTCAGCCTTCTTCACAGTCCAACTCTCACATCCATACGTGACCACAGGAAAAACCATAGCCTTGACTAGACGAACCTTTGTTGGCAAAGTAATGTCTCTGCTTTGGAATATGCTATCTAGGTTGGTCATCACTTTCCTTCCAAGGAGTAAGCATCTTTTAATTTTATGGCTGCAGTCACCATCTGCAGTGATTTTGGAGCCCAAAAAGATAAAGTCTGACATTGTTTCCACTGTTTCCCCATCTATTTCCCATGAAGTGATGGGACCAGATGCCATGATCTTTGTTTTCTGAATGTTGAGCTTTAAGCCAACTTTTTCACTCTCCACTTTCACTTTCATCAAGAGGCTTTTTAGTTCCTCTTCACCTTCTGCCATAAGGGTGGTGTCATCTGCATATCTGAGGTCATTGATATTTCTCCGGGCAATCTTGATTCCAGCTTGTGTTTCTTCCAGTCCAGTGTTTCTCATGATGTACTCTGCATATAAGTTAAATAAACAGGGTGACAATATACAGCCTTGACGTACTCCTTTTCCTATTTGGAACCAGTCTGTTGTTCCATGTCCAGTTCTAACTGTTGCTTCCTGACCTGCATACAGATTTCTCAAGAGGCAGGTCAGGTGGTCTGGTGTTTCCATCTCTTTCAGAATTTTCCACAGTTTATTGTGATCCACACAGTCAAAGGCTTTGGCATAGTCAATAGAGCAGAAATAGATGTTTTTCTGGAACTCTCTTGCTTTTTCCATGATTCAGCAGATGTTGGCAATTTGATCTCTGGTTCCTCTGCCTTTTCTAAAACCAGCTTGAACATCAGGAAGTTCACAGTTCACATATTGCTGAAGCCTGGCTTGGAGGATTTTGAGCATTACTTTACTAGCATGTGAGATGAGTACAATTGTGTGGTAGTTTGAGCATTCTTTGGCATTGCCTTTCTTTGGGATTGGAATGAAAACGGATCTTTTCCAGTCCTGTGGCCACTGCTGAGTTTTCCAAATGTGCTGGCATATTGAGTGTAGCACTCTCACAGCATCATCTTCCAGGATTTGGAATAGCTCAACTGGAATTCCATCACCTCCACTAGCTTTGTTTATAGTGATGCTTTCTAAGGCCCACGTGACTTCACATTCCAGGATGTCTGGCTCTAGGTCAGTGATCACACCATCGTGATTATCTGGGTCATGAAGATCTTTTTTGTACAGTTCTTCTGTGTATACTTGCCCTCTCTTCTTAATATCTTCTGCTTATGTTAGGTCCATACTATTTCTGTCCTTTATCGAGCCCATCTTTGCATGAAATGTTCCTTTGGTATCTCTGATTTTCTTGAAGAGATCTCTAGTCTTTCCCATTCTGTTGTTTTCCTCTATTTCTTTGCATTGATTGCTGAGGAAGGCTTTCTTATCTCTTCTTGCTATTCTTTGGAACTCTGCACTCAGATGTTTATATCTTTCCTTTTCTCCTTTGCTTTTCACTTCTCTTCTTTTCACAGCTATTTGTAAGGCCTCCCCAGACAGCCATTTTGCTGTTTTGCATTTCTTTTCCATGGGGATGGTCTTGATCCCTGTCTCCTGTACAATGTCACGAACCTCATTCCATAGTTCATCAGGCACCCTATCTATCAGATCTAGGCCCTTAAATCTATTTCTCACTTCCACTGTATAATCATAAGGGATTTGATTTAGGTCATACCTGAATGGTCTAGTGGTTTTCCCTACTTTCTTCAATATATATATTTACAATTATTCTATCTTTTTCTTGGATCGATCCCTTGATTATTATGTAGTGTCCTTCTCTGTCTTTTGTAACAGCTTTTATTTTAAAGCCTATTTTGTCTGATATGAGTATTGCTTCTCCAGCATTCTTTTGATTTCAGTTGTCAATGGAATACCTGTTTCCATCTCCATGAGGTCACTTTTTTAGTGACAAAATTTCATCTGCTTCACAAAACCACAGCTTACAGTGAATGTTCAAACAGTGAGACGTGGTACAAGGTATTATTGGGTGGGACTCAGATCACACGACACTGGGATCCCTGAGAAAGTTTAACAGCCTCACACAGAATCACACGTTAAAATCACCAGTTTAAGGACTTGTTCGTTCATTCCTTAGAACACCATTCACAGCATGTGTGTGAAGTATCCTGTGTGCATAAACTCAATCGTAGTTACTTTCTTCATGAGAACGACTCACCCTGGCAGAGACAGGGCCCTGGGCAGGCGCTTACAATGTGCCACAGCCATAAGCCAGACTGGCTCCGTGGTGGCTGATTCTGGCCCCTGTGCTTCTGACCTGGTTCCCGAATGTCAACCTTATCCTTCAGCTCCACACGAGAGCGCCTCCCGCCCTTGCTTTTTTTTTTTTTCCTGTGAAAAACAGAGTCCAACTACAATTTATTTCTGCATTGCAAACCCGAGAAATATCAAAGCACCATGGGAAAAAAAACTGCTGTATTAATTTATGGTAGCAATTCTTGAGATAAAATGCGGCACTAGAGTGATAGATTTTATGACTCTGCAGTAAAAGTTAACAGAGCCAACAATGGTTTTTTGTTTAATTCTCTTCCAACTCTACAGACATAATTCTGCCTTCACCTGCATCACACTTTCCCGTGGTTTTCACAGGGGACACACCTCCTCTTCTAAGAATCCCTGTACCTGCCAGGATGCACGGCCAGTGAAAGAGGAGGGGTCCAGTACACGGTCCAGTGGGAGTGGTCTGGACTGAAGTAGGCATCAGCTGGATGTGCTCGGCGAGGTCATTTTCACCCCCTTCCTGCTTGACCACGGCAGCTGCCTGCTGTGAGGACACTCTGATTTTCTCATGGCAAGCCTGGCAGTTACCCCAGGCTTTCACCGTGGCCATAATGATGTTCTCTGTGGCCGTGAAAGGCAGCTCCTGCAGAGCGCACCGCTGGTTACATTGGGATATCCCACCAATCCTTCAGAAATGTTCTGCAACGTATTTAATACAGTATCTGCACTGAGAAGGGCTTCCCTCATAGCTCAGTTGGTAAAGAATCCACCTGCAATGCAGGAAACCCCGGTTTGATTCCTGGGTTGGGATGATCCCCTGGAGAAGGGATAGGCAACCCACTCCAGTATTCTTGGGGTTCTCTTGTGGCTCAGCTGGTAAAGAATCTGCCTGCAATGTGGGAGACCTGGGTTCGATGCCTGGGTTGGGAAGATCCCCTGGAGAAGAGACTGGCTACTCACTCCGGTACTCTTACCTGGAGAATCCCAGGGACAGAGAAGCCTGGTGGGCTGTAGTCCGTGGGGTCACAAAGAGTCGGACACGACTGAGCAACTTTCACTTTCTGCAGTGAGTAATGCCTCAGCCAAACAGATTCATCAGTGGGCACTGTCACCGAGTGTGCGTTCAAACTACTGGACGGATGCTGTCTGCAGGGGGTCCATGACAAGGGTCATCAGGTGACGGGCCAGGCTGTGGCACTGCTCTGAGCGTGGAGGGTTCCGCTGGTAGGTGTTGCACTTGAGCCGATCTGCTGTTTTTCAAAGGGTTCCTCCAACTCCTTGCGGTTTGCCAGGAGTCGTATGTCGGTACAAATCCTGTGCACGATGCCCCCAAGCGAGTCAGTACAGAGAGCACCTCAGCGTCTACTTTTCGTGAATAGGTCTGCCCTGTGATGATGAAAGCCCTCTTAAATCTTGCCTTTTCTGTCACCATCTTGTCAAGCTGCTCTCCCTTTTGATCATCTCCCTCGGAGAGCTGCAGGAAGCTGGCCTGGATGCCGGTGGCGCCCTTCGTGCCTTGGAAGCACAGCTCATCCCAGACACGCGTCAGGTTCTGGAGATCCATGCCCAGATCCTGAATCCAGAGACAGCAACATTTCCCAACTGTGGTCAGCTGGGCAGACTGGAAACATGTGAAACCTAAGGTGGGAAGGTCGGCTGACTTGGCAAAGTCAGCAAGCTGAGAGATCACCCTGGCAAGCTTTGGCAAAAGCAGGTCAAATGCATTTCTAAGAACAATCAGGTCTGTATTGTCTCCCACATAGCAGGAGGTGGCGCCAGGACGGATAATGCCAGTGGCTTTGGGGCAGCAGTGGCACATGTGTGCACGTGTGCCTTCACAGCGTGTGGAACGGCTTCTCCTCAGCTGCCATCTTGAAGTCGGGGCTGTCCAGGTTCGATTTCACCTCCTGGATTTGTTCCTCTGTGTTAGGCAAACTCAGTGTCTGCCTGGCCTCCACCAGCCACAACCAGAGCTGCTGCCAGGTCTGAAGTTTGTACCTGTTACTAAACACGAAGCACATCTCTGGGCTGGAATAACAGGAGGCAAGCAGCGAGCGGTAGCTGCCGTGCCTGCAAGCTGCCTCCCGCCCGCCACGGTCGCCCCTCTGCCGCCATCCCAAACTCTGCACCCCGCTGGAACTGCCTGCCCTTGCTTTTGACCTGATCAGTGAATTCCTTCCGACCAGTAACCTCTTCATGTCGACTGTTCGATGCTCCAAAGAGAATGCTTTTCCCTTTGTCTCCATGTATTGACTGTTTTTTCACACTATTCTGGCATTGGCTAAAATGTAACCTTCCTGAGAAATTGTGGGAAGGAATTCCTGCCTGGAAACCCAATGGGCAGTGTCTCCCTCTGTGGCCTCAGGAAGCTGCCACAGCTTCCGGTCATGTGTTCTGAAGGTCAGGGAGCAGACAGGAAGAAGAATCACGAGACTTTCTCCCCACACTGTTCTCCTGACAGACAGGAAGAAGAAGTGAAGTGAAAGTTGCTCAGTCGTGTCCAACTCTGTGACCCCATGGACTACAGCACACCAGGCTTCCCTGTCCTTCACTATCTCCCTCAGTTTGTTCAAACCCATGTCCATTAAGTTGCTGGTGCCATCCAAACATCTCACCCTCTGTCGCCCCCTCCTCTTACCGCCTTCAATCTTTCCCAGCATCAGGGTCTTTTTCAGTAAGTCAGCTCTTCACATCAGGTGGCCAAAGTATTGGAGCTTCATCTTCAGCATCAGTCCCTCCAATGAATATTCAGGACTGATTTCCTTTAGGATGGACTGGTTTGATCTTCTTGCAGTCCAAGGGACTCTCAAGAGTCTTCTCCAACACAGTTCAAAACCATCAATTCTTCAGCATTCAGCCTCCTTTATGGTCCAGCTCTCACATCCATACCTGACTACTGGAAAAACCATAGCGTTGACTAGATGGACCTTTGCTGGCAAAGTGATGTTTCTGCTTTTTAATATGCTGAGGTCTGTCATAGCTTTTCTTCCAGGAAGCAAGCATCTTCTAATTTCATGGCTGCAGTCACCGTCTACAGTGACTTTGGAGCCCAAGAAAATAAAGTCTGTCACTGTTTTCATTTTCTCCTCATCTATTTGCTGTGAATAATAGCAACCGCCCTATCCAACTTGCATAACCCTCAAAGCCGCCCTATGAGGTGGCTCTATCATCTTCACTTTAGGGATGAGGAAATCGGGGCCCAGAGATGTCAAGCAATTTGTCTAAGAATGCACAGCCATGGCACAAAAAAAGCAGAGCCAAGACTTGAACTAGTCCACCGGGCTCCGGAGCCTACATTTGTAACTACTGTGCAAAAGTGACTTTCAAAGAGCAGCCTGACGACGTGCCTGGGCAGGGAGCCAGTGGGACCGCCAGTCACCTCTTGTCTCCACCCACGAGTCTCACAATGTCCCACTGTAATTATTCCTGTCTACAGATGGAGAGACTGAGGCTGAGCATGGCTATGGACCTCACCCAGGGTTAAGGTAGAGGTCAGTGCTGGCGCCCCAGCTGAGCCCTCGGAGAGTCTGAACTACCTGCCTGTACCGTTCTTCCTCCAATTGCTGGGTGTTTTTATTGGATCGGCTCTATCGGAAGCACATAATGAAGTTGTCAAGAGAAGCAAGTTGCAAGGAGTTTATGACTTGCTTTTAAAATATAATTACACAGATGCAAGAAACAGAAGCCTTCATGCTTGTGTGGGAGCCCTGAGATCCTCGAGGAGCTAGTGCCTCCCTGTGAGTGGCACTGCTGGGGCGATGGAGACCAGGATGGGAGAGGCTCACAGACCCTCCGTGGGCGCCAGACTTAGTGCCTTGGTGGCCCTGCACTGGTCTAGGGATTTTGTCCCCAGTTTTGGGGGCCTGGGGACTCTTTCTGATATAGCATCACAATAACTGGCTTTAGACTCAGTTTGGGGTTAGCCCCAGCTTGTACTGAATCATGAACTGCGGGCACTGGGCGGGTAATCTGGTACTTCCATGTCCCAGCATTCATCTCCGTGAAAGGAAGGAGGATACATTGGGGAGGATTCAGTGAGGTTCTATAAGTAAGGGGATCCCTGTAAATGCTCTGCACAGGGGATTTTCTCCTTCAGGCTCTTGGGGATGAATGTGCACTGACCAAGCTCCCGACAGGCTCAGCCGTGGACCAGAACTGCAGCTAACTGGTTGACTGTGGGAAACAGAGTTGCCATGGAAACAGCAACATGCAGGCCTGTGATCTTCCCTGCCTAGTGGCCACTGGGACCTCAGTTTCCTCATGTGTGTAGTGGGAAGGCTACAGGAGCAGCCACGTGGGAAATGACTTTCAGAGCTAAATAGACAAACAGAGTCTTCTTTTTCTTTCTCCTTGTTTGCCAGCCATCCCCACCCCCCATTCCCACCCCACTGGCAGGGATACATGGGAAAGCCAAATAGGGTTGGCTCTAATGGTTAAAGTCATGGAGCTAGTGAAGCCCAGGGCCCCCGCCTCCTCTGCAGGGGACAGGATTACTGGGACAGCACTGAGACCCACTGATAAAATGCTTAGTCCTTGGCGGTCCCTTCAAGAGACCATTCCCTCTCACAAGCATACTGGCTAGATCAGCAGTTAAGCCCCCAGTTCAATCAAGGTTCCAGTCCCAGCTCTTCTCAAATTAGGTGGGTGCTGCTGGGCAAATGCTTTTTGCATCTCTGAGCTTCAGCTCCTTCCTCTTGAATGGAGAGCCACAGCCTCCACCACCTGCCCTCAGCTCAGACCTACGCTCCCCTACCCTTCCAGCAGCATTGCCTACCACCATTCAGTGGGGCTTGCCTACCACCATTCAGTGGGGCTTGCCTACCACCATTCAGTGGGGCTTCCCTAGTAGTTCAGTTGGTAAAGCATCTGCCTGCAATGCAGGAGCCCCAGGTTCAATCCCTGGGTCGGGAAGATCCCCTAGAGAAGGAAATGGCAGCCCACTCCAGATTCTTGCTTGCAGAATTCCATGGAGAGAGGAGCCTGGTGGGCTACAGTCCATGGGGTCGCAAAGAGTCAGACACGACTGAGCAACTAACACACACACACACACACACATACACACACACACACATGATTCATTAGGTTGCTTTGCATATTCTAATAGACTTGGGATGCACTCAGATCTCTGTGACTGAGGCCAGGCCACACACTCATCTCACAGGAACCCTCCTCCTGAGCCCCTTACATTTCTAGACAGGGGAGGTGGCCCAGGCCACGCTCAAAGCAGACATCTACATCATCTGGAGAGTCAAGCTGGCAGGCACATTTGTGAAAACACACCTCTGGCCACAGTAAAAAAAAAAAAAAATTCTCCACACCTGTACCCCCAATATTTTATTGACTTTTAATAGAAGAATTGGAGAGAAAACATTTTCCATGTTCTTTGTTTTCCTGATTGAGCCTCTGAAATATTTTTCAGGTAGATACTTCTGGGAAAGAGTTTAGTTGAGTGATATAAATTACTACATTGAAATGTCATCTGAGCTTCCTGAAAGCAATTTTCCATGGTTTGTTCTTGCCTAGGTTTTATTAAAGTAACATTGGTGGGGGGTTTTCCACAAATGATAAAAAAGGATGTACATTCATGATAAAGTATCTGGATAGTACAAAGAAGAAAGTGAAAACTACCCACAGTTCCCCTCAAAGACAAGCACTGCCAACAGGCTGATGTTAACTCTTTCCAGGAGTATCTATGTACGGGCACATATAGAGAAACATAAAAGAACTGGATACAGCAAAAGTGTTTTCATATATGGACATATGTTTCCTTTTATAAACTCCAGACTAAAATTGAATTTTAGTTTTCCAAAATATTTCATCTCATGTAAAACTCATTTTACTAAAATTTTATCAGTTTGATTAATAATATTTAGAATTTTCCAGAGACAACAAATTTTACATAATACATACTTTATCTAAACACAAACTGTTTTTTTTTTTTTTTTAATACGGGCTCACACTGTATATTCTCGTGTGTAACTTGTTATTTTTTTTAAAAGCTTTTTACCATTTAAAAAATTAGGGCATAAATAACATATTAATGTACAGTTCTGGGGACTTCCCTGGTGGACCACTAAGACCAGATGCAGCCAAATAAATAAATAATAAAGTAAAAATAAAATATCTAGAAAATGTACAGTTGTACGAGATTTGATCAGCACATGTAGTCATGTAATTACCATTACAATCAAGACAAGGAATTTTGCCTGTCATTTGCTGGTCATTGGAGGTTGTTTACAATTTTCGTCTTACTGATTTGGCAATCTGAGGGAATGAAATGAATGAATGAAAGCAAGTGAAATCTGGGATTCTCATTTTCCTGCTGCTCTACCAAATGGGCTGGGCTTCTCCCTTCTCTGCTTGGAAAACTGCACGTCCTGAGACCCAGCCCAGATGTTCCCTCCGTGAAGCCCCTGTGATGCCAGATGGAAAGTTGGTTCCCCCTCTTCTGTGTTCCCAGGACACCCAGTCACGCACTCTACAGGACCGGCATTGTGATGGTCGGTTTCTCGCCCCCGCTCCAGGCTGTGAGCTGGGCGAAAGTTGAAGTCTTTGTCAGTCTCCTGTTCCCCACATCTAGGCCATGCCTGGTTCAAGTGCTCTGTAAATGTTCATGAAATGAGTGAACATTTCACCCTGTGGACAATTTCAGTATTGTGCTGATTTCTTAGGATGCAGGTACCTTCTGAGCATAGCTGCAATATGAATTAAGCTGATAACTTGGGGAGAGCTGGATCTTTACCTCTGTTCCAGACCCAGGATCAGGGGTGCAAATTCATATTTATATGGAGTCATTCAAATATTTATTGAATGAACAAATACATGAATGAAAGGTGTGGTCCTGGGTCTCTTAGCACCTGTTCTTGATAAGCTCACAACCGGGACTCAAGGAACCCACCCTGGAAGACTTCACACTTCCCCTCTCCCGCGCCCTTCCCCCCATGCAGCCTTTTCTTAACTGGGTACCCTGGTGGCTTAGACTTAGCCAAACAGTGGTCAGCATCACTTGGCAACAATGCCCAGACACTTCAGCTTGTGATCCAGGAGACAGACCTTGAGTGGCGAGCACCTGCTTTAATTTTTTTAAAGTACACTTATTAATATCTGTATCTGCAAGGTCTAGCACAGGACTTGGTGCATAGAAGGCATTTTTAAACGTTTGAGCAAGGATGACATATGGATATGAAAAGGATAACAATGTTTGAGAAAGATAAAAATGCCCGTCATTCGCTGAGTACTTCCCGAGTCAGGGTCCTGACTAGGTGGCTCCCTACAAATTCCGTTTCTTAGAACAGCCCTGGGATGGGTCTGTATCATTCATTCCCCCATCTTGCAGGTGGGCTCCCCCGTTGCTCAGGCCCACACTGCGGGGAGAAGCGTCTGCTGGAAGTTGAAGCTGCAGCGTCTGGCTCCAAAGTTTGCCTTCTCGGCGTAGCGCCCAGGACCGTCCACATCACACTGCCACCTCTGTCTCCCCGGGTGCTGCAGGTGAAGCTCGGTCTTGCGTTGAGACCGCGTCCTTCCGAGTCGTGTTTAAGGATGGGTTCCTGGGAGGCTCCGGAGGCCTGTCCGCAGGCTGCGAGCAGGTGACGCGCAGCGGGGCGCGCTCTACCGTCAGGTGTGTATGCAGCGGTGACCTTCGGGAACTGTCCGGCTCAGAACCTGACGCCAGTGGACGCTCGATGTCGACCTTTGGTGAAACCCCGCGACTGTCAGCGGAGATCTGGAGACAGCCCCAGGCGGAAGATGCTGCCCGGGACGCTGCACAGACCCGGGACCCGGGAGCCCAGAGTCTCGGCTCCGCAGCGGCGCACCCACCTGGGCGGGGCTCGGGCGGGGCTAGACATCGGCCCACCCACCTGGGCGGGGTTTGAGGGCGGGGCTCGGAGTGGGGCTTGGGGAGGGGTCTGGGGGCGGGGATTTGGGCGTGGCTCCGGTCGGACCCAGCCAATCTGAGCCCGAGAGGCCAGCCCGCCCCACTGAGGAGGCGATGGCACTTGCGCACTCGGCGCCCCCGCGCGCCTCTCCAGGGCTGGGGGACGGGGCGGGGCGTGCTGGCGGCGCTCGGCGCTGACGCTGCGCCGACGCGCCCGACGTCGGGCACGTTGACGCCGGCGACGC
Source organism: Bos mutus (assembly GCF_027580195.1). NCBI lineage: Eukaryota > Metazoa > Chordata > Mammalia > Artiodactyla > Bovidae > Bos > Bos mutus. The sequence goes on along the minus strand of NC_091638.1, from coordinate 64,348,379 downwards.
GCCGCCGGGCCCGCTCCTCCTGCGCTCCGCCAGTGTCCGGCCGCGGGCCGGCCTCAGTGACTGGGGGCGGCGGGCCCGGGGACGCGGGGCCGCGGGGCGCGGGGCGGGCGGCGGGCGGCGGGCTGCCTTCGTCGGGCCCGGAGCTCGCCTGGAGCGAGCAGCCGCCCGCGGAGCGTCCTCGCCCGCTCCCGCCGGCGAGCAAGGTAAGGCAGCGGGGCACCGAGGCAGGGTCGGGGCGGAGCGGGGCCCCGGGCGGCGCACGGCTGCTTAGTGTCAGCGCCCCCGGGAGCGGGGAGCGCGGCCCGGGGGGACCCCCGGCGGACGGACTCGCGGGGCCGAGCGGCCCCCCCGCCAACACCTCCCTGACCCCAGCGCCAGGTGACCCAGCGCTGGGCGCGGGGACGAGGACTCGGGGCCGCAGGAAGCCGCGGGCCAGGCCGGCCTCCGTGGAGTCCGGTCCCCTGCGCCCTGGGGTCCCCGCTGCTGTCGCACCGGGGCGCGGGTGCGAGCCGGCTAGAAGCGTCGTTCTCGTCGGGTGCGCGGTGCGCGGCCCTGGGCACCTCCGTCCCGGGGGTCCGCCGAGCCCGGAGCACCGCCCCTCGCCCCGTCATTACATTTGAGACAGAGGAGCCTCTCGTAGTCTCACCCGTCACTTTTCGACCCTTCCTATCCATCCATTTCCACCCGCTGTATTTCCATTGTGGAATATTTTTTGGGGGGGAGTGGGGTGGGGGGGGGGAGAGGCTGTGAACTTACATAAGTGAGGTTGACTGACCAACCACCGCAGTCTTTGCAAATGCACGTCTCACAGTCCTTAACGAGCCTAGTTCCCGTTTAGCGCTCACCAAATCCAGCCCAAGAATTCGGGGAGCTAGTCAGTCCTTCCCCGGAGCTGACTGTACACATTCCTGTAAGATGCCTGATGGGTTTTGTACTTGTCAGTTTTACTGACTGTATGCTCCTTCTGTGCTTTTTCCTGAAACACGATTGGGTGGCACGTGTTTTGACTTTCTCTCTCCCTCGCCCTCCCCCCACCGGGAAATAAGAAAGGAGGAAAAAAAAAAAGGGTTACAGAAGCAGACTTGTTTTTCAACAATCAGAAAGTACGGCTTTGCAAACAGAATGCCACAGGGTTTGTCCTTCATGTGAGGGGTAGTCTGTGTGGTCTTTACCCCTTCACTGATTGTGGTCAGTAGTCATGTTCTGGTGTTGGGTGTGCCTTGCACTTCGGATAGGCCTGTGTGTCTTTTCCCTGACTACTTCTCTCTACAGAGCCTAACAGTCAGATCTGGAAATAGCAAGGCCCCTCATTTATCAGCTCCAGATAGCTAGAAAGTTGCAGCTTTGTAGAAGCCTTTATTTAGAAGCGCCTGATGACGGTGGTCCGGGTCTCTTTTTTTTCAAGATGATGTGCGAGGTGATGCCGACCATCAGTGAAGCAGAAGGCCCCCCGGGAGGAAGTGGGAGCCAAGGGTCCAGCTCCCCTTCGCAGCCAGATGCGGATTCACATTTTGAACAGTTGATGGTCTCTATGCTGGAAGAGAGGGACCGTCTTCTCGACACGCTGAGAGAGACCCAAGAAACGCTGGCATTAACCCAGGGGAAACTGCACGAGGTTGGTCACGAAAGAGATTCCTTGCAGAGGCAGCTCAATACTGCGCTTCCACAGGTATGGCTGACCTTCCCCTGCAGGTTTTTGTCTAAACGCTTTTTTGAGGGGATGCTGCTATTTTAGATGTGTATTTTGCCATCATCACTTGCGCAATGGTGGTTCTGTTAGTTGTAAGTCACATACAGATAAAGTTCCTGAGGGATTGAACTTCTTAGCTAGAGCAAACTGTGGTGCACTGTCAAGTCCTGTGAAGACACCTTATCGGTCCTGTTCATCTCTTGGGGGGGGGTGCAGCAGAAGGAGCTGCCTAGATTTGCAGGAGAGCTGCAGAGTTTTGGAAAAAAGGGCCACCAAGTAACCAGTTTCTGTGGTGCCTTCAGCTTTGTTGCCGTAAGCCTTTCCCCTCCTAATCGTGTGACTCCGTGGGTTGCATCACGTATTTCCAGTTTCCTAATGCAGCGTCCTGGACAAAAGGAATGGCTCTCCCAGGAAGAGAATGTTTACAGTCTGCCTTTCCCAGCAGCCCCGTGCTTTGTAAGTCAGGTTGTCTCAGGGGATAGAAGACTGAAGATGGGCTCCTTCAGCACTTTCTCTTTAGCAGCTGAAGGTTATAAAGCTCACGGTCACAACAAGGTTTTCATCTAAGGGCGTTGCGTTTGCAGCCGTGTGTCCAGGCCTTTTCTTGTGGCTCTGAGGATCTAATGATGAGTGCAGGGAGGTGTCAGCTGAAGACTGCGCTGGGCGGCGCAGAGTGTAGTGGGAGACGCCAAGGTTCCTTGGGTGTTTATGGCTGCGGAGGTGCTGTTTGCCGTACTCAGAATAGGCGCCTTTATGGTGCTGTCAGATAGACCTGAATAAGCGTGCATGCATTCTCTCATGACGGGTCTGCAGTGGTAAATTAGTAAATGAATAATTACTAGCCTTAATGCATTTCTTGGCTTTCGTCAAGTCTCCTGAAAGATTGATAAGCCAAACATTTGGATTTCCTCTTTAGCAACAGGAATTTGACGTCAGTGCTATAACGTTCCTTCTCTGTCCGATGTGAGAATCGTGGAAGTTTTTTCCCGTTTGAGTCTTGTAAATTACCAGGCTTGTTTGGGTCCAATTTTGTCGCCAGTACCACTGTCTCCAGGAGATGGTGAAGGACTGTGTGCTGCAGCCCACGGGGTCACAGAGAGCTGGACACGACTTAGACTGAACAGCCACCGGCACCACCGCAGCTTGGAAGGGTTGCCCAAGTTGTGCTTCACTGGGGTCTCATCGTATTTGTAAATCTGTTCAGTACTTGGGCGTTTTTCTTTTGTTCTTTCATAATCGTATTTGTCTCATTGTAATTTGAGGTGCAGCCGCGGACATGTAGTTTTTGGAAGGATAAGCACAGGGACGAAGCAGGGAAGGGCCGGGAGTCTTGTCGAGTGCAGTCTCGTGCGGTGGAGGTTGTCACCAGCAGTGGGACAGCGCTCAGTGCTTTGTTTCCAGCTGCTGCTCCGTGGTGTAGCCTGGAAATGCCTTGTTGAGTGAAGAATGCGATGATGTCACCGCTCACCTACTGAGCGCCTGAGTGCAGCGTTTTAGAAACACGGGAACCAGCGAGTCAGCCTTCCTTGGATCCTTCCCTTTCTTGGCATCTGTGGTCTGTTTGGTGGCTAATTGTGTGATCAGGTAGGCGTATGAATAATCCTGCCAGATATGTGGGAAGTAACAATGTACTTAAAAAAACTTTACTGTAACAGAACATAGGTCAGAAAAATTCACACGTCATAAATGTACATTGCAGTGAAGTTTTCACCCTGTGAACACACTCTTATAATTACTGCCCAGACCAAGAAAAGAACATTCTCAGGCTTCCCAGGAGCCCCTCCCACCCGCTCCCAGCATCTCTCCCAGAGCTAACTGTAGTCTTTTCATCATTGATTAATTTGACATGTTCTTGACTTGGTGCAAATGAAAGTAATATGTGTATTTTATTTCTTGATTCTTTCGTTCAGCATTATTTTTGCGAGCTCTGTCCATGTAGGTTGGTTGGTTCTCGCCTGCTATGTAACCCAGTGAATGAATGTACACAGGGCTTCCCAGATGGCTCGGTGGTAGAGAACCCACCTGCCAATCCAGGAGTCGCAGGTTTGACCCCTAGGTCGGGAAAGTTTCCTGGAGTAGGGAATGGCAACCCACTCCAGTATTCTTGCCTGGAAAATTCCATGGACAGAGGAGCCTGGTGGGCTGTGTAGTCCATGGGGTTGCGGAGAGCTGGACGTGACTGAGCGACTGAGCACACTTGAATGTACCGTCGTTTATTCTTTCTGTTGTTCATGGGGATCTGAGTTGTTTCTAGGTTTTACAAATGCTGCCCTGAATGTTCTTCTTGCTTTCTGGTGCGGATGTGCATGCATCTCTGTGGGGTGTGTTCAAAGGCGTAGCACTGCCAGGGGATGGAGTGTGTTCGGCCCTAGGTGGTGACCATGACGGTCGTCCTGCCCCCGCCCCGAGTGTGAGCCTCCGGGGCTTGTGCCCCTTGCTGTCCTGGGCTCTGGTTGTAGCTGGCTGGGGGTGCTGAGCAGTGGCAGCCCCGTGGGGTGGGGTCTTGCTAGTCCCTGTCCGTCCCTGCCCCACCCACCCCCAAGCAGAGCCACTGCTTCTCTCTGGGCGTTTGGTGCCATTGGAAAACCTTTTTTGATGAAGTAATTGTCTTTTGCCCATTTTTCAGTTGGATTGTCTGTCTAGTTTCTTATTGAATTTAGGAGTTCTTTTTATATCCTCTGAGTACACGTATGTATGGCAGGTTTTTTTTTTTTTTTTTACTTTCTTGAGTGTGTCTGCCTTTACTCTCTCTGAGTGGTGTCCTTTAAAAAATACAATGTCTTACTTTAACGTATCCCAGGTGACCAGTCTTTTCAGTAATCTTTAATGCACTTGTGGCCATTGAGAGATATTAACAAGAAGCCGCATGAAGAGACTATCTTGTAAAAGCTTTATTGTTTATCTTTTACAGTTGGATCTGTAATCCATCTGAAGTTGGCTTTGTCTGTGGTGTGAGACAGGGGCCTTGATTCCTTTTTCCTCTTTTGAGGAATGGGTATCCAGGTGTAACTTTTTTTTAACTATCCTTTCCCCAGTGTCATCTCTGCTGTAAACCAAGTGACTGTAAACGTGTGGGTCTGTCTGGACTCCCCTGTACTTCACTGATCTTGTTGTCTTTTTCGCACAAATGCCACACTGCCTAAATGACCTTTGATTGAGTTGGTATCAGATATGGTAATTTATATCCTACAGCTGAGTCCTTAATCAGTATTACCTTGGCTAATCTTGACCCTTTGCATTTTCAGAAAAGTTTTAGAACCCACTTGGCCGTCTTTCCCCAGAAAATGCTGGGATTTTAATTAAGGTTGAATTTAATTTGTTGACCAGTGAGGGGAGAAGTGACATCTTTTTAATATTGTTCTTGTAATCCTTGAACACAATGTGTATAGCTCTCCAGTTTTTAGATCTTCTTTTATAGTTTGCTGTGTGTCTTGTACATGTTTGATTAGATATGATATTTTCAATGCCATTATAAATCACTAATATGTAGAGATAGAATTGATTTTTCTATATTCACTTGCTGAATCCATTTATTTCAAATAATTCTTGTATTTTTTTATGTATACACGATTATGTCTGCAAATAAGTGCTTTGTTTTCCCTCTTTCCAACTGTGATAACCCTTTTCTTTTTCTTGCCTTATTGTACTGACTAGGATTTCCAGCATAGTGGTGAACAGAAGTAGTGAGAATAAGTATCCTTGTCTCTTTCCCATTATCAGAGGAAAAGCTTTCAGTATTTCACCATCACGTGTGATATTAGCTTTTTTGTAGATATTTTTATCAAAATATGTAAATTCTCCTGTTAATTTGATAAGAGTTTTTTCTTAGTCATGAACTAAAATTGTTACATTAAATTTTCTTAAGTTTATTTTCTGCAGATTTTGAAACAGGTGATTTTTCTTTTATGTGGTGATTTAACTTTTAAAAAATTTTGTGATTCTAAAACAATCCCAACCTGATCTTGATGTATTCTCCTTTTGTTGGGCTTTATTTGTTAGTGTTTTATTTAGGATTATTTCATCTGTACTCAGAGTCTGTAATTTTTCTTTCTTGTACTTCTTTTCCTTGTTGGTTTTAGTATCTAGGTTATGCTAGTCCTTATAAAACAAGGTGGAGAGTGTTCCTTGTTTACCTCCAGAGTTCTGTGAGATTGCTGTTTTCTTTCCTAGATTTTTGGAAGAATTGATTGGCAAAGCCAGTTGGTTTCATTGTCAGGAGGCTTTTAATTTCAGATTTAATTTTTTTCATGCAATTCAAATTTTCTGACTTTGTGTGTCTTCTTGGGTCTATTTAGGTAAAGCATTTCCCCCCTGCTAGGAATTTATTGAGGCCAGCAGACTCCCCAGTTAGTAAGTGTCCTGTGGTTCAGAATATCTTTCTTATCTGCAAGATGTGTTATCTCTGCTTTTAAAAATCCCCGATGCTGGTGATTTGCGCTTTGTCTCTTTTTCTTAATCAATCTAGTTTATCAGTTCTTTGGAAGAGCCAGCTTTTGGCTCTGTTTTTTAAAAACTTCATATTTGTTTTCTGTTTCCATATTTTCTGCTCCTTTTTCTTTCATCTGCCTTGTGTTTCGTTTGCTATTCTTTTTTTCTGGTTTCTTGAGATAGAGGGTTAACTGATTTTTAGCCTTCCTTCTTTTCCAGTATTTGTGTTTAAGGCTTTAAGTTACTCTCTAAACACAGTTCACTGCATCCCACAAATTTGAATAAGCCAAATTTCCATTATCTTTTATGTAAAAGTGTTTTCTAATTTTCGTTGTGTGTTTTAAAGTTATTATTCATGAAGTTCTTAAAGAAGTATGTCATTCAACTTCCCAGTGTTTGGGGAAGTTTTTCTAGTGACCCTTTTTGTATTTCTAGCCTAATTCCATGAAGAGCCCCGTCTTAGTCTTTTTGGGCTACTGTTTTAAATACCATGGACTACCTGGTGAACAACAGAAAGTTGTTTCTTGTAGTCCTGGAGGCTGGGGAGTCCCAAGATCAAGGTGCCAGCAGGTGCCACGTCTGCTGAAGCCGGTTTCCTGCTTCCTAGACTGCCCGCTTCTCCCTGCCCTCAGCACGGCAGCTCATTCCCTCCTGCCCTGATCCCCTCCCAGAGTCCCTGCCTCCTAGGATCATCACTGCGTTCGGGGTGAAGTTTGAGGGCACATAAACTGTCAGCCCATTGCAATCCCTAAGTGTTATTTCAGTAATAATCCCTGTATGATTTCAGTCCTTTGAAATAATTCAAGCTTCCCTGGTGGCCCCATATATATTCACTTTGTTATGTGTTCCTTGGGCCTTTGAAAATAACGTGTATCAGTGGGAATGCAGTGGCTCCTGTTGTGTCAATTAATCAGGTTTGTTAATCATGTAATTCAGATTCTGGTAGCCACGTTGAATCAAGCAGAAATAGGTGAAATTAACTGTAATATATTTTATTTAACACACCCAAAATGTTACCATTTCAGTGTGTAATCAGCATGATAAAACCTAATGAAATATTTTACGTTCTTCTTTTCACGCTGAGCCTTCGAAATCCAGTGTATGTGTCATGCTCGCAGCACATCTCACTGTAGAGCCAGCCGCATTCCAGGCACTTCATGGCTGCAGGTGACTACATTCCAGGAGCCCAGTTCCACGAGATGTGTCTTTGACGTCTCCCACTGCGGTTGTGAACTTGGCTGTTTCTCCTTTTCTCTTGCTGTCAGTCCGTGTATTGATATTCTGAGGTTGTGTTATTGGGCACATTCACGTTTGGAACCCTCGTCTTCGTCCTGGGCTGGACTTGTGTCCGTCTGAGACGCTCCGCTTCCTCGCTGGCGGGGCTTCTCTTTAGACGCTGTCTGGCGGTGGTGCTGCCGCGTCGGTTCTCGGTCCTGTTTGCCTGGGCATCTTTTGCTTCCACCTGTCTGTGGTCTTGCGTCTTGACGTGTGCCCCTGTGAATAGTGTATAGTCTCCCTTTAATCGGTTTGACACTTCTCGCCTTTGAGTGAGAGTATCGCTCTGTGTATAGTTTGGGTATTTCCGTCTGGAGACACCTTGTCACCGTTTTCCGTCTGCGCCGCCTCCTCTCTGCCCCCCTCTTGCTGCCTCTCAGGAGCAGGCAGTGCTGTCCTGACTCCGCACTCCCCTGTCAGGTTGGCGGGTGTGCATTCGCAGACACAGCGTGTGTTTCACATTCAAGTCTAACTTAGTGCTTTTCCTGCCTCCCTGACACGACTGTTTCCTCTTTGTCACTGTTATCCTTTACAATTTTAGATACATTTTTGGCATTATCATCATTTTGTAGCGTAATGTTTACCCTCACAGTTACCTCATTGTTGGTCTTCACTTGCTTTTTGTATTTCTGTCAGGGACTACTTTTCTTTTTCCCAAAGAACTGCCTTCATATTTTTTTAGTTCATGTCTTTGGGTGATGAGTTGTCTCATTTCCATTTGCCCTAAAAGTCTTTATTTTGCTTTCACTTTCGAAGAGTGTTTTTGTTGGGTATAGAATTCCCGGTTGGTGGTTATTTGTTTTGCAGCATTTTACAGATGCCAGTCCATTATCTTCTGACTTCCTTGTTCATGGAAAGTCAGCTCTCAGTGTTGTTGTGCTATTAAAAGCCACACCTTTTTCCCTCTGAGCGCTTTGACATTTTCTTCTTGCCTTAGGCACCTGCAGAGCTGCTGAAACCAATGTGTGGTTTTCATTTTTGAGTCAATGGTCTGATTCTTGAACCAACTCTTGCCACTGTCCCTGTCAGTCAGTTCAGTCGCTTGGTGTCCGACTCGCTGCAACCCCGTGGACTGCAGCACGCCAGGCCTCCCTGTCCTTCACCACCTCCCGGAGCTTGCTCAGACTCATGTCCATAGAGTCGGTGATGCCATCCAGACATCTCATCCTCTGTCGTCCCTTTCTCCTCCTGCCTTCAATCTTCCCCAGCATCAGGGTCTTTTCCAGTGAGTCAGCTCGTCCCATCAGGGGGCCAAAGTATTGGAGCTTCAACATCACTCCTTCCAATGAATATTCAGGACTGATCTCCTTTAGGATGGACTGGTTGGATCTCCTTGCAGTCCAGGGCACTCTCAAGAGTCTTCTCCAACACCACAGTTCAAAAGCATCAATTCTTCAGTACTCAGCTTTCTTTATAGTCCAGCTCTCACATCCATACATGGCCACTGGAAACACCACAGCTTTGACTAGATGGACCTGTGTCAGCAAAGCGATGCCTCTGCTTTTGAATGCGCTGCCTAGGTTTGTCACGGCTTGCCTTCCAAGGAGCAGGTGTCTTTTAATCTCACCATCTGCAGTAATTTTGGAGCCCAGGAAATAAAGTCTGTCACTGTTTCCATTGTTTCCCCATTTATTTGCCATGAAGTGATGGGACCAGATGCCATCATTTTCATTTTTTGAATGTTGAGTTTTATGCCAGCTTTTTCACTCTCCTCTTTCGCTTTCATTAAGAGGCTCTTTAGTTTCAGTCCCTGTAGGCACTTCTTATTCCCCTTTCTGTCTTATTCCCCTTTCTCTCCACTGTGAGGGGCCCCATTTATAGTTTTTAAAAGCATAGATTAACAACGGGCTCCTTCGATATATTCAATACTTTTTTCCCTCTTTTTTTTTTACCAGATCCATCCTTCAGTTCACTGATCCTCTCTTCAGCTACTTCCAATTTGATGTTAAGCCCAGAGATTGAGTTCTTAAATTCAGTCACTGGTATTTTAAAGTTCTAGAGTTGGTTTTGATTCTCAGAAATTTTTCCTTTTGTGAGGTATGTTTCTGAACGGTGAAGTTTGCATCTGATGCCTCTAGCACAGCTCTGATAGGCCGATACACCTCTGACCCTTCTGGATCTGGTTCAGTTCTTTTTCTCCCGGTCCTGTTTGTTGTTACACCCTTTTTTGCGTTTTTGGTTGCATGTTGGACATTATGTTTGGAAAACCCTAGAGGTTCTGAGTGATGCTGCCTTCTCCAGTTTCCTCTGACGCAGACCTCCAGTGGGGACAGAGCTCTCTGTTCACTCAGGGCCTGAGGGACTTGAGGCTGGGGGGTCCTTGTAAGCTCAGTCTCAGCAGCCTTCACCCACCTTCCCCCCGACTCCCAGGAGGAGCCCTCCAGCATCCCCGTCTGGAGGCTGGACTGCCTCCCAGGCCCCCTCCTCGGCAGGTCCTGAAGCCCACAGTCTCCTGAGCACCGCGAGGGGACTGATGCTCAGCGCTCAGCCGGTTTGGGCAGAGTGTTGGGCACATGTTCCGTGCCTCCCTTTTTCTTGGGGAGCTTGGTCTCTGACGTCCAGCCTGACTTGTCAGGCCTGCATTCGAATTTCTGTCTTCCCAGCCCAGGGAGCCGCCCAGAGCCGTGTCAGCCAGTCCCCCTGCTGGACTTGTCCTCTGCCTTTTCTCCCAGGGTTGGCTTTGCTCAGATGCCCTGAGGGAAGGCATGGCCATCTCAGTCTCTCTGCTTCCCTTTGGTTTGGAATCTTAGGTTGTGGCTGCCTGGGGGAGCTCTTTTAAACTGTATTTAGCTTTTCTAGCTCTTGGTAGGCTGACCTAAAGCAGCTTGTGTCTGTGACTGGAAGTGGGGACGCCCTGGGTGTCTCCTCTTGTCTGAAGCCACATGTGAGTGTGAGTTATAGTTGCTCAGTCATGCCTGACTTTGCAACGCCATGGACTGCAGCCTGCCAGGCTCCTCCGTCCATGGAATTCTCCAGGCAAGATTACTGGAGTGGGTTGCCATGTCCTTCTCCAGGGGATCCTCCTGACCCAGGGATCCTGCATTGCAGGAGAATCTTTACCATCTGAGCTACCAAAGGAAGCCACATGTAACAGTCACAGTAATTCTGTTGATCATCTATATTTGATACAGGAGGAAACAAGAGCCAGGGGTCCTTGCTTGGTACCCAGGGTGGCGTTTCTGCTCAGAGTCCCCATTTCCCGGCCGTTTCAGTGCCGCTTGAACTTGGGAAGAAGGTGGAGCCCACGGCCACTCGAGCTGGGGACAGAGGAGTGGTCCCCGCCTTCCTCCGCCCCCGCCAGCCCAGGGCAGCCTTGCGATGACGCGGCTGGCGGTGGAGGAGGAGTCTGAGGAGGGAGGGGTTCCGGGACTCTGTGACGTGGTCACACGCGGGTTTTCTTTTTCAGGTTGAAAAAAATGATGGCTCTTAGTATTCCCTCCAATTTCACTTGAAGGTTGAACATGAAGATTGTATTCTTAAAGTTGAGTGCAGTGAATTTACAGTCTTTTTGAAAGCAACAGTTGAGGTTTTAAAAAGACATCTCAGAGAACTCCAGTACATAAAGTCAAAAAAAGAGAAGGTGTTCAGGGTGTACTGCGGGCGGGACCCCAGACTGTACTCCGTCTCTCCCAGAGTCTGTGACTGCTGAGGTGGGTGGATCCACACCCCAGGCACTGGTGACTGAGGTCCTCCATTGCCAGCAGAGGCTGGGCTGAGCCAGGAGCGGGCACTGTGCCCGGTGAGTGGAGAGCCTCAGGAGGGGGGGGGGCGCCTCGGTGGTGCACGGTGGGGCAGCACCTGGCGGGGTCTGGGGGGCGCTGGCTGCCGCGGCTCGAGGCAGGGCACCCCTGAGCCTCTGCCCCCGTGGGGCAGAGTTGTCTGGCAGCCCGGGGTCAAAGTGAAGAGGGCGCGTTCGCAGCAGGTTGAATGCACCCCTGTCCACACTGTGGGTTCATTTTCAGTGCCTGGAGCGAGGTGGGTGAAGTGAGTGAGCCAGTGAGGGAGGACCGAGCTCAGGGTCAGAGTGGGGGCAGCCAGCGCGGTGAGTCCTCCTCAGCCGGGTGGGCTCTGGGCACTCAGGTTCGGGGTGCCCTTTCAGTGGCCTCACTGGAGGCGTGTTTGGGGGGTGGAGGGGCGGAAGCCCACTTAGAAGACGTGCTCATTCCTGGTGGTGGTTTCTGAAGCTGTTTATACTGTTGGGTTCGACTGCGACCCAGTACCCTTGCAGGGTCCTGTGTGACGGTGGGCCTGAGCTGTGAGCACGGCCCTCCTCCTCCCGCAGCCCACACGCCCCACAGCCTTTGGCGGCCCCTCCCCTCTCTGCACCCCGGATGCTGGCCTGAGCCCCCCACCCCCCATTCCCACGGTCCGGTCCGGGAGACGTGCGCTCTCCCAGGTCCTGGCCTGGCGCACACAGCCCGCCTCCTGTGGGTGGGTTGCAGGGCTGTGATTTCCTGACTCTTGGAGCCGCCTCTGGGGTCCGCTGGTGACATCTGGACCCTGTCTTCACACACAGGTTGACCCAAGGAGGGTTCGAGCCCGGTGGGCCCTCTGTCCCCACCCCCGTCCCGCCCCAGCCGCGCTGGGTAAGAGGTCACCCCTCATATGACATGTTTTGCCTTTGTGAATATGTTAGTTCTCTCAGAGGCCATTCTTCTGACCCTGTCCCCTGCTTGCTAACTCTTAGCTCCTGCTAAGAAACCTGGCAACTAACTCTTCCAAAGAACCAGCTCTACCCTGGGTATAAAACTCCTCAAAAACGCTCATATTCTGACAGCAGTTTTATTTCCGCTAAGGAAACGGTTGGTAAAGTAGAAATAACGTGCAGCTCGAGCTCCACAGAGTTAGTGGCTCCCGCTGGCCTCCCAGCCTACCTCCCTGCCCGCTTCTGGCCTCGCTTCGGGACGGTGTGGTTTCAGGTGGTCCCACTCTCGTGGTGAAGGTGGGCTCGCTGGGCTGCGGCGGTGATTTCAGGCCCGTCTCTGACTCTCTGCATTGCTGCTGCTCCTCGGGGGCCACCAGGGCCCTGAGGCCACTTGGTGTTCCTGCCAACTCACTTCTTACACTGGGAGTTGCAGAGTGATTTCTCGGTGCTCAGTGCTCCGTCTAGTCACTGGCCCGCCTCTTAGGGAGCGCCCCTCGTTTAGTCGCTGGCTCGCCTCTTAGGGAGCGCCCGCGCTGCCCCTTCTCTCTCGCCCCGTGGGCGCTGGCATTGCTGCTTGTCCGGTGCGTTCGTCTGCTGTCTTCGCATTTCCGGAGACGGGTTCCTTGACCCCCTTGGATTGGCTCCTGCGGCTTTGGGCCAAGGCCCCCTTAGTCTCGGAACGTCTTGTTTCTGGCACAAAACCCGTCCCAGGCCCTCACTGTGTTTTTCCTGCCTCAGGTCTAGGCTCGTCCCTCTGAGAAGCCCCGGCTCCTTTCCATGGGGCGGGATTTGGGAATCAGCACCTGGGGCCCGGGCGTGCTCATTGTCACAGGGGTGAGCATCCCTCAGGTCCTTCTGGGGAACAGAGCCAGGCAGAAATGCTCATTTTCTAAGAGCCCTGGATTTCACATTGTTATTTTCTTAATAAATTAAAATGGAGCCTTTCCACTCGTTTCATATTTATTCTTATTATTTATTTATTTATTATTTATATTTATTCTTATTCTTTTATTTATTCTATATTTATTCTTATTTTACACAACAACAACAACACTCTCGAAGGGAGATGGTGAAGGCTCGCTGCCTGCTGTTGCTGATTAGATGTGGACAACATGCTCCACTTTGTAGGTTTTCCCTGTGGCTGAAAGTGAGCTCTTGGCTGAGGTTGGCAGCCTGGATCGTGGGTCCTTGGCAAGGAAGGTCCACCCAGGGAGTTCTTATTCTTGACTAGCTGGATCTCATTCTTATTCTGTGGGGAGGTTTTATTTTGCTCTGAAAATGAACTTGGGAACTTGCAGCCTCCCTTGAATTTCCAAGGTTTTCTGCTTTGCACGTGGGCCAGTTCTCCGCCTGCCTGTGTAATCTGAAGCCTTTACCAACAGTGGCAGGAACACAGACGTCAGGCGGTGGCATGCTGAAGCTGTCCAGTCGTCTTTATAGAAGTTTGAGTTCTGCTCGGGACGGATCGATACTCAGAGCCATTAATCTTTCTTAAACCGGAAGGTGCTGTTAGAAGCCGGGCCTCCCGCTCTCCTCCCCACCCTTAGAGTGGTTCATGGGAAACATGAATGCCAGGTAAGGTCAGGTCCTCTGTTCCCTAAAGTGGAAACCAATGTGGCCGGGGGTGCGTTTCCAGTAGTCTTGAGTATTCATCTGAATAGTCTGATGTGGTATTCGCTTTCACGCACATCACAGCATAAAATAGGGCTTCATTTATGACTGCGTGTGGAATCCAGTTGGGGCAGAGGGTTGAAGAAGGTCCGTGTAGAGTTTTATTTTGCCGTTTGGTGGCTCAGCTCCTTTTCTTCCCCTGTCGGCCAGCTGGCCTTTCGCCCTTCCCCGCGCTGTCTGCAGGCGTTTCACCCAGAAACAGCATGCCTCTGTCCTCAAGCCGACGACGGGGGCACCAGGTCTCTCATACTCGGGCCTGGGCCTGGGCCTGTGTTCAGGTAGATCAACACACGCGCGTGTGCACACACCACACACACCCCCACACAGGTCAGAGTCAGGGCGGGTGCGCTTCCGAGGAAAGCAGCCTGTTCAGGCAGGGTTGGTGGGACTTAGCGGTCAGCTTCGTTGGTCACCTCGCGGAGCTGAGCCTTCAGCATTCTCATCAGAGGGACAGTAGCTGTTCCTTTTCATTTAGCGGTTCTTAACGCCTGCTGTGGGTCAGGCGTTGTCTCAGCGCTGTGTGGATGCGTGTTGAGGGAGTTTAGGTGAGAAATAGTCAGCAGTTATGGCCTCTGACCCTTTAAGAATTGAAGTGCAGTTGATTTATAATGTTCTGTTAATTTCAGGTGTTTAGCAAAATGGTTGGGTTATACGTGTATATGTATATATTCTTTTTCAGATTCTTCTCCCACGTAGGTTATTAAAAAATACCGAATAGCGTTCCCTGTGCTCTACAGTAGGTCCCTGTTATCTGTTTCACATGTACTAGTGTGCGTATCGGAGAAGGCAATGGCACCCCACTCCAGTACTCTCGCCTGGAAAACCCCATGGGCGAAGGAGCCTGGTGGGCTGCAGTCCATGGGGTCGCACAGAGTCGGACACGACTGAGCAACCTCACTTTCACTTTTCACCTTCCTGCATCGGAGAAGGCAATGGCAGCCCACTCCAGTGTTCTTGCCTGGAGACTCCCAGGGACGGGGAACCTGGTGGGCTGCCATCTGTGGGGTCGCACAGAGCCGGACACAACTGAGCGACTCAGCAGCAGCAGTGTGTGTATGTTAGTCACAGACTCCTCTTCTGCCCTCCCCCACCCTCCCCTTGTGTCCATGAGATTGTTTCTTTGTCTGTGGGTCTGTCTCTGTTTTGTACACAAGTTCACTTGTATTTTTTTTGTTTTTGGCTGTGCTAAGCAGGGCATGGGGTCTTAGTTTCCTGGACCACAGATGGAGCTCGTGCCCTCTGCAGTGGAGGCGTGGAGTCTGACCCAGTGGCCCACCAGGGAATGCCCGAATCTTTTTTTTTTTTTTTTTACTTAATTCCACCTATAAGTGATATACAGTAGCCTCTAAGCCTCTCTATATGAATTATTTCAGCGAAGTCTTGTGGTGATACTACAGAGTATGCTTAAAACAGTACCGTTCAGTACCGTTTTTTCAGTACCATTCTATTAAAAGTACCGTTAATAGAAAGCAAGGTGCTGTTATGTACTCCATTATAGATGAAGAGACTGATGCGCCAGGAGCTGGCAGACCATGCTGGTGGTCAGTGCTGGGCCCCAGGCATTCTGACTCCAGGGCTCCTCCCACAGGAGGAGATGGGGGTGGGCAGGGTGCCCTGAGGGCCTGCGGGGCTGGTCCGGGGAGGGCCAGGGTTTGCTTCTTCCGTGGAGGGTCTCTGTGTCCCTGCGGGCTCAGCCCCGACCCCTCTACGCATGCCCTGCCTGTGGACAACTGGGCACCACCTGGAATTGGAGCCCTCCAGTGGTCCCTGTGGAGCCCACTGCCCTGCTGCTCTGCCCCGGTGCTCAGCGCAGCACCTGGCAGGGTCCCGTGGCGCAGACGTGGCGATTTCCTGACGCTGGCAGTTGGTTTCTCTGCCCCGAATCTTTGAGGTCAGCTCTTCTTAGATGTCTCTTCTAATTCTGTCTGACTCTTCCTGCGGCTCTTTCCCTTGATGAATCAGACGTTTAGGGTCTAGACGTTTCTCTTTAGAGAGTTTCTCCGCTGTCCCTCATCACTTTCTGCAGACACACTTTCCTGCAGCGCGTGCCCGCAGCCCCGGAGCTCGTGTGTCGTTCAGCCGGCTCTCGGCGCCTGGTGAGGTTCCTGCTTGCTCCCCTGCGAGCCCGGCCGGCCGCTGCAGCAGTGAGTGAGGTGGGCGCTGTGGCTCTGGAGCAGCGCGCATGTCGGGGCGGGTGACCCCGTCCTCTGTCTCACCTGTGATGTGACTGTAGCCGCGGCACTCCGCACCTTCTGCTCTGCTTCCGTCCCCAGCTCACCTCCTGGAACCTCTGGGCGCGTCTCTGTAGAGTAAAGGAGAACTCACCCCTGAGTGCAAAGCTTTCTGGACAGCAGCCCATCTCTGGAGGATCTTCGAGGGGCCTCCTGCACCACGGCCGCCGCCCTCGGGGGGTCGGGGGTGCGTAGGGAAGCCCTGGGCCTGGGCGGTTTCCGTGTCCCTCTCGCCCCATGACTGTCTGTATTCTCCGGTTCCTGCACCGCCTTTTGCTCTGGCAGAGGGCAGGGTCGACGGCTGGCCGCGGCCGGGCCAAAGCAGCGAGGGGTGATGCTGGGCATGGACGTCCCTCTCCCGGGGCCAGGCCCTTCAGCCGCCCGGGGGCGTCCCGGCGCGCTTGGGTGGGGTGTGGTTGCCACTGTGGGTGTCGATGGAGGCTTTGTGAGAAGGGCCAGAAATCCAGTGACGCGAGGGAGCCTGCGAGGATTGTCTGAACCACGTTTGTCTTTGCCTGTGTGGAAGGAGTCGCTTTTGCGTCCGTGTGGCTCGGAGGTTGTGCCTCACGGGGAGCTGGGGCAGGGCTGGGCCCTCCCTGTGGGCTGTGCGGCTGCCCTGAGCCTCCACAGAGCCTCCCCAGAGCCGGGCACCCGGGACGGGCAGTGCTGCCTGGCCTCCAGCAGGCTGCTGCAGAGGAGTGCCAGGAAGTGTGGCCACGACGGGGGGTCAGCTGTGACCGGCAGGGGAGAGAGGGAAGCAAGCAGAGTGCAGGCCGGGGAGGGGTGTGCGGTGTGTGCAGCAGCCGCCCGTGCCCCAGCGTGTCCTCGAGGGGACATGTCGGGGAGGTAGCGGCATGTTTAACATGCCCTCACACTTCTTGCTGAGAAATGTGGGTGAACTCCATGGTGAGTGAAATGAGCCTGCTCCGTCTGGGGGCTCAATGACAGACTGCCTGCATGATCCACCCAGGAAGTAAGTCGCTGTGTGGACCCTGCGGCCTTCCCAGCGTCCTGGGGAAGCGAGGAGGGCCGGGCCTGGAGGCCGCGGGCCCCGTGGTGCTGCGCGAGGCTCTGGGGAGGCTGCTTATCTGGAGACTGCACCCACACTGCCCGCGTCGCCACCCGGAGCTGCAGATGGCCGCCCGCCTCTGAACGTTGCTTGCGGCTTCCCGGTCAGAGTCTGGGCTCCAGGCCCGTGTTGGGTGAGTCTGAGGCTGTTCTGCGCTGACCCCAGGTGCGGGAGAGGCCGGGACAGCAGGCGGCTGATGCTTCTGGCTCCTTCTGTGGGTCACATGCTGTTCCTCAAGGGCAGAGCACCTCCCAGCTGGAGGATTGGGGCTCCGAGGCTGGGTGGCCAAAATAGATGGCAGGCAGCAACTACCTGACCACAAGTACCGACAGTGGAAGAAAACAGTTGCTTCAGCAGCAGATGGCGAGGCCTCTTCCTGGCGGGAGGTCTCGGGGACAGAGGCCGTGTCCAGCTCCTCTCTGCCCTGACCTCCTGCCAGAGAGGCGAGTACAGTGGGTAGAAACTGGAATCAGGGCTTGGGGTTTTCCTCCTCCTCCAGCCCTTCTGTTTCCATCGCGCTCTCTCGTTTTTATTTCCTGTTCCTGATGACCTTTACTCCCTTTGCAGGAGACAGTTTCGCAATCTCGAAGTGCTGCCTTTTTGGTGTGTGTAGCAGGGTGCCTGCTGATTACCTGAGCGGTCGAAAGGCCCATGCGGGGGGAAAAAGTGGTGGGTGGTTAGAACAAAGGGTTTAAGTTGGAAAGAATGTACATTCCAAGGTTGTTTTCTTGTGCAAACCGTAGAAATTCTTGGTCCCCAAAAAGTTTCACAATGAATTGAGAGATTGCTTGAAAGCGCATTCCTGCTGATGGGCTGTGCGCGCTGTGTGCAAACCCCCTGGATGTCCAGTCTCGCCTGCTTGCTTCACCAAGCTGTTATCACTATTAGTGAGCATTAAAAGGGCCAGGCACTGCCAGAAAGTGAGACATTTTCTGGTGTACCTGTTCAGTAAGCGACTTTGGGCTGGTGATACCTCATCTTGCTGCTCAAACATTTTCATTTCCCTCAACAAAGAAGTGAAATTCCTTGGTGTCGACTTGGAATGCATGTTTTCCTGTGCTTTGAAACCCTACCGGTGTTGCTTCAGTTAACTTCATCTTACAGTTATCTCCCTGGAAGTTGTATGGTAATAAAGACATACTGACACAGGTAATCCGCATTTATGGTCCCTTTAAATACCGTCAGTAATTTAGAGGGAGCTCGTGTTCCCATCTTTGTGTATTTCCCGCGCCCAGTGGCAGGTGTTAGGTTCGCTTTCTTCACATTAGGGAAGCCTCTGTGGAAAGAATTGAGGGAAAGGAAGCCGTTGCTGCCCCCAGGCAGTGGGATAATTATTTTCATTAGAACAGAAGTGTTCCTCTTGTGTCTGGTGAACACACGAGCATCCTGGCCTCCCGCCCCCTGTCCGTAGTCAGGGGCAGGTGGTCCACCTCTGCGGCCAGCATGCCCCCTCAAAGGGGACTGCCGCGGCTGTGTCTTCAGCCCTGTGTTCGGGGCGCACTGAGGCCCTGGGCTTGGCCAGTCTCTGGACGCGGCCCGTGTGCAGAGCTGTGCCGGCCGCCTCCCCGCCACCCGCCTCCGCGTTCCGCCCTCTCTCCCCTCTAGGACCACGCGGCACAGTCTGGGTTTCCCTTTGCTAACACTACTGCTCTTTTCTTCCATTTTCTGGCTTCCCGGCGTGGGCCCTGGGTGCTGAACCTCACACGGCGCCTCCTGCCCTTCCTTGCCAGCCCGCCCAGCTCCCGGGTGAGCCCGAGCCTCGGCTGTGCGCAGGCAGTGCCCCTCCCTGGCAGCAGAGGCCAAGGCTCAGCCCCTTGTTGGCGCTCCCGGCCCGCGTCCCGGCTTCCCTCCGCTCACACGCTGCTTCCCTCCATAAACACCTGTCCTTCTGGCTGAGCCAGTCTGCTCAGCCTGCTCGCCTGCCCGCACACCATGGCCCACACACGCACGCCCCTTCTCCCAGATGCCTTCCTGCTCCCTTGTGCAAAACCCCATCTTTGTCTCACGGCCGAGGCCAGCCCTGGGTGGTCTCCTCACACCTCTGATTTCTGCTGGGCCTCAGGCTGCCCTGTCTCGAGGAGATGATGGAGTCTGCTGCCTGGGGCTGGCTTTACTTTTTATTCTTTTTATCTTTTCTCCAGTTTTTAAAATGCCTTTAACTTTAAGAAAAAAGCAGATGAAGCAGTAGGATTGGATGTATATCAAGGCCATGCTTGAGGAAGCAGGAGAAGTCACGAGATCTCCTGGGGGTGTGTGGGTGCCCTTCCGCTTTCCTTGTGGGGATGGTGGTGACGTTCCTGGTAGGCTGTGACAGTCTCTTCCTCTTCACTAGCTGTTGAGTGATTCTTTTCTTTTCCACCCAGTCTTTCCTTCTCTCCACCCCCTACTTCTGTTTCACATCCCCAGCTTAATACCATACTGACCTCAGCCAAGGTGTTTCACTTCTAAGACTGTTTTGTCATCTAGAAAATAGAGATACTCCGTTTCCCAGCGTTACAGGCGGCTTTAGTGAGAAGTAGAATGGATCATCCTCTGTGATAACTGCATGGAATTGGCGGCACTCACCACGTGTTTGACGTCTGTCTGCAGACCCCTTACTGTGTCTCCCCCCTCCCCGCACCCCCCAGCACAGGTGGGGGCATCTTGGTCTGCAGGTGGGCTTGGTTCTGGTGCTTACTGGGTTATCTTCTGCAGATAACATAACGTCTGTATTCAGTTCTCAGTTCCAAGCCACTAATTAGCCCAGTGACCTTTGCACTTCACTAACCTGCCTGGGCTTGTGTGTTCTGATTTTAAAAGGAGGTCACAATGAGTGCCTTACTGGGTGGCTGAGAATAAAATGTGATAAAATATATGAAAATGCTTTGAAAACCATAAAGCATTAATCGAAAATAAAGTTATTGCAGTTAATATTTAACCTTAAGTGTACTTAGTATAGTGCCTTAGAAACTGTTGTCGTTGTTTAGTAAATTATTTGACTGAACTAACAGGGCAACTCATTCTTCAGGCTGTGTTTCTATCTACTAAGCTTAATAGAGCCAGGCAGGAAACTGTCCATCTATGGTTATGTTGTTACATGATTGTAACTTCAGTTAGGGTTGTGTCCCTGGGCCTTTGATTCATGCTGAGGTATCCTCTTGTTAAATTAAAGGGTAAAACTTGTAACAGGGGACTCCTGTCAGAGGGTTTGCAGGACAGGGATACACAGACCCACAGGAGATGAGACAGGTTACAGAGTAGCGATCCTTGCTGTCGGAGGTGCTGATTCCTGCCTCCATGTAGAGCTGCGGCCTGTACACCTGCATGGCACCAGGCTCTTCGCAGGGGCTGAGTTTTCAACAGTGCGGGGAATCTGTCTTCCCCAAAGTAGACGAGGGTCCCTGCAATGAAGTGTTGCAAGAGGCCTGGGAGAGCCTCGAGCAGGAGGTGAGTGGTCCAGCCTGGCCTGAGGCCCCGGTTCAGGCTACAGGAGAGTGTGCGGCTGTGACACGGGGTGGGGGTCAGGGGAGGCCTGCTGACCAAGGCCTGGCGGGTGTGGCTCCTGGGAAAGGGGTGGCCAGGGGCAGAGCCGGTCGTCTGCCAGCCTCTCAGGGAGACTCGCGATGGGCGGGCAGGGTCTCGACAGGCCGAGAGGCGGCCCCGCGGGCAGCGAGACGCCGTGTGGACAATAAAGCCTTTATCTGTGTCATTTCCACCAATCAGCTCTGTGGTTTTCCAGGAGCCAGTGTCATTCTTGTTAAGAAAACTGCATGACAGAGAATCAAAAGCCTTTTTCAAGTTCAGTTGTACTTATTACTTCCAGCCTTGGCTATATGGCCTTAAACACTGGAGCATTTGTGTTTCTTTGACTTGTCAGCAGAATTTCAGGAAATGCTATAAATGTAGCCATGCATCTTCTGAAGCTGCTCATTCTTAAACTTGTATTTTACTGACCGAGTGTACTAGAGCCCCAGGAAGAACTCCCTAATAAAGCCCTTTCGGTATGGTTTTATCCCATGTCCTTTGATTCACTGGAGATCCCTGCCTGCTGTCTGGTGTGTCCAGGCCATGGCCCACTCAGCCGTCCTTGATCTCCCGCGCGCTGAGGCTTGGGCGTTCAGTCGTGGTCTTCGTGTCTGTTCCATGCTGGCCAGAGTCTCGTTGCCACTCTAGAGCACAGCAGGTGCAGTGTTCGCTGGGCCTGTTGCATGTCAGAGAGCTGGTCTTCACTAGCACCTGCTGGGAACGTGGTAGAATTTCTCTTCCTGCCGACATTGCAGTCTCACAGGGCAGCAGAGCAGGTCCTGTCTTAGAAGCCTTTCTGTGCAGTTGTTTGCCGATACCTGTGAGGGCCCTGGAAGGCAGGGTCCGAAGGCTCCTACATGTCTCGGATATTCTCATTTAATAATGTCATAAAGTCATTTCCCAGAGTGCTTTGTTGTTGTTCAGTCACTGAGTTGTGTCTGGCTCTGCGACCTCATGGACTGCAGCACGCCAGGCTTCCCTGTCTCCTGGAGTTTGCTGCAACTCCTGTCCATTGAGTTGGTGCGGCCATCCCATCCTCTGTTGCTCCCTTCTCCTGCTTTAACCCATGTAAAAGAATTGATTGTGGCTTTTTTGGGGGGTGGGTGCAAAATTGAGGCTCTATGGCAGCTAATGACAAGCCTGAAATATTCTAAAATTGTGACTGAATCAGAAAAACCTGGAGCACACCACAAAGCTTTGTGAGGACTTGCTAAGCTGTGACCTCCTGGGCAGTCCGGGGGTGGTGCCGGGGAGGGCGGTGACGGCGCCTTACCGCGGGGCGGGGCTGCCCCTCCAAGCCCGGTCCTTCCCTCGAGGTGGCGTCGGCTTCCTCTCCAGGTTCAGGGTGCTCGGACGCTGTCCTCCCCACCCCCTCCGCACGCTTGTCCGCCCGTGTTTCGCGGTGGTGCCATTGCCAGGAGGCTGTGGCAGGCCCACCACTGGCTCTGGAGCGCGGCCATGGGGGTGGGGGGCGCTGAGCGCGTGGGGTCCCGCGGCCGGGGCGCCCTCGTGGGGTCAGTGTCGCGGGTTTCCCAGTGGCTCCCCAGAGTGAGAACTGCTGTGGTCACAGCAGAGTAGAAAACAGAGAATCTCTCAGAGATGTTTTCAGTTCGTGTGATGTGACCGCAGGTAGAATGTAAGCATGCTAGACACAAAAAGGAGATCAGTCCTGGACGTTCATTGGAAGGACTGATGTTGAAGCTGAAACTCCAATACTTTGGCCACCTGTGAAGAAAGCTGACTCATTGGAAAAGACCCTGATGCTGGGAAAGATTGAAGGCAGGGGGAGAAGGGGACGACAGAGGATGAGATGGTTGGATGGCATCACCGACTCAATGGACATGGCTTAGGGTGGACTCCGGAGTTGGTGATGGACAGGGAGGCCTGGCGTGCTGCAGTTCATGGAGTCGCAAAGAGTCGGACATGACTGAGCGCCTGAACTGAACTGAGACACAAAAACTTCGCATGCAACTAGAATAAGTCGTTTTATCTATTTTCATAAATATGTAGGACCGAGCCCGAGTCAGAGTTGGTTGTTCAATCTGCCTTCCTAAAGTGTATGTTAAAGTGGCCAGCCAGTTGGCAATTGTCTTAATGGGAAGCTAGGGGAGTTGCTTTGTACTTGAAATTGCCTTATATTTTTTTGGGCATGTATACTATATATGTAATATATAATAAGTAATTTGAATATCCAACCAAATAATCAAAGGTTTATGGTTATTTTTACTGTTTTATAATAGCATAATATTTTAATCTGTCCTTTATTGCCGTGGGGAAATCAGAAAAGGCAAAGATTCTAAATGGAGAAATGGTGGTGACATTTGAGCAAAATTAATGCCTTTTTTCTTTTGCAAATGAAGTTTCACGTTTAAAAAGCAGTGAGGCCATCCTCATGTACCCAGGACTGTAAAGGGGCCACGCCAGCTGAACCTGAGCAGAACAGTCCATCACCAGGGCACGTGATGATAGTCGTTTGTGATCTTTGCTTTTTTTCGTCAAGACATCAAGACCCTGTGAGTCACAGAGTGTGCAGAGAGGCGACAAGAGCGGCAGAGCTGGTGTCTGCCTCGTGCGCGGTGGCTTACAGCGTGGGAGACGCTGAGAGTTAACTAACGTGGCCCTTTGAGCCAGCAGTCTACTGTGTGTGCTTAGAGCAACCCAGCAGCTCCTTTTTATAATGTTTTTTTCATCCGTTATTTTTTTAGTGGCACATAATTGCTTTACAGTGTTGTATTAGTTTCTGCCGTACAGCAAAGTGAGTCATCTACATATAAACATACATCCTCACCCCCATTATATTTTAAATTATAATTTGTCTTCTCATAAAATTACATTTGTTTAAAAATCTCCCTAAACACATGAGTTTAAGAAATCAGTACATACCCTAATTGTAACATAAACTGAATTTTTCGCGTTTGTTTACAGTAGAACATTTTGTTATCTAAGTGTTTTGGCATGACTGCAGTGGAAGACTGTATAAGTCAGACGTGTGTACTCCTGCCAGTGAGCATTTCAGTTTAAGAGCAGATGGTCAGAAGCCATTCTGTAGGACGGTATAGGAATGTCCAGATATATTAGGATGAGTAAAAACAGACCAACCTCACTTGTGTTTGATCAAAGAAAAATAACAGTAACCGAAATGAGGATAAAGTGGCATTCATGTTACACATTGTCAAGTGAGAAAATGAGGAAGTATAATAACCTCACAAACAAGCTGAGCCTTCTTTGTAAGAGACACGCCAGCTAATCCCCTGCCTGGAGAGGGTCAGGGGGAGTGCGGGAGTGCGGGAGCGCTCACACCCAGGGGCGGGCGTGCAGCCAGTGTCTAACACAGAAGGTTTTGCAGACTTGTGTGTGATGGGTGAGAAAGGAGCAGGATGGATCCAAAAAAGAAACGTTGACACCAAGGTTTAGCAACACCCAGGATGATGGGACTTCAAAGCAACAGATGTTTTCACACATTGCTGGCCCATGAGGAATCATTTAGCAGTGTCCATTAAAATAATAAATGTCCTTTGACTCAGAACGTCTGAGATTATCCTACAAATAAACGTGGCGCACATGCGCAGTGGTATGTGTGCACGGTCATCTGTTGTCGTGTTGTTTGTCGCAGCAGCAGATCGGAGGCATAAATGTCCCTCAGCAGGTGCACACAGGACGAGCTACCGATTTTGAGTTCATTGCAGCTGTGAAAAAGGAAAAGAACTTTATGGACTGAGGGGAAACGTCCTTAGGTTATGTCCTCAACTATAGAAAAGGGAGGGGAAGTGGGTGTGTTAGTTGGCATCCACACATACACACACATGCAAGAAACGCCAGCTTTAGTTAGCTGTGGTGTGGGAGAGCAGACAGTGTGCCGGTATCCCTGCTCCAGGCGTGCGTGCGTGTGCTCCGTCCTCAGCCCCCTCCGCTGCTCCCGCCGTCACTGCTGCTATCAGTGGTGGTTCAAGAAGTGTGTGAACGAGACGAGAGCCTTCAAGATGAGTCTAGTGGCCGGCCATCAGAACTTGACAACGACCAGTTGAGATCCTCATCGAATCTAATCCTCTTATAACTACATGAGAAGTTGTCATTGAAGTCGATGTCAACCATTCTACAGTTGTTTGGCATTTGAAGTAAATTGGAAAGGTGGAAAGGCTTGATAAGTGGGTGCCTCATGAGCTGACCAAAAACTAAAAAAATAATAATAATTTTGAAGTGTTGTCTTCTCTTATCCTTCACAACAACAACCATTTCTCGATCAGATTGTAAAGTACGATGAAAAGTGGATTTTATACAACTGGCAAAGACCAGCTCAGCGGTTGGCCTGATAAGCTCAGAAGTACTTCCCAAAGCCAAACTTGTTCCAAAAAAAGATCATGGTCACTGATTGGTGGTCTGCTGCCCATCTGATCCCCTGCAGCTTTCTGAATCCTGGTGAAACCATCACCTCTGAGCAGTATGCTCAGCGAATCAATGAGATGCGCCTAAAGCTGCAACCCCTGCAGCTGGCGTTCGTCAACAGAACCCGCCCGGTTCTTCTCCACCACAGTGCCCGGCTGCACGTCGCGGAACCAACACTGCAGAAGCTGAACAGATAGGGCTGCGAAGTGTTGCTTCATCCACCATATTCACCTGACCTGTCACCAGCCAGCTGCCACTTCTTCAGGCGTCTCAACAACATCTTACAGGCAAAACGCTTCCACGACCAGCAGGAGGCAGGAAATGCTTTCCAAGAGTCGTTGAATCCCGGAGCATGGATTTTTACCCTTCAGGAGTAAACAAACTTATTTCTCATTGGCAAAAATGTTGATTGTAATGGTTCCTATTTTGATTAATACATGTGTGTTTGAGCCTAGTTGTAATGCATTCACGATCCAAAACTGCAGTTACTTTCGTACCAACCTCATAGTTAGAAAGCACGAGCAACCCAGGTGTCCACTGACAGTTGAGTGGGTAAACAGAATGTTCTACATCCACGTGGTGAATCATTATCCAGCCGTGAAAATGAGTGAAGCGGTGGCCCACACGGTACCACGTGTGAACCCTGAGAACGTTACACTGAGGGGAGGAAGCCAGATCCCCAAGGACAAACATACACATTGGTCTGTGTGAGATGTCCAGAACAGGCGGGTCCTGGAGACAGAAAGCAGACTAGTGGCTGCCGGAGGCTGGAGGGAAGGGGTGACGGGCAGTGGCTTCTGATGGGCCAGGGTTTCTTGGGGGGCAGGGCACAGTGGCCCAGGCTGAGGAGGCGGCAGCATGTGGTCTGGGAGCTTCGGGTAGAGGTCTGGTCAGCAGCCTCAGCAGTCCCGGCAGCTGGCCCACTTGGGGGCAGGGCGGGGACCATGTGGTTGCTCCGAGGGGCCAGGAGGGAGATGAGGAAGACCCTTAAAACAGCTGCGTGGAGATGCGCAGGGGCCTGGTGGATGGTTGCCCAGCCTAGGGCTGAAGCCTGACACAGGTCAGATGGGCACCACGTGTGTAGGGAGAACAGGGGCCCT
This sequence comes from Bos mutus, assembly GCF_027580195.1. Classification (NCBI taxonomy): domain Eukaryota; kingdom Metazoa; phylum Chordata; class Mammalia; order Artiodactyla; family Bovidae; genus Bos; species Bos mutus. Next base: position 64,322,383 of record NC_091638.1, on the reverse strand, counting down.
CGGACAGAGCCCCAGGAGCACAGCGGTTCTGAGCAGAGAACAAGTGACCAGAGCAAGGGGGAAGAGAGCAGGAAGATGGGGTCAGCTGCTCCCCTGGAGGGCAGCGGGTGAGCGCGGAGCCCACGAGGCCGGAGCCCCCGTGCAGTGGCTCCGGGAGGGCAGGGGCGCGGCGGGACTGAGACACAGGGCTGGGAGGAGGGTCTGGACTGCCACGCGGGTGGTCCCTGCTCTGCTTGTGCCCTGCAGTTTAATGTTGTTTAAAGGAAAAAAAGAAGTGAGGATTGGCCTTTGGGCTGTGTGTGTGAGTTGGACTGTTAATTTCATTCTTTTGCTTTACTTATTTATTTGTCTGTGGCCATGCCGTGAGCTTGTGGGATCTTAGTTCCCCCGCCAGGGATCAAACCCAGGCCCCCAGCAGCCACAGTGGGACCGCTAGGGAAGTCCCTGTTTTCTTGTTTCTTAATACAAAGAGAGTGCATACTTAATTGAAAATAAAAAAGAATAGAAGTTAAAAGACTCATTTCCAGCCTGCTTTCCCAACCACCGCGGATAATCTGCATAGCACTTTGGTGGGTATCCATCTGGGTTTCTTATGTAAGAAATCTGTACATTCTTATGTAAATATGCATAAAAATGTGTGTGTAAAAGATTGTGTTTGCTCTTAACCAAATTGAGGTCACATTGCAGTACTGCTCTGCTCCATGTTTTGAGGTTCAGAGTATACAGTCTCCATTACTTAATTGCCAAGTGCTACGTATGAGCATACGTTTTATCAGTCTCTATTCTTAGAAACCCTGAATATTCATTGAAGGGACTGATGCCAAAACTGAAGCTCCAATACTTTGGCCACCTGATGCGAAGCCAACTCGTTGGAAAAGACCCTAATGCTGGGAAGGATTGAAGGCAGGAGGAGAAGGGGGCAACAGAGGATGAGATGGTTGGATGGCATCACCGACTCAATGGACATGAGTTTGAACAAACTTTGGGAGGTGGTGAAGGACAGGGAAGCCTGGTATGCTACAGTCCATGTGGTCGCAAAGAGTCACACACGACTGAGCGACTAAACACCAATTCTTAGAAATAAGAAAAGATAAATCACATGTATTGGGACCTTTGAACTGCTTATGCATTTTTCTCTGCTTGCAAATAATCAGTGATTGAAAATCCAGTGCTATCACATTGATAACTTTAAGTCTCGTGAACTTGTGACCCATATTTCGCACAGGCATCAAGTTGGTCTTTTTCTGTCTAGTGTCCCTCTGTCCTCCTCCCGTCATTAGGTCACAATAAAAATAGTTACACATAACCTTTTTAAGCAACTTTTAGTCAATACATTGGAGTTTCAAATATGTAATTTGCTGGTTCATTTGAATGTATAAACCTCTAATTATCTTTTAATTCAGAATTTAATCTGCTTTTACAGCTGACTACAGTACTCTTGCCTGGAAAATCCCAGGGACGGAGGAGCCTGGTAGGCTGCAGTCCATGAGGTCGCGAGGAGTCGGACACGACTGAGCGACTTCACTTTCACTTTTCACTTTCATGCATTGGAGAAGGAAATGGCAACCCACTCCAGTGTTCTTGCCTGGAGAATCCCAGGGACGGCGGAGCCTGGTGGGCTGCTCTGTGGGGTCGCCCAGAGTCGGACACGACTGAAGCGACTCAGCAGCAGCAGCAGCGCCCCATAGCTGCGGCTGGTAGATTATCTGAGTGAGCTGCGCAAGTCAGCTTTCAGGTGTTCGTCTTGGTTTCCTGAGAATCAGACCCCATTTCCATCCTTTATTACAACCGCGTCCCCCGACTAAGAGGATGTACACCTGTTTTCTCCAGTGGAGCTGTATTCTTTTCTCAGCAGGTTAGCAAAAATGATAAGTAATTAAAAAACAGAACTGTCGATGGAGATTACAGAGATGAGAAGGTGTGGAACTGTGACGCGGGCTGGTCAGGGGAAGCACGGATGTGGGCAGAAGGGAAGGGTTTGGGACCCCGTCCATGAGGTGGACTCTGACCGTCCCTGCCGCTCTCCCCCCCACCCCAAGTCCTCCTGCGGTGTCTGGGAAGAGCATGGGCATCACTTCCAGCGCCAAACGTCGCATCCCGTCTGTAGGACTTACTGTAAATCAGCTTGATCGTGGACTTTGACCAGTCCTGTCTGGTTTGAGTAACCTGATCCTGTTGTCCAGAGCCAGAAATGATGAGTATTGGGATTTTAACACATTATGGGAAATCAGGTTTTTAAAACTGATGTTAATGGTTGGATATTGTTTTCCCTGGTCTCAATCCTAGAAAATGTCAAATGGAAATGCAAATCTATGTTGCACAGACTTAGCATTTTAACCTGAAAATATTCCAATGACTGTTGTATCTGTTCACTTTCAAAGAGTGAACTTCAAACTTTAATTACAGTAAATAGAATGTCAGTTTTAACTGGCTTACAGTATTTTTTAAACAAACATTTTTTCCTAAAGAGAAAAAAATTTGGATGCTGACAGGTTCCTATCATAGAAATAGTGCAGATCACTTATTGCACATATTTGGAATTTATTCAGGCTCTACTAGTTTTTTTCTGCAAAAATAATACAAATGCAGTGTACATATGAACATGCTTTTGGAATCTTAAACTTTGGAATTTCCTGTCTCATGTTTATCTAAACTCCTAAGTTTAATTTGCTCTGGTACTTTTTTCAGTTGAATTCTTTTGAGCAAAGAGAAGAGTTTTTCTTTAAGGAGTAAAAATAAGTGTGGCGTTCTATACGTTTGTCTTCTCCTGTATTCAAAGCGGTATTTCATAGAATGTTTTAACCGTTGGATTCGTTGTAAGAAGCGGTATTTCACAGAATGGTTTTAACCGTTGGATTCGTTGTAAGAAGCGGTGTTTCACAGAATGGTTTAACCGTTGGATTCGTTGTATTTCACAGAATGGCGTTGTATTTCACAGAATGTTTTAACCGTTGGGATAAGCGGTATTTCACAGAATGTTTTACCGTTTTCACAGAATGGTTTTAACCGAATGTTTTTTGGATTTGTAAGCGGTATTTCACAGAATGTTTTTAACCGTTGGATTTCGAATGGTTTTTAACCGTTGGAAGCGGTATTTCACAGAATGGTTTAACCGTTGGATTCGTTGTAAGAAGCGGTATTTCACAGAATGGTTTAACCGTTGGATTCGTTGTAAGAAGCGGTATTTCACAGAATGGTTTAACCGTTGGATTCGTTGTAAGAAGCGGTATTTCACAGAATGGTTTAACCGTTGGATTCGTTGTAAGAAGCGCTTGTATTTAGCCAAAACGACGGGAGTTAAATAGTCTCTTCATAGGTGAGTGAAGACAGTTTGGTGCCATTAGGAGAAACTTAAGGAAACTGTGTGTGTAAAAGATACAGGCTCGTGCCTGGTGATGAACGGGTTAAGGAAAGGGAGCTGGCGGGAATGTGGAGAAGGGTCTCTTCACTGGAAGCGGGGCGGACAGCAGCAGCGGCCTGCCTCCCGGGCCTGCTGGCCGCGCCCCCCACGACGCCTGGCCCCTCGCCCTTCGCGGCTCCCCTGTTGTCTTCCCCCGCGGGAACGCGCGCGGTCCAGCAGCATCGCGGCCTCTTCCGCCTGTCCCACCCGCACGCCTCTCTCACCCGCGGAAACCTGCTCCTGTCGGCAGTCCCCGTCCACGCGGCCTGCGGTCTACTCAGAGGCCCACGGCCACGGTCCGGGCGTCCCGGCCGCTCCCTGCCCTCCCCGGTGTGTCTCACCCGCCCTGCCGCTCAGTGCAGAGGCATCTGTTTTCTCAGTGAAATTGGAAGAGATTAAACGAGGACTTCCAGAAAGCCCCCCCACCAGCTCACTGTTCATCTGGATCTGGGCCCATGCATCTGACCGCCTGTCTGCTGACCGTGGGTGAGCTGTGTGCCCGGGAAAGGTGCCCTCTGCCCGCTCAGCTCCCACCCTGCCCCGGACCCCTGCCATCAGCCTGCGAGCCCCAGCGTATCCTCTAAGAGGGCTCTCCTGACCCTGCGTCTCCTGAAACAGTTGCCCGATTGCCTTCAGCGCTTGACTGCAGAGTCCGTCACGAGAGCAAGCCTGTGCTCCCTGCACCCCCATCCTCTGTCCACTGGGCTTTCGACCCTGCCAGGGCTTCTGACCTGCTGTGGTCCTGGCCACCATTGGCCTCCACTTCAGCAGACCCTCTACTGACCAGTAAGCGACTCCTTCTCCCGGTACCCGTTGACTGTGGCTGCTCCTCCCAGGGTTCCTGACGCCCGAGATGGTCCCCTTCCCTCCTGGCCTCCCCCAGCCTCCCTGGCTGGCACCTCTCACTTCCCAGCCACCCAGCAGTGACTTCTCGCTGGGCTCAAACCTCGGCTCTTCTCGCCCGCACTCAGCACCTCGCTGCTCTGTCTCATCTTGGCCTGTGTCCCCTAGGACTCCAGACTGGGAGGCTCTGGACTTGACACTGCCGCTTGAAGGCCTGAGTACGTCTCAGATTAAGCTTGTCTGAAACTGGACGGTTAGCGCTCCCTCCAAAGCCTGCTCTTCCCATAGACATCCCCCCCTCGGAGAACAGCGCCTGCCTCCTTCCCTCGCTCCTGGGGGGCCGTGGAGAGGAGACCCAGTCCCTGTGGCTCCCCTCCCTGCCCGCTTCCCAGCCATGATGCCCAGTGCCCGTGCCATGTGGGCAGTCTGTCCGGTGTGAGGACACGCTGGATTGCTTCTCCCCAGCCGGACTGGAGCTTTGTGTTTGCTGGTCTGCACTGAAATCCTGGCGTGAAGGGCTGTTCACGTTCTGTCGCTGATCCATGCTCTTAGAAGCCACCTTGTCTCCAGAGAGTTCTGTGTGTGTGCCTGCACACACGCGCAAATTGTGATAAAATACGTGTAACATGAATTGAACATTTTAACCAGTTGATTGAATGGGTGACTTCAGTGGAGTCAGGCTAACAGGTGGCTTGGGGTGCCATCAGCCTTTTTCCCAGAGGAACACTCCAAAGCCTGGTGGCCTTGTAGACCTTCCCTTTTTTCTTCACTCTCCCCAGAGGTTCCAGGTCACTTGTCTGTGTGTCGTTTAAGAATCTCTTTATCTACTTTGTTTTTAGGATTTATGTTTAGGAAAGTATCTCAGACTTCCCTGGGTCTGGAGAAGGCAGGCTATGGGCCTGCCAGGTTGAGGTGGAGGCTGAAGGCCGGTCTGAGTAGTAGTGGTCTGTGTGGTCGAGGGGTCAGTGGACCCCCTCTTCTCTGGAGGGGCAGGGAGATCCTTTGTGTGGAGCCTGGAGAAGCTTGACAGGGTCAGTCTTCAGATTCTCACTCTCTTTTTTAATTTGTATTTACATTTAGTTACTTACTCATTTAACTGTTTTCTAGGAGTTTGCAGCACTTACTAAAGAACTAAATGTATGCAGGGAGCAGCTTCTTGAAAGAGAAGAAGAAATCGCTGAGCTGAAAGCAGAAAGGAACAACACCAGGGTCAGTAGGGGGATTCTCATGTGTTGACATTCGCCCTGCGGGGGTCACCACTGGACTCCATGTTGCTGTCTTTAAACTCTGTCTGGTTTTCAACCCATTTTCCACATTTTCCCACTGAGTGGCCCGGGGAGGATCAGTTCAGGGTTCTCATACCTTGCTTCAAATTTATGATGAGAGCTAATGTAATTTTAGTACATTTGAGGGGGGTTTCTCTTAACATTTTTGTCCACGCTTCACTTTGTGTGGGATCTTAGTTCCCCAAGTGGGGATTAAACCCATGACCCCTGCAGAAGTGTGGAGTCTTAACTACTGGGCCACCAGGGAAGTCCAGTCTAACTTTAGACTGAACTGGCGGGATTCCGACATGCCTTAGCACAGTTTTGGTCTTAGCGTGAGGCTGAGAGGAGTTATCGGCCCCGAATTCAAGTGTGAGGCTGAAGGTGCTGCTCTGGCCCCGCCCTGCAGCTGCTGCTGGAGCACCTGGAGTGCCTGGTCTCCCGGCACGAGCGGTCCCTGCGGATGACGGTGGTCAAGCGGCAGGCACAGTCCCCGGCCGGTGTGTCCAGCGAGGTGGAGGTGCTCAAGGCGCTCAAGTCGCTGTTCGAGCACCACAAGGCCCTGGACGAGAAGGTACCAGCCACCTGGCCCTCCTGGATCTGTACACTTGCTTCGTTGTTAGGTGAACGACGCACGTGTTTGTGTAACTAGTCGACTTGAAAACTAGCTCACTTGTTTGTGTAACAAGTTGAGCGTCTTGTATTCTTGTAAATAGTTTTTTCTGTAAGAAGTCAGAGTTTTATTTGGTTAAAAAGCGTTGCCTGCGTACATGCTCGGTCATGTCCGAGTCTTTGCGACCCTGTGGACTGTAGCCCACCACTCTCCTCTCTCCACGGGACTTCCCAGGCAAAGACAGTGGAGTGGGTGGCCATCTTCTACTCCGGGGACCTGCCTGACCCAGGAATTGAACCTGACCTCTTGTATTGGCAGGCGGATTCTTTACCACTGAGCCACCTGGGAAGCCCCCAGTTAAAAAGTATTCGTTGGCATAAATATTTCAAGATTTATTATATTCTGTATATGAATTTGCAGTTAAAAGCTGGGTAATAAAATTAATTTAGGATAACATTTTGTTCTCTCAAACTTAGAATTGAAAGCTGTTAACAAGCAGGTTTTCTTGACGTTAAGATCAATGAGAGACGTTAAAGGTGCTCTGTGGCAGTAGCGTGTATCGGGGTGAGTGTACGGTGAGAAGTGCACTGACGTGCACACACACGGCAACTCAGTGACTCGGCCCCTTTCATTTCAGGTGAGAGAGCGATTGCGAGTAGCGCTCGAAAGGTGTAGTTTGTTAGAAGAAGAACTGGGCACCACACACAAAGAGGTGAGCCTCGTCAGTCTTCGTGTAAGTTCAGTTAAGGGTTTGTCACTTTTATCCCTTCATTATAAGAAAGAATGAAGGCCGTAGTGGTGGGCATCACATGTTACTTATCTTTCTGACTGAGGACCCGCCCACCTGGGTTATTTTAATGACTAGTAAACTAGACTGTGGCTCAGAGCTGCAGGATCTCTTAAGTACCCCTTTGTCCAGGAGAAGACAAATTCTGACTCTAATCACCTGACTCTATTTGGCATGGATAGCATCACCACATATTTTCTTTTTATGTTGTGTTTTCAGTTTAGACTTGAGTTTTTCCAAGTAGAGTTTTGCTGTGTTTACTTATTTCTTTACTCTCCTTCAATTTTTTGGTTTCAGCTGATGATTCTTAAAGAGCAGAATAACCAGAAAAAGGTACTAACGGACGGGGTGCTTGATGTAAATCACGAGCAGGAAAGCGCGCCGAGCGCCAATGGAAAGGCAAGTCCTCGGTCTCGCGCTCTGTCTGGTTCTCGTCTTACCGTCCAGTCTGTGTGGGGCTGTTGGGACCTCTCACCAATGCACCATGTAGGTCTGAGCAGCCGTGAGGGTCGTGTGAGCTCCTAGAGTGCAGAAGGCAGTGTTGACCTCACCAATTGCCCGGAAGTGCTGTGTTTCCTCCCTCCCGAAACACGGCCGCCTAAGGCTTCCTTTCCCCCTTAGAGATCCTCCGACGGCTCTCTGAGCCACGAGGAAGACCTGGCCAAGGTGATGGAGCTCCAGGAAGTCATCGACAAGCAGTCGCGGGAGCAGAGCCAGATGAAGGAGCGCCTGGCAGCCCTCTCTGCCCACGTGACGGAGCTGGAGGAGGACCTGGACACGGCCAGGAAGGACCTCATCAAGTCGGAGGAAGTGAACACGAAACTGCAGCGGGACGTCCGCGAAGTGAGTGCAGCAGCCGTGTCCGTTGTCCTGCGGTGGAATGTGGGTCCCTTGTTCTCCCGGTGATCTCAGCCTTGCGGTGGCTGCGTGAGCAAGAGCAGAGCACCGGCGGGACCGCGGCCGGCTGCCTCCCTGCCTCTGCGTCGTGGGCTCTGGGGCAGAAGAGGCCTGGTCCGTTGGCGGTGGAGCGACATGAGGGTGGCCTTGGCGCTGTGCTGCACCCGGGCTGTGGACTCCGTGCTTGTACCAGTTCTAGGGGCCCAGGTGTTCCTTTTTTAAAAATTCATTCATCCATTCATTCATTTATTGGCATGTAGTTGGTTTACACTGCTGTGTCAGTTTCTGCTGTACAGCAAAGTGAATCAGCAGTGTGTGTGTGTATGCACACACACACGTGTGTTCCTCTTTTTTGGATTTCCTACCCATTTGCTTCACCACAGAGCACGGAGTAGCGCTCCCTGTGCTGTACAGTAGGGCTGATTTTACGCGTGCTATCAGCAGTGAGTATGTGTTACTCCCCACCCTCAGACCCTCAGGCCCGAGCTGTGTGACCATGTGGAATCATGGTGTTCCTGGAGGTCATGTCTGCGGGTGTCATGAGTTATGAGAAGCTACCTAGCGGTCACTGTGAAAACAAAAGACTGCTGGGGGCTCAGGCCTCCCGCTGTGAGCCTCACCTCGCCTCTCCTTTGTACACAGACAGACAGCGCCCACCCTGCCCCCCTCCCCCGTGAGACGGTCTCAGAGAGACCCCTCCAACACGTGGTACAGCAGGCGGACTTGTTTAGTAGCTTGGTGTGAGTGATGCTGTGTGAGAACTCAGAACAGGAATATGTGCACGTGTTTGTATAACCTATTCACACTACTCTTTGGCAACAGGAGGAGATTAGGTGGCAGAGTTTAATACATAGAGAATTCTGGAAAAAGTCTTTTTAAGACCTTTCGGTTTTAATGTTCAGACTTTGCCAACATTGGTTACTTAGTAACTACGGAGGGACCTGAAGTGGGCTCTGAGCGGCGGACAGGAGTCGCGCCCCAGCAAGTCCTGGCCCTGGCCTGAGCGCTTCGTACACCTGGTGTAACTCCGCCTCAGAGAGTGCGGCTTGAGAAGGCTGCTTCCACCTGTGTCTCACTCTGACCCCTCTTTCCTCTCGTTAATACTCTTGCTTTAATTCTGGGGAAATTGCATGAGATTTTTCCAACTTTTACTCGAGGAAACGAGCCTCAGAGCTCCCCGTTGGATCTGTTGAAGGTCCCTCCCTATTCTGGGTCAAGGCCACCTGTATGGTGTAGCAGACAGAGGTCCTGACTTCATGCCAGATACCTTCCCTCCTGGAATTCTTGGAATAATAGGGTAGTTTAGTATACTTTTGGTTTGCTGTTTGGGTTTATTATGTAGAAAAGAAGCTTGGTAAACTGAGTGGCCAGACAGAACGTTAAGACAGGTGGGTGCCAATCGTGGCAGATGAGACCTTTGAGGTAGGCGCGTTTTTGCTCACATCAGGGAAAATTGCCACGTCTAGGACTTTAGTCTTGAGGACACTAACTTTATGTTTGATTTGAAAGTTAGGATTTAGCCCAGCTTTTTTACTCTTAAGTGTGTCCGAGCGTTCCGTGATAACGACTTACCTTTCTCCTCTGCAATGCCCGGTGTAGGCCATGGCCCAGAAGGAGGACATGGAGGAGAGAATCACTACCCTTGAGAAACGCTACCTCGCTGCACAGCGCGAAGCCACCTCTGTGCATGACCTCAATGATAAACTTGAAAATGAAATCGCAAATAAGGATTCTATGCATCGACAGGTACTGACTGTGTCTGACTTCTGTAGCGGTGCATCACCGAGGAAGCTAAAGACCTTTTCACGAGGTTCCCACGTCGGGAATCAAGTCCCAGTGTGACGTTCTTATGACCCTAAAATACTGTGTTGAAAAGTGTGGATGTACATCATGGTAAATCAGCTGTACTGGAATGAAATACAGTTTTTAAAAATTGGGGGTGACTGCAACTTACAGGTTTGAATTATTTGGGACTTGGTTTAACCGTTTTGTGGAATTCCACTCCTGACTCTTTTGTTCTACTTGAACGTGAATCGGTTGGCTTATTAGTGTTTTTACTGAAAGAGCAGAGAGCGGCAGGGAACTTCATAGCAGCTGGCTGCCTGCTGGAAACTGGGGTCACTGTGACAAAAGGCAGGGTTAGAGCTCCGGTCTGATTAGGGTGTGCACCTCCTGTGGTTTGGTGAGCCTTACTTGCTCCTGTTCCTGTGTGGTCTCAGATAATCAGGACTTAACCAGGAGAACCAAATCTGGCTTTTAAAGCAAAGTGAGTCGGTCTGGTGCGTTGCAAAGGGTATCATTGGCCCCAACACAAAAATAAAATACTAGAAAGCCATTGAAATTTATGATGTGGAATGCTAATTAAGAGCATTATGATATACAAAGTAATGGCTGTAAAAGGCAGATCAGAAAATACCCTATACCATATGCTGTTGTTTTCTGAGGGTTTTAAAGCATGTCGTATTGTTTGTGTATGTACATAGAATAGTAACACACACAGAAGAAATAAGAAAGCTGCTTAGAAACAAATGTTAACCTCTCAGGAACCTGAGTTTATAGATAATTTAATTTTTTTTTCTTTTTTAAAAAAGAATCTGTCTAAATTTTCTACGTTGAAAGTTTTTCAGACTAATAAGATCTTTTAAAAGAATAATCACGCGTTCACAAGTATCAGTTGACTGGCATTTCACCAGGCACACTCTTAGCAGGTCTGTATTTCAGAGGAGATGAAAGCCGTATTTTGGCTCACATGCCCGTGGCCATCTGTGGTCAGTAGGGTTCCCTTCAAATGATGATTCTGGTGACGTTTTAAGAAGGGTCAGTACTGAACCCTTCTTCCCTTGTCAACAAGAATGAATAAGCTTCTATAGGAAACTGATCTTTAATATACAAGAACTTTTTTTTTTTAAAAAGACTTTTTTGGGGACGTTTAGGAAAAGCAAATACTCTGGCGGGAGGTATTCTGCCCAATGAGACTAAGCCCAGGAACACTGAGAGAAGATTTACCGTGACACAGCTGCCGAAGCAGAGCTAATCCAGTAGACACGTGCGTTCGGGTTTTGTCTCAGCGACTCTGCTCTCCCTTTGTAGACAGAGGATAAAAACCGGCAGTTGCAGGAGCGCCTGGAGCTGGCGGAGCAGAAGCTGCAGCAGACGCTGCGGAGGGCGGAGACGCTGCCCGAGGTGGAGGCCGAGCTGGCGCAGAGGGTGGCTGCGCTCTCCAAGGTGCTGCTCTGGGTCTGCAGGGCCGGGTGTGCGCAGAGGTGGCCGTGCTCTCCAAGGGGCTGCTCTGGGTCCGTGGGGCTGGGGGTGGGTGCGGGGAGGGCCTGCTCCCATGCTGTGCCACTGTGCCCCTGCCCCAGCTGCTCAGTCCAGGCAGGAGCACAGACGCAGGGGTCGTGCTGCCCGTCTGAGATGGGAGCACTCCCGGAGTGTCCGACAGCCCCTGCTTCTGTGTCATCCCTGCGTTAATCTCCCTCCGTTTTGTCCCGTGTTCTGTGTGTCTCCAGGACGCTTCAGCTCCGAGTCACTGCTGCTCAGAGTTCAGTCAGTCAGCAACTCAAAACCTTAGCAGGATAGTTCTTCGCAGACCCAGGAAAATCCCATTCTCGTTTAGGAGACTCTTAAGTCTTGGGGCCCCACTCCCAGCTCGCCGTCCCCGGGAGCCTGCGGGTGAGAGGCTGCCTCCCGGGGATGTGGCACTGTGGGGGGCGTCATCCCCACTGCCAGCCAGCCAGCCACCCTGTTCTTCTGGCGGGAAAGGTGTTGCCCCGCGCTGCCGGTGGGCACTGGCTGGGCATGGAGAGTCGGGCAGGGCCCGTGCTGGCGCGGCTGTTGGGAGCGTTGCGCAGAGCTCAGTGAGCGGCTGAGGGGCCCTCCGGTCGCGGGCGGCCGGCCGGCGTGTCGGGTGCTCGCAGACCCTCCCAGAGCAGGGTCACTAACAGCCGCCAGGGGGCGCCCTGCTGCCTGTGATCTTCCTCTCAAGGCTTGGTTTCTCCTTTCCCCCGGCATCTCTGCTGTCCGTCCCCGGTCGGCCTTGTAGTCGGACCTTTTGTCTTCCGGAAGCTCTGCCACTAAGGAGGCTAAACTGTTCGAACTTACCTCCCAGCTTAGGAAGGTAGAACGTGTGCCTCGCGCGTCCCGCGCTTGCCGCTGCCTGCTGCCCGCGCTGGCTCGTGGCTCGCCACACGCAGTCCTTCCGTCGCCCACGTGTCACACGCAAAGCCACACAGGCGGCGTGAGCAGGCGTGCGGGCGTGCCTCCCGCGAACCCGGGGCCCGTGGTCCGCATAGAGCATGGCCCGCTTGCCGCCCCTGTGGTCACAGCCCACGTGCCGTCAGGACGGGGCGCTGCGAGCGGGACTGACCCTGTTCTTGGCCGACAGGCGGAAGAGAGACACGGCAACATCGAGGAGAGGCTGCGGCAGATGGAGGCCCAGCTGGAGGAGAAGAACCAGGAGCTGCAGCGGGTGCGTGTGCTGGCGGGGAGGCTGCGTCTGGGCCGGCACCACCTTTCTCTGCCGTCGAGTGTGTGCGTGTGTGGCCCCATCTGCTGACCCGGGCACCCGCCTCCTCAGGAGCAGGGCCAGAGGTGGTCGCCCATAGGCGGTGGGCAGGGGCCAGGGGACCCCCACATCCAAGGAGGCTGCTTGTTGCTCTGAGCAGCCAGTCGGGGGAGCTTCTCAGGGTACAGGTGGCCTTTAGAGTGCCTCTCAGACAAACCTGAGGTGCCAGTCCGGGGCCCATGAAGCTGCAGGCATGGCACCCATGTGTGCAGCCTGCTTGCCTCAGAGGAGGCTCCTCCTGGGCAGGAGGAGAACTGTAGCTGCGCTGCGACAGAAGGCGCGTCAGGGAAGGGTGACCATGGGGGCTCGCGTCACCGATCCTGAGAGAGGTTTCCCGGAGGGGCTGGCCACACGGCGATGTGGACCATCCAGGAAATGGAAGGCCGTCCCAGGTCCAGCCTCAGGCGTCGGTGCTGTCCCCACCACACCTGTGTTCTTGGGCCTGGCCTGCAGAGCCTCAGAGGCGGGCTCCCAGGGGGCAGTGGTTCTGACTCCATCATGAGACCCGCGATGAGGTGCCCTCCCCGCCTCGGCAGAGAGCTCAACGTCTCCCGATCAGGGGTGCTCTTCCTTACTTTCAGAACTGCTGCTCGAGGCTGTTGAGACCGGGATGCTCTTTATGACTAAGCCAATTCAAAGTCAACTTTTATTTTGCTTTAAAAGTATTTGAATGCCGATGCCTTAATGTGGAATCTGTGACAGGTTTTATTTTCTTGAGCTCAAAAATCACTGCAGACAGTGACTGCAGCCATGAGATTAAAAAATGCTTGCTCCTTGGAAAGCTATAACAAACCTAGACAGCATATTAAAAAGTAGAAACATCACTTTGCTGACCAAGGTCCATATAGTCAAAGCTATCTTTTTTTTACAGTAGTCCTATACGGATGTGAGAGTTGGACCATAAAGAAGACTGAATGCTGAAGAACTGATGCTTTTGAATTGTGTTGTTGGAGAAGGCTCTGTTTTAACAGAAAATAATATGTTTTTTAATTTGTTATGATGGAAAACTTCAAACACGCCCAAAAGTGGAAGGAGTAGTATAATAAATACCCGTGACCTATCAGTTAGCTTCAGCCATTTCCAACACAGGGCCAGTCTCAAACATATCATTCTTTTGTCTTCTCTCCATTTTTTTTTTTTATACAGTAGGTCCCAAAACAGCTTTTTTTCAAACCATGAAATTGATGTTCATTTTATAAAATACAGACTTGCCCACTTTGTTTTCACATTTAAAAATTGCTTGAGGTAATTACTTCTAGTTTTTTAATATGAATCATCATAGCTGGGAAAGATTGAAGGCAGGAAGAGAGTGGATGACAGAGGATGAGATGGTTGCATGGCATCACCGACTCAATGGACATGAATTTGAGCAAGTTCTGGGAGTTGGTGATGGGCAGGGAAGCCTGGCATGCTGCAGTGCATGGGGTTACACAGTCAGACAAGACTGAGCAACTGAACTGAACTGAATATGAATTATCGTTGGAAGAAAAGCTGTGACCAACCTAGACAGCGTGTTGAAAAGCAGAGACATGACTTTGCCGTCAAAGGTCCACCTAGTTAAAGCTATGGTTTTTCCAGTAGTCATGTGTGGATGTGAGAGTTGGACCATAAAGAAGGCTGAGTGCCAAAGAATTGATGCTTTTGAACTGCGGTATCGGAGAAGACTCTTGAGAGTCCCCTGGACTTCATGGAGATCAAACCAATCAATCCTAAAGGAAATCAGTCCTGAATATTCATTGGAAGGACTGATGCTAAAGCTGAAGCTCCAATACTTTGGCCAATATTTTTTCCAATACCTGATGCGAAGAACTGACTCACTGGAAAAGACCCTGATGCTGGGAAAGATTGAGGGCAGGAGAAGGTACGACAGAGGATGAGATGGTTGGATGGCATCACCGACTCAGTGGATGTGAGTCTGAGCAACCTCTGGGGAGTAGTGAAGGGCAGGGAAGCCTGGCATGCTGCAGTCCATGGAGTCACAAAGACTGAGACACGACTGAGCGACTGAACAACAGCAATCATTACAAAGAAGTCAAGTGATGTCGGAAGTAAAGAAACGTGAAAGTCTATCTCCACTCTCCTTTTTCCAAAATGAATTTTCTCACCTTTTGCTTTATAAATTGAATTCATTTCACCCCCTTAATCCAGACTCAGGCTTCTGTTTACATATTGGGAAATTCCTCCACCAACATGTGTGTAAGCTGATCCCCTTTAAAGTCTGCTTGATTCTGAGTGTAAATCTGCTTGCTCCCCAAGCCCAAGCCCCTCCGACAGGTAATGGCTGGTGACAGTAAGGTCCCCAGGTGCTCTGCCAAACAGAAGCGTTGGGAGTGACCTTTGACCAGTGAAGTCCCTGCCTCCCTCTGCACCTGCCTGTCTGCTCTGGTGATGCTCGAGCCCACCAGAGGTGGCCTTGGGAGGGGACCGCCTCGGGAACCGGGGCACAGGCCGCTCACGTCGCGGCTCCCCGGTGCTTTTACAATAATGACCGTGCTTGTGCTTGACGTTGATGAGTTTTTGTTTTCCTGTTTTAGGCAAGGCAGAGAGAAAAAATGAATGAAGAACACAATAAACGCCTATCAGATACCGTGGATAAGCTTCTGTCCGAGTCAAACGAGAGGCTTCAGCTCCATCTGAAGGAGAGAATGGCTGCTCTGGAGGATAAGGTGAGCCGGCCCCGCAGCTGCTTTACCAAGAGGTGTCTGACCCGGCCCGGCCTGGTTTGTGGGGGGAGCCGCGGGGAATCTCCAGGACAGGAGTTGGAAAGCTGTTCCCATAGAGGGCCCCACAGTGAGTGTCTTTATTGGGTACGAATAACTGAGTAGCAGTTATTTCACGCTACTCAGTAAGCGTGATGGCATCCATAGGCAGTGTGTAAAGGAACAGACATAGCCGTGCGCCCAGGTCCACCCTCACCCCTTCGTTTCTTTCTTAGAAGTTTATTTCTGGGGCTTTCCTGGCGGTCCGGTGGTTGAGAGTCTGCCTTGCAAGCTCAGGGATGCAGGTTCGATCCCTGTTTGGGGAGCTAAGATCCCGCGTGTCGCGGGGTGAGCACGACAAAGGAACCCCGCGTGATGCAGCCGAGGCCCGACGCGGCCGCATCAATAAGTTTAGTTCAGTAGCTTTTATATAACGTGATAGAAAAGATTGAATCAGCTAAAAGAAAGCATTTTCATATTCCAACTCCAGCCTTCTCTCTTTTCATTTGCTTTGGGAAATGTCTGAGAACCTCCATCAGAGCAGCTCAGTGGGCAACACTCTGGTTCAGGTTCGGTGAAAACCTGTCCCAGCTGCACCAGTGCCCTAAAGACAAGGCCCAGCACCTTCCCTGAGGTCAGCGCTTGGGCAACGCTTGTCTGAGAGAGACCAGTGGTCACTACAAGTTCTGCGGCACGTTTTCCCCCACAAAACCCAAGATGACACACACACCTCACTAGAGTCCACACAGGGAAGGCCCCTCACTTCACCCTGACCTGTGGGCCGGCCCTGAGGTGGGGATAGTTTTGTCTTGGGTTTGAAGTTTGCATGTGAAACCTGCACCAACTTCCTGAGTGATCACTGAACTGCAAAAGCTGAAAGCAAGTTTAAAGCAGTTTCACTTACCCCAAGGAGCTGGCCTCCTTGTATCTAGAAGATCAGTCCGGGAAGAAGATTGTCTGTGTACAAGTCAGTGTTAAAAGTTGTCATCTGGCCTTGTGCTAGCACTTCACGCTGGGCGTGAGGCCCACCACGCATCCCGAGGGGCTTTATGCTTTCAGACAGAAGTGTAGCTGCCCCGCGGTCCACGCGGCATCTGTAACAATTGATACTAAAGCACTCCTTGTATCTTTTTCAGAATTCTCTCCTTCGGGAAGTTGAAAATGTGAAAAAGCAATTAGAAGAAATGCAAAACGACAAGGTACTTGAATGTCTGAATCGTTCAGAAGTTTGTTAAGAGCCAAATTGAGCTGGAATTCATCTGGACTACTGCAGATGCTTAGTGGAAGTCGAGTTACATTTTCTTTACGGCTCGTCCACTGCTGCATCGTGTACAGCGTTTCTGGTTTTGAACGTTGAATGTATTTGCATTATAGGTGGATTTAGAGTGTGTGGCCATCCTGTGTGGGTCAGAATCCTGAATAGTCCTTTCCGGGTTCACTCGAAAGCTGAACAAAGCATGAGCCTTTCACGTGGACAGTACTGTCCGTCAGAAAGATAATACGAGCCACGTACACAGTCTAAAATATCCTAAAATCGAACGGGCTACTTTATGTTCTGTTTTTCACCGTGGGTCTTGAAATCTCCTGTGTGATTCCCACACCGAGCTTTGCACCGGCCTGTCTCGCACTCCGTGGCTGCACGAGGCACGTGACTGCCGTGGCCTACGGCACAGAGCTGCCGGGTTGAGTTGAGTGGCCCGCAAGCTTGACCCATGTGACTTGTTTTACCCGTGAGGAAGTGAAGTGGGGTGCAGAGGAATGAGTGTGAGGAATGCCTGGGAGTGAGTGTGAGCTCCGTGGAGATGGTTTAAAGCAATGAGAGGAGCAAGGGCAACAGAGTGAGTCCTGCCCCCCCAACCCCCGCCCCAAGTCAGCTTCTCTCTGACGTCATTGCTGGTGATGGCTTGCCACGTTTCTCCAGAAGCTTTTCTACACCTGAGATGGAACTTCCTCCTCATTATGGTTTACGAGGTTTAACATTGTTCTGAGAGTTTATACTTGCTATGGGACTCTTAGGGAACATTTTCTCAGAATTAGAATGTTGGGAGTTGATACCTACTCACATAACCTGTTCTGCACATTTTGGTGCAAGTCACTTTATATCCGGAAAGCAAGCGCTGCAGGCTGTGTCACTTGCTGTTTCGTAGGACCAGCTGATTCTAAACCTGGAGACCCTGAGAGCCGAACTGGACCAGACGAGGCTGCGAGGGGCTCCCCTCCACCAAGGGTAGGCTGCTCCCCCGGGCAGCTCCCCTCAGCGCTGTCGAGCATGATAAGGGCCCGTCTGGCGTGTGGACAGTATGACTGGGTGTTGCTCATGGTCGCACCTCAAGGAGCCTGTAGCTTCGTGGCCAGCGAGAGGGAAGAGACAAGCATCGTTCCTTAGGGTTGAACTTGGTACCAGGGAAAGTGGTGGTCACACTATTGACAACACTCAAAACCACAGGCAGAGGTTTGGAAGTGGGGACCGACCAGTTGATGTTTGGGTGTGTTTATTTGAGGGGCCTGACACACTGTGGCACTGATGTTTCTGAAGAGTCGCAGAAGGTTAGTGACCTGTAGTCTTTTTTACGTGAATGGAGACTGAGACGTGACTTGCTGTTGGCTGCAGTGGGAGGAATAACCTAGCTTATGAATGAGACAAGCAGATTACTGAGCATCCTGATTTTTTCTTACTCCTGTTATAGGGGCAGTAATTCTTACTAAGTATTTAGATTTTTCTTTGGCTTCTTCGTGGAAAATGGTCACAAGTGAGAGTTAAATTTTAGCAAAGGTTATCAAAGTGCTTACCTGGTGACATTCATTCATCTGTAGGAAGTCGACTCCTGCTTGAATCCTGACTTAGGAGGCTGTTTGGAGCCCACACGCGTATTTCTGCATTTGTGTGCTTAGGGGATCCTAACGGTCCAGGGCCCCCGCCCAGCCTTCTTCTGGAGAAAAGGGATATCATTGCAAACAAAGACAGAGCCAGAAACTGGCCCTGTGTCTGCAACCATGGCAGGTGGAGTTCAAGGGGAGCACGTGCCCTGCGGGACGGATGGGGGACATGGCCGGCCTTGCCCACAGAGCTCCTCCAGGGTGAGGGCCTGGTGCTGTCAGGGGGAAACCCCCTGCTCCCGGGGTGGACGAGGCGAGTGTGAGGAGGACTGTGCGGACAGTGGAGGAAGAGGAGGTGGACACGGCCTCCTGCTCTGGGGGCTTTGGGTAACGAGGAGGGCGCTGGTGCTGGGACCCGAAGGCCTGCGCGATTAGGGGTTCAGAGGGAGAAGCCTGGTCACCAGTCCCCTGCGTGTCAGTGAGAGAGAGAGACGAGAAGAGGAGGCAGGCGCGGGGCAGGAGGGGCCACTGTGCTCTGAAGATGGGGGCCTGCAGAGGCTGGGCGAGGGAGGGGTGTCTCCAGGAGGCAGCTCTTGAGGGGTCAGTGACTCGGCGGCAAAGGTGGGGCCTCAGGGCCGGGCTTGCAGGCAGGGCAGGCTGGCTTGGGGGCGGGGGCGGGGTGGTCGGGGTAGTGGGGACTGGAGCCTGGCTCGGGGGCAGGGCGGGCTCAGTGTATTTGGCAGGACCTCCCAGTGGAATTGCTCACCTTGTCTCTGAGACCTTCTCCCAGAGGAAAGAGCCTTGGGTGAGGAGGGGGAGAGCGATGGAGGCTGCACTCCACGAGGGGACTGGGAGGTGATGGTGGGGGGGTGACCCAACCCGGAGGCGTTTGTGGCCTTCAGAGGACCCCCGAGTGTGCACAGTCCCAAGCAGGACTGTGTTGTAGCTTCCACCTGCTTCCCAAGTGTGCTGCGGTAGGAGTTGAGCAGAGAAAGGAGCGGGTCCATTAGGAGGGAGGGGAGATGGGAGGGAAGCAGGTATGGCTTGGGGAGATTCCAGACTTGCGTCTCCTGGGAAACACCTGTGCGGCTCAGCTTCGAGCTGTGGGTCCGAGGGCTGTGTGCCATGGGCTGTCTGAGGCGCTGTGAGAAGTGCTGAGAGCGGTGCAGACAGTGTTCCAGGGAGACAGGTGATTGTGGTCCGTGGACGTCATGCGGGAGATGGAGGGCAGAGCAGGCACGGGTCGGAGGGGGTGCGGGTGCCCAGGAGCCAGTGGAGCAGGTGCAGACCCGCCCCAGGACCTGAGGGCAGGCTCCACGGGGGACCGAGGCCCCGAACGCTGGGCAGCCAGCCATACCATCGCCTTAGCACTGCCTTCTCCGTGGGAGCTTCCCAGCTGGCGGCGCTGAGACCTGAGTATTCGCAGGGCAGCGGGCGGCCTGCTGCTGCTGTTGGAGCCAGGAGGGCAGAGCCCGCCCCGGGGCCCCCTTTTCTGTGAAATTGCTAATTTTCCAAATCGACAGGCTCTGGCTTGACTGACAGAGTGAGCTCTCTTTTCTCCTAACATCATTCTTCTTTCCCGTGTGTTCCAGCCGACCACACCTGGGCAGCGTCCCGGACTTCAGGTTCCCTGTGGCTGACGGGCCAGCAGACTCCTTCGGCGGCGCAGCGGTCCTGCGGCGCCCCCAGAAAGGCCGGCTGGCAGCGCTGCGCGACGAGCCGTCCAAGGCGAGGACCCCCCCGCCCCCCGGCCCCGCCCGTCCCTGGTGGGCCCGTCCCTGGTGGGTGGAGGCCTCTGCCCCCTCACACTGTGGTCCTGACGTGGTTTTGGAACCAAGTGTTGATAGATCGCTTTACGTCTTCCCATTTTTGTTTTTCTGGCTCAGAGTTTACTTTTAAGGCATTTTTTTTTTTTTTTTAAAGAACCGATTGATAACGTGTGGCTTCCTGTGAGGCCCGGCATAGTACTAATTAGCACAGTTTTGAAATCATCCTATGAGTGAATGGATCCACACATGCCTCATGTTTTAGTGAGAAGATTCTTGTTGGAAGTTTCAGTTCAGTTCAGTCGCTCAGTCGTGTCCGACTCTTTGCGACCCCATGAATCGCAGCACGCCAGGCCTCCCTGTCCATCACCAACTCCCGGAGTTCACTCAGACTCACGTCCATCGAGTCAGTGATGCCATCCAGCCATCTCATCCTCTGTCGTCCCCTTCTCCTCCTGCCCCCAACCCCTCCCAGCATCAGAGTCTTTTCCAATGAGTCAACTCTTCGCATGAGGTGGCCAAAGTACTGGAGTTTCAGCTTCAGCATCGTTGCCTCCAGAGAAATCCCAGGGCTGATCTCCTTCAGAAGGGACTGGTTTAAGCATCTTCATATTTTCACCTTCTTCATGGCGTGTGTTTTTTCATGTCTCTGTGTTTTGAGCTTCCACATTCAGTGGGCAGCTAGTTTAGGCCAGACATTGTTGGAACTAGGACCCCAGCAGGGACTTAAAATCCGTGCTCGTTCTTCATCCACTGCTACGTGACGAATCACTGCAGAGCTTAGTGACTTCGCAGGGAGCAGCTCACAGTCCCCAGTGCCTGTGCGTTGTCACAGGCGGTCCTGACTCAGGGCCTCCTGAGGGTGCAGACACGGGAAGGCCCCCCGGGGCTGGATTGCAGGCTTTCGGACTCACCTAGCTGCTGGGGACAGGCCCGGGTCCCTGCCGTGTGGACCTCTTCAAGGCCTGGCTTTCCTTGGAATACCCTCTGAGAGCGAGAGCGCGGGGTGTAGCCAAGGGCCTTTCACACCCCGGTCTCGAGGCCGCACACCTTCACTTCTGTTCGTGAGAGTGAGGTGCGAAGTCCTGCGTCACTCGGGCTGAGCAGGAGTTGCGCCCTCTGCCTCTTGAAAGGAGGAGGATGGAAGAATTTGTGGGCCCCTTTCTAAACCCACACAGCCTGAAGGACAGTAATGAGCAGGGAAAGGAGACCAGAGTGCCCGAGTTGTCCGAGGTGGGGGGGATGATCGTGTGTGAACAGGGTGGCCGGCGAGGTGACACCAGGAGGGTGACCTTGAACCAGAGACACAGGCAGGAAGAGAAGTAGCCACTCGGAGACAGGTAAAGGGTCGAGTCAACCAGTGGGGACGAGGGAGAGAGCAGGCCGCGTCAGGGAGGACCTGGGCTCAGGCCTGAGCAGCTCAAGGCCGGAGCCTGTTTCCTGCGGTGAGGAGGGCTGCCGGGCAGGAGCTCAGAGCTGGGCCTCCGCCCTGTGGAGGTGGACGGGCCCGTCCAGGGGACGTGATGGTCAGCAGCTGAGTGTTCCAGCCTGCATCCGGGAGAGGACTCACTTAACGCAAGGTGGACTGGGGTTGCGGGCATGCCGATGGTATTTAAAGGCATGAACAAGATTAAGTCACCAGGCAGGTTCCAGTGGAGAGAGGTGGGATGCAAGGGTAGGGCTGGGGGGCGCCCCACTTTCCGAGGTTCAGTAGGGTGCAAGGGACTCAGGAAGAGCCCCAGGGAGGGCGGGGCCTGGAGCCGAGGGAGAGACGTGCTGGGCAGGTGGGGGGGAGGCTTGCTAACGTGGGGTCCTCAGAGCCCCCGGGAGCTGCCCTGTGGGGTGGGCACACCGCCTGCTTGCAGAGACTGGGCGGGGAGGGGGACAGTAGAGGCTGCTCCTGGGGAGCTCTCAGAGACCCACGGTGGGCGCTGCAGGGAGCCCTGGAGGAGGAATCTGCTGGTTCCCGTGTGTGATTTTAAGGCAGGAGAAGGGAGAGGACGTGCTGCCCGGGCTGATGGGGGTGAACCTGTAGGCAGAGAAGGGTGTGAGCTGTGGGAGGGGGCAGGCGGCACGGGGCCCAGCAGGCACTCTCCGTGTGTCCCTGATGACAGAGCCGCCTTGCGGTGTGAGGGGCCGTCCCCCAGGACAGCCCAAGTGCCTGCGCCCCTGGAGGAGAGCGCGGGGGCTGGCCCTCCCGTCCCCCGGCAGCCCCCACTCACCCCTGTCTGTGCATGCTCAGAGCAGCCTGGAAACAGAGGGCTGGGAACCCGCGAGGACTGCATTCACCATTGATGACCGCCGAGGTGGTCGGCGGCTGCGGAGCTGAAGGATGTCTTTTTCTTCCTTTCCTTCAGCCTGGCTGATGGATGTATTTTTTTAATTTTCGGTTTTTGTCTCTGACTCCATCAGCCCATCCTTGTGAATAACCTCATAGGATTGCCTCCCGTCCACACTAAGACCTGAATGTCACCAGCCCGTCTAAGAACTGGATTCTCCTCCTGCCCGTTTCTTGAGTACTGCTCGCTTAAGAGATGGCAGTGTCTCATGAGCATGGCCTGCTTATCCACAGTCAGGGCTTCCATGTAACTTGGGTTCCGTCCCTGATTCCCGTGAGCTGCCCTGAACGTCGCTGACGAGCTGTGGTCCTCTCGTGCACAGGTGCAGACGCTGAACGAGCAGGACTGGGAGCGCGCACAGCAGGCCAGCGTGCTGGCCAACGTGGCCCAGGCGTTTGAGAGCGACGTGGACGTGTCTGACGGCGAGGGCGACAGGGACGCCCTCTTCAGCTCGGCCGCTCTGCTGTCGCCCAGCGGGCAGGCCGATGCCCAGACTCTGGCCATGATGCTTCAAGAGCAGCTGGATGCCATCAACAAAGAGATCCGGTGGGTGTGCCCGAAACTCGGCTCCTCTGAGGGCCTGTCTTGTCCTCAGAGAAGTCTGAGTGTTCCACAGGAAGAAAACTGACCTCAGGTCTGCTTCAAGAGTTTTCGGTTCCGAGATTGCCCTTGATTATAGAGCTCGGTCAGCCGGGGTGTTCTGTTCATGGTGTGGTGGCAGCACTCTGTGTGGGGGGTCGTGGGGTGCCCCTCCACCCACTCTGAGCCCCAAGGTGGGCGAGGTGCCGAGGCAATGTCCCCTGCGGCCCATGCTCCCTCCTGCATCCCTCAGTGCCCCCCACGTTCTGGTGAAAAGCCACCTGGAACAGAAAGTTGGGGTCTGGGGGGTTGGCAGATTGCCACTCGGATCTGCATCTTCCTTTCTAGGTTAACACAGTGTGAAAACTGGCTCGTTGTAGGACAGTGGTCCACGGACATGTGCTTGAGTTTTTCTCATCAGTGTATTTAAGGTGTTTTCTTTAGACGCCACCTTGGCAGTTATAACAATTTACAAAACAGGGTAGACTCCAAAGGCCTGCCTCGTGGTGAGCAGGGGGCCTCGGGTCTGGGTGCAGCCAGGTGGCTGGGGGCCCTGAGGCCTACCCGGTGCCACACAGCCGTGCCCCCGTCCCCAGTGTGTGTTCAGCGTGGCCGCAGGCCGGTGAGCCTGCGCGGGACCTGGCAGAGCTGCTGCTCAGATGGTGCTTGTCATGCCAGCCCAGGCCGAGATGCCCGATCCTGTCGGCCGAGTGCAGGGGGCACTGGGGGAAGGGCAGGGGACGAGTGGCCAACCAGCAGATGCAGGTGGTGCCACCTGCGCTTCTGACGCCGTGGATGGACTGCTCGTGGGCCGCGCTGGAGCACAGACGGACTCAGAGAGATGTCTTCCCCATCCCCACAGGAAATATGGAACGGTTATGTATTAATATTTTTACAGCATATTGTCAGGTGAAAGTGATTTTCCCTTATGCAACAAGTTGATTTGATGTAAGTGGTAAATTCTGTCCATCAACTTATTATCAACAGTGAAAAACTTTCAGGATGTATAAGTAGAAATGAAACTGGAGAGGTTACAACCTGTAAGAACCTTGTATTTTAATATGAAAATCATTTTATTTGCATAATCGAGTATTTAAACTGCTGTATAAAATCATCCGCAACACATTAGGGGAGAAGAGCAGAAACCGTGAATCGTAGGTTAAAGCAGCACAATTGACGTGAATCCAGAGAACTCAGTCAAGTGATGCGTTTGTCCAAATACAACTTTAAAAAAAGAGATCAACTCAGCCCTTCATCTGGTCTGGAGACTTGTGTTTAGGAACTCCAGCTTGTTCGTGAATTGCTGTTTTGATTATCAGAGTTCCTGATTCCCAGTGGAAAAAACTTGAGGTGCCGACATGCATCTCTGCCCTGAGATCAGGGAAGGTAAAGGTTGTTAACTTCAGGTATCTCCTCACAGGGAGAGAGTCGCCGCCCAGGCCCCGTCAGAATGTTAGAGTAAAGAAGGAAAATCAAACGTGAATGAACAGGGGCCCCTTTGTAAGGCTCAGTGATAAGCTATTCTAAGTTAGACAATATTCAAAAGAGGGAAGGTTGAACCTTTTTGCTGAGATCTTAATTGAGCAACTGTTTCTGGAATTTGCTAATCGTGACAGTATGCAAGCCCCAAATTTGTTGTCCAGATACGTTCCTCTGCTGACAAAGGCAGGTGACGGGTTTTGTTCTATTTTAGGTTGATCCAAGAGGAAAAGGAGAACACGGAGCAGCGGGCGGAGGAGATCGAGAGCAGGGTGGGCAGCGGGAGCTTAGACAACCTTGGTCGTTTTAGATCAATGAGCTCCATTCCCCCGTATCCCGCCTCCTCGCTGGCCGGCTCCTCCCCGCCCAGCAGCGGGCGCTCCACGCCCCGAAGGATGCCACACAGTCCGGCGAGGGAAGTAGACCGGCTGGGCATCATGACTCTGGTACGTGTCTGCCTCCTCCCTGCCACGTCCCTCCCCCAGCAGCCTGGTTTTCCTTTTTTTGTTTGTTTTTTGTTTTTTCTTTTTTTACCCAGAAGAAAATCAGGTACATTTTTGCTACGCTCAGAGGTCTAAGATTTTTAAAACTGGCTAGTCTTTAATCATTCCGTAATTGCACAGCGACAAATTAGTCTTGGTATTTGGACCACTGGCTTAGCACGTCATCAGCCAGAGCCTGCCTCTGTAAGGTTGGGCCTGGCCTGTGCTGGGCACAGCAGCTGCAGGGAAGTTTCTGTTCTCAGGGAGCAGACAGCTTCATGAAAGTAACCATAGGCAGCTCTCATGGCGTGGGAAAGCCGTGCAGCACGTTTTCCACTGGGGATGCCTGGCTGCAGGGTGCAGGGCCTGCGGTGGGAACAAAACCGAAAATCTGCACCGGCCTGCCTGCTGATGGACCTGGCCGTGCGCTCAGGCCAGCTCTGCCTGTGAAACCAGGTTAAAAGCCCGGTGCCCCAGGGCCCCAGGGAAGACGTCGAGCTGCCTCACTTTCCCGAGTCTAAAAACAGGATGACGCCCTCGGGCTTTTGGTGACAGAGTGTGCGGCTCTGTTGCGGCTTTCTTCGTGTTTAGCTTAGGTTTTCCGAGTGCGTTGCTGTTTACCCCGTGAATCACGTGTACAGCACTCTGCTTTGTAACTGCACTTGTAGTTATCACTTTTCTCTGTCACCACCCATCTCATGTTAGCCGCATTGTTAGCCAGCGTATAATTACGTTAACTGTGAATCCTTTTAATTTAATTTAATTTTAGCAGCACGTGAAGTGGCAACTAGTCCATCTTGTGGTCTTTTGACACTGTTTTTATGATTTGCATCATTGGCTAATTAGTTGATATTTAAAATTCTTTTGACGATTTCATTGTGGTTTCATGCTTGATTTCTGTCTGAGTGTTTGTAAAAGAATAGTTCTGTGTATGTTTTCCTTGCTGTTGGAGTTCTCTGACGGTGTGTCTGCTTTCATCATCGGTGTTGATTTCCTGTCTCATCCCGTTGTCTGTTGAGTCATCGTCAGTCCAGACCCCAGCCTCCCGCCCCCCGCCCCCGAGTCTGTAGTTACCCGTCCATCTCCCTCCCGTCCCCCCGCTTGCTCTGGTCACGGCAGTGCTGTGGTCCACAGCGTGTGTCCCCTCAGTGGGGTTTCTGCTCTGTCTTCATGTCTCACTAAACAGTGTTCTTCACCCATAGCAGGAAGTTTGAACCAGCGTATCACTGTACAGTTACAGCGTAGTGTAGATGCGTCGTGCACTACGTAACGTGGAATTCATGCATGAGACTGCTCGCATAAGGAGGTGGCCCTCCAAGTGTAGCAGTAATGGACTCCTGCCACAGCGGCCTTTCAGTGTTGTGTTTGTATTTAAGCCTGTAAACCTCATCAGCTTTTGCACAGTTAACGTCTCTACTAGACTCTTACAAAGCACCTTCTATGGTTCACGAAACGTGGAGCCTGCACCTGCTTATGCTAGCTTTCATTCTTACATATTTTCCCAGGGAATCTGCTTTAATAAATTTATTTTGAGAAGTTTTAAATCAAATTCTATGTCAGGATTTTACGTTAATGTTCAATAGGTGGTTAGATTTGTTCAGTGTTAAAATAGGTATTATGGTAACTTCCTCCTTATCAGTTAAATTACTAATTTAAAGTATAACATGTTTTTTATTAAGAAAAACTAACTTATAGAGAAGTTTGGCTGAGAATAGACAACTGTTAAGGCCTTTTGTGGTACAGAATGCTGTGCTTTAATAAATCATGATGTTGTAATAGAATTGTATCTTCCTGAGAAATAATTTATAGTGTTTCTCTAGTAAATCTTGAATAGATTATTTAACTTCTGTGGTCAAAAAAAATGTTCTGTTTCCAGTCACGCGCTCTCTAACTCTTCACCTCGTTACATGTTTGCCGGCATTTTTGCTTTACTGTATTTGCCTATACTGATTCTTGAATTTTTAGCTTCAAAGTCACAGTAAATCTGGTTTCTCTTCATTTCTTTGCATGCATCTGTCAGCCTAGTGATTTAAGGAAGCATCGTCGAAAGGTAAACTAATTTAGTAATTTGGCTTTAGTTTCCCTGTGAAGCATTAAAGAGTCCTTATCGCTTAATGTGCATGAACACCGTGTGGTTATGTCCTGGTGAATAATTGACGTTTTAATGGTGGTGATGAAACACCCACCACTGAAAATGTGCTGATGGTTCTGTTGGAAATAGGTCATTCGCTGGGACAGTTGTAACAGTTTGCCTCTCTCCCACTTGTTTGCCTTCTGATCATCTCATGCTTGTTTATAATAGACATAGTATTATTTATTATATTTAAAATGTTCTTTACTTATTTTTTCTGGCCATGCTGCACAGCTTATGAGATCTTAGTTCCCCAACCAGGGATCAGACCGGTGTCCCAGCAGTGAACATGCCAGGTCCTAACCTTTGGACCACCGTGGCATTTCCGCTCAGTGTTTTTTAAAAGAAATGACTGAATCAGAGCCACAGATGTTAGATTTGGGGGAAGCCAGTTCAGTGACGGTGGGTAGCAGTGTGCAGGAGACTCTGCACCAGGCCCCGTGTCCATTGCTCTCCCTGTCTGTCATCTAATCCCGCAGACACCAGGTGAGGTCCAGGCTGCTGCTGTCCCCATTCAGCAGCCATGGGCACTGAGGCAGAGAGGCCGGGCACCCTGCCCAGGCTCACACACCCAGCAACTCAGTGCGAACTGGTCTGATCAGAGCCTGGACCCTGAACCATGGTGCCGCCCACTCGCTCTCCTCCCGAGGCTCCTTTCTCCATCACGGCATCCCTGATGGAGGGAGCCTCGGGGGAGCTCAGGGCCTCTCCCCTCGGGTCACTTGGATGAGCCCCGTTGTTGAAGTACACTGCCCCGAGGGCTGGCCTTCCTGTCCCTCTCCCGCTCCCAGCCCGCTGACCGAGCACTCCTGGGCCTTCCCGCAGGACTGGGGTGGCCACGCTCCAGTTCAGGCAGCTCAGTGCCCGGGAGCCCTTCTGCTGGGCACAGCAGAGCAGCGCCGTCCCCCCGGGGTTGGTGACCTGGGTGTGCCGCTCGCCCGCTCTGTGGCCTGCTTTGCTCTCCTGTTCAGTGAGGACACGGCACTGCCCATCCTGGCCACGTGGGCACCAGTGGGGTGGCTCCCGTCCTGGGGGAGGGCGGCCAGGCTGCGGACCCAGAGGCTTTCCTCGGGAGGAGGCCGGGGGAAGCGCTGGCCGCGGGCCCCAACTCTGAGGCAGGTGTTTGTCTCCATCGAGTCCACAGTCAGCCCAGGCGTGTCACTTCTCTGCTCTGTTCTCTCTTGTTTTCTAGGTTTTATAAATGCTTATTTTAACTTGAATCTGAGATTGATCCCTGTTCAGTTCCACGTGGATAATTTCTAGCCTTTGTAGCCTTCTGTTGTCTTAGGGTTGTTGTTGGAGCTCAGGGGAGGGTGCCCAGTTTATCCAGCTGCTGTTAAATGAGTTCGGCAGGATTTTGCACTAAGTCACTGTGTTGTCACCAAGCTCCTGTGGGGCTGCACGGGATCAGTGTTCTTTACAGAACCCACTAAAAAAGGCACAGGTTAGTTGGTTAAAACAGCGCACTCGTTGTGTATGAAAACACTTGCCATGCCTGTTCCCTCAAACCTCCCCTGGCTTAGTCACACACCCACGTGTATCAGTGAGACCTGCCTGGACCCTGAGGGCTTCATCTGTTCCCCACACTGTTGCCCCCACCGTCTTTCCTGTCCCCACACCCAGGACCAGCGGAGAAGCTGGGAGTCCAGGAGAGAGCATTTTTTTTTAATTAGTTGATTTTTTAATTGAAGGATAATTGCTTTACAGCATTTTGTTCTTTTCTGTCAAACCTCAACGTGAATCAGCCGTAAGGCACACATGTATCCCCATCTCCCTCCCCATCCCACCCCTCTAGGTTGATACAAGATCATCTCTTAATTAGACTTAGGGGTGCTTTCGGAGAAGGCAATGGCACCCCACTCCAGTACTTTTGCCGGGAAAATCCTATGGTCGGAGGAGCCTGGTTGGCTGCAGTCCATGGGGTTGCTAAGAGTCGGACACGACTGAGCGACTTCACTTTCACTTTTCACTTTCATGCCTTGGAGAAGGAAATGGCAACCCACTCCAGTGTTCTTGCCTGGAGAATCCCAGGGACGGGGGAGCCTGGTGGGCTGCCGTCTGTGGGGTCACACAGAGTCGGACACGACTGAAGTGACTTAGCAGCAGCAGCAGGGGCGCTTTATGTAAACCACAGTGAGCGAATTACACTCGAACTGCGTGTAAGCACTTCAGTGGGCAGCCCCCAGTCTGTATGTTACCGAGAAATACAAGCCAGGCACATGGTGTTCGCATGGAGGGGTTAGGCACCTTTTCCGTGTTTCACTCGTCGTCATGGGCTGCGGTAACCTGCGCATCACTCAGGATGATCTTGGGGGGGTGGTACAAGCCGTTTCCTTTTTTCCTTCAAACAGAAAGGTCTGGGTGGCTTTGTTGAGAGGTATCTTCCTCTCGCCAGTGGTCTCTCTGAGCTGCATCTGCTGATGAGCACCGTCCTCTTCATCAGGGCAGTTCATGCCATGCAGGGCTCATGGTGCCGGTGTGGCTCTGCTGTCCTGCCCAGCGGGGCTGTCTGCTCGCTGGATTCCAGGGAGGCTCCCATCCGCGGTCTCTGCACTCAGTTGGGGGCTCCCGCTGCCCCACGGCCCCACTTTGCTTGACCAAGACAGTCCTTTAAGATGGTATTAAGCTAGAACAAGGCTTTTTTTTTGTACTTGGCAGAAAGCACATCTAATAGGTTTTCAAAAACGTTTCTGGTTATAATGTTAAAGCCTGTGTGATCGCCTTTTTCAACACAGCCCATTGTTACCCGTTTTACGCTTACCTCCCTCAGCTGCCAGCTTCCCGGGAAGAGGTACGAGATGACAAGACCACCATCAAATGTGAAACCTCGCCCCCCGCCTCGCCGCGCTCCCTTCGGCTGGACCGGCTGCACCCGGGGCCGCTGCACGCAGCCAGCCACGAGGACATCAGGGACGCCCGCAAGTACGCGTCCCGCGCGTCCCGGAAGGGCGGTTTAAAGGCGTCCCACGGGGCTCGGCGCCTGTTTGTAGTGAGCTTCAGGTGCCGGGGGGAGGAGCTCAGTGGCCTCAGTGATGTTAGAAAACCTCCGTCTCTACGGATTGACTGCTGGGGGAGCTTTCTTCCTGCTCTTGCCAGAGGTCTGCCCAGCCTGGGGCGCGTTCTGGCGGTGACGGCTCCGTGCCTCTTGGATGCGCTCTTGAGGTCCCTCCCTTTCCCTCAAGGGTCTCCTCTCAGGAGCCTGTCACCCCTGTGCCTGTCACTGTCCACATTCAGACCGCCGCCTGCCGAGCTCCCGGTCGCCCTGTGGAAGGCAGGGGTCGCTTGCCTTCTCCAGGAGCCTTGTCACCCACCGAGCGGTGACCCTGAGGGAGGGTCGGGTCGTCCTCTGCCCCAGCTGGTCTCGAGTCGAGGCCTCCTTGGGGGAGAGCTCGAGTCAGGGAGTCTCAACTTCCCGGGCGATTGTCTATGTCCAGGAGCCTGCGTTGCTCGTGGGGAGTGTGGTTGGTGAAGCAGACTCCACTGTCTGTGCGAGGTTGCGGCGTGGGTGTGGCTGGGAGGCCGGTTCCATCAGTAGCTCGTGTGGAGGCGTGTGTGTGTATGCACAAGGGCGCTGCTTAACGGGCATTCTCTCTCCCCGAAGCTCAACGGGCTCTCAGGACGGCCCCGTGAGCAACCCGAGCAGCAGCAACAGCAGCCAGGACTCGCTGCACAAAGCCCCGAAGAAGAAGGGCATCAAGTCCTCCATCGGCCGCTTGTTCGGCAAGAAGGAGAAGGGCCGGCCCGGACACCCCGGCAAGGAGGCGTTGGGGCCCGGTGGGTGCTTCACTGTGGAGGGGAGGGCTGCAGCGTGTCCCTTCCGCGAGGCCCCGCCCCGCCCCCACGAGGCTCCTGTCACGCACGCTGGGCATCCTCCTGGGAGCAGGAGCGGAGGAGGCCCCTGTCTTCATAGTGGGTCCGTCCACCCCGCATCATTCAGGGTCTCCCGGGCAGCGGAGCCTGCCGCCCTGAGCTCTTTTCCCCTGTGGTGTCATCCAGTCAGAAAGTCGGCCTCCAGAGCTCTCTTCACTCTTCTGCAGCTGGTCACAGAAACACCTGCCTTGGCCATGCTGATTTCCTCTTAATGTCTCGACCACTCTGCTTCTTTGTAGCTGGTATTTCAGAGACAGAAAACTCATCTCAGGATGCCCTCGGACTCAGCAAATTGGGAGGACAAGCTGAAAAAAATCGGAAACTTCAGAAAAAGTAAGCTTTTTGTTTCTCGTCGACCTCACTGAGCAGTTTTCGGTTGTTCCTCATGTTGAACTGTTTACTGATGAATGTGGCATCCTGCTCTGGATGTGTATTACCTTCTGAACGCTGAACCCAAAGCCTTCCTGAAACTGCACTTTCCGGAGGACTTAGAGCATCTGGGATTCGGGAAGGACTCGCACGCAGGCTTCGGGAGGTTGTCTGACGGGGATGGTTTGGGGGTTACGCCTGAATCCTGGCTCCTCACAAGTGAGCTCTGGGGCATGGGGAGCTCAGCTTCCTTGCGCCTCAGTGTTCCCGTCTGTGAGGTGGGAGTCATCCTGGTGCGTCCCTCAAGGGCTTTTACGAGCATCTGCTGTGCAGATACACCTGCGTAGAGGTGACGAGGCGCCTCAAACAGTGCCAGCCCCTGGTGTATGGGTGCCCATGGCTGGGAGTGAGGGTGGCCCGGCGGGGACTCGTCTGCAGCTCTCGGGAGCCCGTGGCTGTGGGCAAGGGCGGCCCGGCAGGGACTCGTCGCCAGCTCTCAGGGGAGCCCGTGGCTGTGGGTGAGGGCGGCCCGGCGGGGACTCGTCTGCAGCTCTCGGGAGCCCGTGGCTGGGGGCGAGGGCGGCCTGGCGGGGACTCGTCGCCAGCTCTCAGGTTGGCTCCTCACGCCAGCAGGCCGACAGGAAGTCACTGTGTTGCCCTTTTTTCTCCCCTCTGATAGGTTCTGTATTTTTATCTTAAATGGACTGTTTTGTAGTTGTACTGAGTTTTGATTCTGAGCTGTCACGGTTCTGAAGGAGGCAGTAGCAGGGCAGAGCTTCCTGCAGAGGAGCCGGGCGTGGCGGTGCCCCCGCATCGGGCAGGGGTGTGGTGTGAGCTCGTGTCTCTGGGTGCAGACCGTGCTCCGGGCAGCACAGGTTGTGTGCTGAGTGACACCTCCCTGACCAGAGATCAGGAGGCGACTGAGCCTGTCCCAGTGAGCTGACAGGTGAGCGAGAGGCCTGAGCGCCTTGTAGCCTCGGGTGAGAGTGAGCCTGTGCGTCGGGAGGTGATGGTAGGGTGGGAGTCCTGGGCCTCGAGACGGGGACGCCCCGTGGGCTCTGTGGTCAGGCTGACAGCGGGGACGGCCGTCTGGCTGCCATCGGGCACCTTGAGAACCAGCGCTGGCCTGGACCTGGGCCGGCCCGGAGCCCATGGGGCCCTCCTCCAGAGCCCGTTTGCTGCCAGCCCTGGAGTTGCCTGCTCGTTTTCTTTTGTGAAATGTGCCTCATTTTAGCACTCTCCTCAGAAACCCCAGTTTCCTTGCCTGAAATAACGTTGGTGAAGTTCCGAGTGAAGTGTCTCTGTGGTTGCTCACGACAGTAGGAAGGGATACTCAGTCTTTGGTTCCTGTAAGTGGAAATTTGAGGAAGCCACTTAACAGCAAAATCTTTTTCTGACCACAGTGGGTAATCTCAGTTCTGTCTGTCAATCAGAGACAACATTGACTCAGGGAAAATGCCTTATCTATAAAACGTGAAAAAATGTTTTAGTATTCCAGAAAAAATATCACTTGAAATATTGTTTAACATTTATGGCATTATAGATGTGAAAATCAGTTTGTTTCTCAAAACTATTTTCTTTCTATTAAGCCCCAATTTGTCTCAAAAGTATTTTTAATTGCTAAATGTACGCAGCCAATGCATCCACTTTCAGAGCATTTTTGAGGGTTGGTGAATCTCAGATTTTCACGTTGCGTGGAAACTCCCAGAGAGAGCACTGCGGGGTCACCAGGTGCTGGACGCGTTCCGTGAGGAGGGGAGGCCGAGGCCGCGGGACCGTCCGCATCCCTGTTGGTCACTGCAGTGTCCTGGGTGTGCGGGGACTCCCCTCAGGCATCACGTACCTCCTGCTCTAAATGCTGTCTTTCCTCTTCCCCTTGGTGGACACTGTCACGCGCCAGCTCGCAGGGGAAGCCGAGTCAGCAGGTGTGCTGAGCTGTGTGTGTCCTGAAGCCTCCCCGTGGGGCTCGTCCCCAGCTCCAGGCTCTGAGCTGAGCAGCGCTACAGGAGTGGGGCATGGTGTTGGTGAAGGGGAGCCCAGCGAACCCTCGTAGGAGGTGCTGGGCTGTGCGGACGGTCAGTCTCGGAAAACAAGGCCACACCTGTTGTCTGGGTGGTGCCACGTGTGTAGCATTTGATGGGAAGAAGCTCACACAGCCATCTTGTTAGGAAAGACAGCTTGACCGTGGTGCTCATGTCCTGCTTTAAAGTGCCCGTTGTCATCCACAGATGGTGTGGCCCTCTCTCGGGCATGTCTGTTCCCCATAGAATTCACCGTATTTCCGAATGTCTTTCTCCTGTGGCTCTAATTTTAAGGCAAGGAAGCATGCCACGTCAGTTTACTGCTAAGCAAGTGTTTTAACGAATTGTACTTGGGGTCTCGAATTTGACCCTCAAGGGGGCAGAGGAGGTCTGAGCTAAGTAGCCCCGCAGGGTGGCCCGAGCAGGGTCATCACAGTGTTCCACAGAGCAGGCAGCCCCCCAGGCTCGTCTCTGAAGCTGTCTCTGTAAAGCTAGGTTTCAGATGAGAGTGAGCCAGTGACAGCAGAGTGATGCAATATCTTATAGCCGAGGAAGGAAATAAACCCCAGCAGAAGCCAAGCGAGTCTTCCATTTGCTTCTGGATGGTGCTTGTGGTTGGGACGCGAACTCCAGGCACGTGATACATGCCTTGTTCCCCTGGGATATGGGAATTTAAAAAGTTTGCCTTTTTTAAAAACTCTCCCTGAGCTATTAAGGGGCTTCCCTGGTAGCTCAGACGGTAAAGCATCTGCCTTTACCAATGTGGCAAACCTGGGTTTGATCCCTGGGAGATCCAAGATCCCCTGGAGAAGGAAATGGTAACTAACCCATTCTAGTACTCTTGCCTGGAAAATTCCATGGGTGGAGGAGCCTGCTAGGCTACAGTCCATGGGGCTGCAAAAAGTTGGGCACGACTGAGTGAATTCACTTTCACTTTCACTTCTTGAGCTATTAAGATACCTGTTGTGTTTTCTGGTATAATTATTCCTAGAAAATAGAATATTTACTATTCTAGGAAACCTAAGGTTGACTTAAAGGAACAGTTACTTGAAATTTGATGTGAAACATTTCGAGCTTTAACCATACATAGACTTCACAATCTTAAGTAAAGTCTAACACCATTTGAGTGTATTGAAAAGCCACTGTGTATCTTTAGGGAATTCCCTAGCAGTGCAATAGCTAGGACTCTGCACTTCCACTACATGGGGCCTGGGGTTTGATCCCTGGTTGGAGAACTAGGGTCCCGCAAGCCACACAGCGGCCTAGTCAAGAAAGAATGACCAGTATCTTAATTTAGCACATAGCTAATTAGCTGAACAGCTGTGCAGGATAGAAACAGCCCCATCCAGCCCTCTCCTTGCTTGCTGTGTTAGAGTGTTCTGTGTTGAAAGTCTGCGCTGCTCTTTGTGTGTCTGTTGTGAAATGCTGTGCATCCCTGAAGCTCTCTCAGGGACAGGTTCCTCTGCTCAGACCCCAGTGTGGTTTCCTCTTCTACGTATCTGTCCTCACTGTTTAGAAAGGGAAGAGTGGATGTTTTTCCTTGACTACCCTCCTCCCTTGGATGTGCAGACTTCTGAATCCTTTAAGGTTGGCGATAACTCTTTCATCGGGAAGGAGGTGATTCTATAAGGAATTGTGGGGACTCATTCAGCATTTCATGACTCAGGTGTTCTTTGTAATATGTCTGAACTCTTATTAAGTAGATGGTTTAGAAGATTAAAGGAAAATGATGAGATGCATACTATTTCACTTTTGCAAATTTATAAAGAGAATAAATACTTAGGTTAACTTGTTTTATACCCGTGTGTAGTAGTGATTCTTGAATTTTGAATGTTTCCTTACTTGTAGGCATGAGTTGCTGGAGGAAGCCGGGAGACAAGGCGTGCCTTTGCACAGTGGGACGGGCCAACTGTTGTGGTCTGGCTGGAGGTGTGTATGCGCCCCCTCACCTCCACCCCCACCCGCGCCCGCACCCCCTTCCTGGGCCGGTGCATCAGTCCCTCCACAGCCACGCATAACCTCCTGCCTCCTGTCTCCCGTACCCAGCTCTGGGTCGGGATGCCGGCCTGGTAGGTGGCTGCTTGCCGAGCCAACGTGAAGAGCGGCGTCATCATGTCTGCCCTGTCACACGGAGATCCAGCGTGAGATCAGCATCAGCAACCCGCCGCACCGGCTGAAGCTGCGCCTGGGGATCCAGGAGATCATGTCCCTGACAGGCCCCTAGCCCCTCCCACGTCCAGAACGGTGCACCTCCCTCCTTCAGTAGGGAGAGTTAGCCCCCCCCCCCCCGTTTGTGTCGCTTGCGGGGTTTTCTATACAGATGTCCACTGTTCCTGCTTAAATAAAGTTCTAGCATTCAAAACCATGACAGCTTTTCATTTGCGGCAGTTGTGTTGTTAAAAGATAGATGATGAATACTTCAGACAGATTATTTTTGTAACAGCTGGGCTGCAGTGGCAGTGTAATACAGAAATGGAAGTTTTTGAAAACATGAAAAAGGGACTTTTGAAAATGTGAAAAGTGTAAAAAGAAAGGAAGTTTTTGAAAATGTATTAAAAGAAATGTAAATATAAATGTCAAGAAAGTGAAAGAAAAGGCTTAGCCCCCAGGCTGCATTGTTTTTCCCTCATTTGACTTGTCAGGCCTGTCCTATTCGGCAGATTCCTTTATGGGAGCTGTAGACCCTGGGCTCTCAGGGTTTTAAGAGTCTGTACATCTGCCAGGTCACACCAAGTCGTATCGTGCTCATCCAAGTTTCCTCCACGTGGGAAGACCTTGAAAGTCCTGTAAGAGGGTCCTCCTAGTTGGAAAAATTAAAACGAATCTGGTGGAAACGTGGATTGCTGCCAGGAGCTCAGGGCCGGCCAGCTCCTCATTTCTCGAGTGCAGACTCAGGACACAGCTCAGTCCCCACACTCGGTGTGTCCACTCTGGAGAGGAACCCTGGTGAGGAGACGTGACCTCCCAGATGTACCTGCCCTGAGGAGCAGGTGGAGCCTGACTCAGGCTCACAGTTATTTTACACAAAAAGAGTGAAGGCTTTCTTGTCCGTTTGTCTTCCTTGTTTCTAAGTGTGAGCGTGAGGGTGGTCAACTCACCCTGCACTGATGCGCTTGTTCCCAGCGTATCTGCTCTGCTCTCTGTGCCCCAGAGGGTTCACCAGAGCCACCTTTTTAGAAATGAAGGTGCTGAGGGTTCCCGGAGGTTTTATTAAAGTATCTCAGTAAGGGGTGTGCTTGGCGTGGGGTGGGGGGTGTTGGGGAGGGGTGCTGCTCTTTGCATGAGACGTTGGGTGTGGCCTTTGCATGACTCCTGCCTGCTGCTCTGCCTCTGTGACCCTCGCCCTCCCCTGCAGAGAGAACGTGCTCGTGTCCCCCGCTCACCAGTACTAACGGTTCTGTTCTTTTGCATCCCTAACCACGTAACATCAGGAGGATGAGGAGGGAAGCTGGGCTCAGGTTGGAGACTTTCTGTAATGTATTCTTCACTATATATACAGCAACAAAAAGAGTTGGAGGATGAGAATTTGTAATTTACTTTCTTGACGTTTTCAACATCTTGATTTAGTCAGAATACTGTTAATGGTTTGAAAGCATTAGCCAAAGCAAAGCACAGGATTAAAGAGTACGTCTCATGGACAATTTTGAACATTTCTGGTGGTTAATCTCGTGGACATAAATCACTTTGTTTGACACATGTTCTTTCCTGCAAAGCCTCACGGCTTCGGCCGCTACTCGGGTGATGTATTTCAGTCCCCAGTTGGGTAGGGTTAGTTACGAGATCAGTTGATGAGAAAATGGTGTTTTAATCAATTTCCAACACCAGAGTTGCCGTAGAGACTCTGCCTCTGTTGGTATTCACTGTGCACTGTCCTGATCCCGTGTGTTCCAGAGTCCTTCCTGCTGATGGAATTCTCAGAAATTGAGCCCACTCCTGCCTAACGCACATGTTGAATTTTTAGGTCCCCGGTTGAACTCAAAAACAAAAACTTGGTCACAACTGTTTTGCCACCTTGCTTTGAGACAGTTTGATTAAAAACAGGGATTCTCCTACGCGTGATCCCGCCGACTTTGTTCGGTGACACGTGACGAGCAAAGTCTGCCGTGCGTGGGCGGAAGTATGCTGTGTATGGGCCCTGAAAGGTACCTGTGTAGCCAAAAAAGCGGAGGAATTCTGAATCAGTTTTCCTGACTACCAGTTGACAGTTGAAACACCCATTTCCTTCTATTTGGGCTTCTGAAGTAAAGTCAATTATATCACTTTTAACAGAAGAGGGAAGTAGATATAATGTGATTCTGTGAACTCCCCCACTCCTTGACTCAGGTATTCTGTGCCACTGCTCCAGATAAATATCCTCATTAATTATTTAACCCAGTCAGTAATGACCATCAGTGAATTTAAAAGCGCGCATTTCACAATTACTTAAATATCAGTATATTTTACACTAAGGGTCAGAACTTTGCCTGCATCGTGGTAGTTAAACAGACATACAAATTAAGCTGAGCGTTTGCTTTTTGCAATGGAAATACAAACAAGGATGAGCCATGCCAGCGACGCCAGGATTGGGAAGTTTTGGTCTTCAGCATAAGCAAGGACTGCATTCTGTGAGCTCGTCACGGGCAGAGGGTGCAGCATGCGTCGCCCCCGTGCTGGCACACAGGGGCCTGCTCCGGAGCCGAGGGGAGGTTTGAGGCGGCCTCGGGCTCGCGGGCAGAAGACGTCTCCCAGGCGTCTGCACAGGGCTGTGCTACCCATGGGTGGTGCCCGATTGAACAGGATCCATGCCATCACCACTCTCACCTTGCTCAGAGTTCAGGAAGCTGATTTGTGTTTGTGACCATTTCAGTGATGGAGAAATAGGCCCTGCAGAGTCTCTTCTGCCCCAAATGTTCTCTGATCATTGGAGAGCCCTGCTGTGTGCTTTTTTTCCCCAGGCTGGGATGACAGCCCAGGAGATGTGGGTCTCCCTGGGACTGAGCCTGACCCTCCCAGAACTTATGTTATTGACCACTAAGGTGTGAATAGAATATATAATGAGTGAACAAAAACAAGGAGCTTCTGCTTCCATGGAATTCTCTACTTAGAAATGTCTTTGCATTTTCTGTCTATTTAAAAATACATAAACAGCGAGTAGGAAAATAATACCAGATATTCATGCTATAAATGTCAGGCTTATGAGAGCTGTAATTGAAAGAGTGAAAGCACATGATATTGTGATGATGTCTAAAAATGTTTCGTGTTTTATTTCCAGTCATTATTTGTAGAAATTTATTTTCTATTAGAAAGTTTTTTCCGTTAGAACTTGAGTGTTCTTGTTGGAGTTTGAGTTATTCCTTCTAGCTTCGTCGGTGTAAATAGTACATTAGAGGCCGTATTTTTGAGTCAGAACATGGTGGTAGTCAGGAGGTATTATTTCCAAGGATTCCATAATGTCCAGAATTCCTCAAACATGCCTTAGTCTTCTTGGACTGAAGGACAAGTGCCTTCTTTGGTGTGTGTGCATGTCACGTGTTTATTCTCACGGTGCACATCTTGCACGTATTCCATTAGATCTACCCCTGAGGAGTTCATTGGTTTTGACGACATCATAATAAAGGGTAGTCTTCAAAATTTCAATTTCCGGTTTATTTCTAATATTTAGAAATACAGTGAAGTTTTATATGTTGATCTCGAATCCTGCAACTTTGCTGAACTCACTCTCATGCTTGTAACTGTTTTGTCAATTCATTTTCCATGTTAATCATTGGGTCATCAGCAAATACAGTTGTGTTGCTTTTTCATGGAATAAACCCTGCTTGTCATGATACCTTGTATTTTTAATTGATTACTGGTTTCCTCACGTGCCATTAAGGAATTGTGCATCTGTGTCTGTGAGGGACATTGATATTCTTGTAATGTGTGTGTCTGGTTTTGGGTATCAAGAGAATTCTGGCCTCAGAAGGAGTTAGGTGTTTTTCCCTTCACTATTTTGGAATAGTTAGTGTATAACTAGCATTTTCTTCATAAACACTTGTTAGGATTCACGAGTAAAGCCACTTAGGGTGGAGATTTTGTACGTGAGGATAGATGCGATTTCTAACGACAAAGTCGAGTTGTAATAGATTCAGGTCATCTGTTTCTCCCTTGGTGGCTTTCACAGGTTGTGTCTTTCGAGAAAGTAGGCTGTTTCATCTAAGCTGCCTGAGGCTGCTCCCCGGTGCTCTCAGTGCGTAGGAGCTGTGCTGACGTCCCTCTTTCATCCTTGATATTGGTGGTTTCCGTCTTCTCTTTGTTTCTTGGTCACTCTGCTTAGTCAATTTTATTGATATTTATGAAGAACCTGATTTTAGGTTTTTTTGTTTCATTTTGTTTCTCTAGTTTCTGTTTCATTGATTTTTGCTCTTGCATTTTCTTCTTTCTGCTTGCTTTGGATTTCATTTGTTTTTTTTGTTTTTTTTTTATAGGTATTTTAAGATAGAGTCTTAGGTTATTGACGCACAATCTCCCTTCATTTGTGTGTTTAATATTATCAGTTTTCCCTCCAGGTACTGATTTAGCTATGTCCTGTAGCTTTTTAGTATATTGTATATTCACTTTTATTCACTTCAAAATATTTCCCATTTCACTTGCAATTTCTTCTTTGACACATGAATTATTTAGAAATATGCTAATTTCCTGATGTTTGGGAGATTCCGGGATATCAGGGGTTTTTTAGTTTCTAATTTAATTCTGTTGAGATCAGAAAACTTACTTTGTATGATTTTAGTCACTTTTATGCTGAGATTTGTCTGTCTTTTGAAGAGAGTTCCATATCCCCTTGAAAAGAACATTATCGTGCTGCTGTTGGAGGGAGAGTTCTATAAAATGTCAGTTAGGTCAGGTTGGCTGACAGTGCTGTTTAAGAGGGCTTCCCTGGTGGCTTGGATGGCAATGCCGGAGACCTGGGTTTGATCCCTGGGTCGGGAAGATCCCCTGGAGAAGGACATGGCAACCCACTCCAGTATTCTTGCCTGGAGAATTGTTTAAAGGCTTCTGTATCCTTCCTGACCTTGGTTGGTTGTCTGTTTTGGCTTACTGGTTCCATCGGTTACTGAGTGATTCAGAGGAAGATTGAGGTCCCTGGCTGTAGCTGTGGGTTTGTCTATTTCTTCTTTCAGTCCATTTAGTTATTGTTTTCCTTATCTCTTTTTTAAAACCTGCTTTTTAATTCACTTAACTGACTTTGAAATTAGCAGATGTTTTGCTAAAGAAATTTAGAAAACAAAATGTTGAAAATAAAATTAAAGCCAGCCAGAAATAACTTTTAGTGAGTAGAGTTAGGTTGGTCCTTCAAACTTGTTCATGAGTCGTGGCTATTCTTTGTTGGTATATTATTATTATATATAAAAGCTATTTCAGAAAATTAATGTGTAGTCAGTTACAGTTTTACCATGGTTTGGTATTTATTAACACAGATGAATCATAGACTTAATGGTATAATTTCTTTGTATAGAGTTTTGCCAGCAAATTTAAAAGGTAGCAAATAAAAGGTCAAATTATTTTAAAGTTATGAGCAATAACGTTGTCTTTAGCTTAGCCTTTGAGAATATGTAATTGGTTAAAAATCCATTTTAAAGATGATTTAAATGGCCCTTGTGACTGCTTCCATGGGGTTTTTTCCCCCTGAATTGACCGCCCTTAATTATTGAAAGCAGACGCTCGCGTACGGGGACATGAACCACGAGTGGATCGGCAACGAGTGGCTGCCCAGCCTGGGGCTCCCGCAGTACCGCAGCTACTTCATGGAGTGCCTTGTGGACGCGCGGATGCTGGATCACTTGACCAAGAAAGACCTTCGTGGGCAACTGAAAATGGTTGATAGTTTTCACAGGTCAGGCACGGCAAGTCGTTCTTACTAGTTGGCTGAGAGACGTTTGCCTGTGTCCGGGTCTAAATTTTTTCTTTTTCTCTTGGAAACAGAAACAGTTTCCAGTGTGGAATTATGTGCCTGCGAAGGTTGAATTATGACCGAAAAGAACTGGAAAGAAAAAGAGAAGAGAGCCAGAATGAACTGAAAGGCTAGTACAGTCCTGTTTCTTGCTTCCCAGTGTATAAGCAGCCCAGTGATTTCCTATTTGAAAGAAAAATTTGGGAAA
Organism: Bos mutus; assembly: GCF_027580195.1. Classification (NCBI taxonomy): domain Eukaryota; kingdom Metazoa; phylum Chordata; class Mammalia; order Artiodactyla; family Bovidae; genus Bos; species Bos mutus. Next base: position 64,281,348 of record NC_091638.1, on the reverse strand, counting down.
TGGCTTTCTGTGGAGGAAACACACCTCGCATCATTACGGAGGAGTGGGGGATGGAAGGGAGTGTGTTTGAGATCGTCCTCTGTGGCCAGAGAACTTGTGCTCTGTCCTTGGGCTCACATCGGTCTGCAGGTTGTGTGTCTCGAGGTGAGAGCATCTCCCCACAGCTCCAGAGATTTCCCTGTTGCTGTGCCGTGTGCCCTGTTCTACTCGCAAATGCTGCTGCACGCTGCAGGTAACTCCAGAGCCGAGAAGAGCAAGACCTGCTGTGCACGCCTTTAAGTGTGAAGAACACTGCTCTGGTTTCTTGTCAAAGCACTTGAGGCAGCGTGGTTCTGTGCCCAGGCTGGAGGGAGTGGCCTTGAAGCTGGATGGGAGCTTCTCAGCTGGGGAGGGAGGCATTTCAGTTACTGGAGGGAGGGGCCTTGGGCTGCAGGGTTGCCCTGGGGGTTGCCTCTAAGAGCCTGAGGACAATGGAGCGATTTTAAATGAGGTGTTAGCTGTAGGACTCCCCTGGTGGTCCAGTGGGTTAGAATCCTCTGCCTGCTGATGCAGGGGACAGAGTTCAGTCCCTGGTCTGGGAGGCTGGGCTCCACAACAGGAGAAAGCACCGCTCTGCAAAGCCTGCCCGTGGTAACTGGAGAAGGTCCGCACGCAGCACCAAAGGCCCATCACAGCCAAAACACATAAAGTGAATTTTCAGAAAGGATATCAGCCGTTAGCTCAGTATAAGACCTCCCAGAATGTTCAGAAAATAGGTCACTGATAACAAGATCAGTGATTACAGATCACTGACAGTGACAAGACTTAACTGAACGGTCGGGCACCTTCATAGGTTCCTTCATTTAATCCTTACTATAACCCTGTTTTCATCTCCAGTTTTTACTAAGAAGGAAAGTAAAGATAAAAATATGTTTGAAGAGATGGCCCCTGTGGAGGATTGTCTAGCTAGGACTGAGTTCGTTTGAATCACGAGAAAACCAGAAGCCAACATTTATAGTATCTGTCCCTTTACCCAGACAAGGGCATTGGAACTGAGAGCTGTGCATCTGTCTCGTTTGTTTTCTGAATCCATTTTAAACCTTTTTACACTTGACACAGGCTGCGCTGTCTCTGAAAGTCACTGGTGATCAGCTGGATATGTTTGTACAGAGCGGCTATTTTCAGCACTGTACTAAGAGTAAATTTTGTGACTTATTACTTGACTTAACTAAGGTCTTCCCCCCACACACAAATCCCTCTAACGTGCTGGACAATGTCTTTACGTTTCTCTCTTTTTAAAATGAGACAACAAAAATGACTTAAAAAAAAAAGGCTTCAAGATTATAAATGAGAGGTTTATGGTGAATCGAGCAAGGTATCCAGATATGGTACTGCGTCCTTTTTGTGACGGGAAAAAAGTACATCAACAAACACTCAAAAATGAAAGAAAGAAAAGAAGCCGAGACTCAAGTCTGTGTGTGAAGCGTGTCCGTGCCCGGTGCACACGCGCTCGTGTGTGTCCTCTCCTTTCCGAGCCCTGGAGCCTCCGCCTCTGTCCCCTGGAAATGCACGCAGTCGCCTCCTCTCTCTCGGACTCGCCTGAGGGATGAGCTCTAGCAGGACAGTCTCCACCAGGATGGAGAGGGGCTGGGACACCCTTGTCCGAGCACAGCAGGTTGGCTGTCCGCTGAGCCATGTGCCCCGGCCCCTGGGAGGTCCTGGCTTTTGTCGGGAGCTGAGGGTCAGCACGTAGGACTCCTTCGTAGCAGCTGCATGAGGGGAGAACAGCTTTCTGAGGCTCCTTTCAATCTGTCGTTCCCTGCAGACGTGCTGGTTTGGAGCAACGACCGAGTGATCCGCTGGATCCTCTCCATTGGCCTCAAAGAATACGCGAACAACCTCGTCGAGAGCGGTGTGCACGGCGCGCTGCTGGCCTTGGACGAGACGTTTGACTTCAACGCGCTGGCCCTCTTGTTACAGATCCCCACGCAGAACACACAGGTGCGACCAGCCGGGCTCGGGCCCAGCGAGCGGGCCATCTCCCGATGCAGATGCACAGCTGGGTCCCCGAACGGAGACCAGACCTGACCCCTCAGACAGCTGGTGCCCTTGTTGCTCACCAGGTCCCTCTCGGGATAGTCCACAGTCAGAGATGCTCCGTGCCTCTGTGTTCGTGCCTGTCCACTTGCCATTCTCTTGGAAGCACGAGAGTCTTTCATAAAATAAGGGGAACTTTGATTCAAGCCAGTGTGCCTAAGAGTGACATGTACTCAGTTCTTACGTGGAAAGAGATGTCCTCTGTGTGCCAGATGAAGGTTTTATTCGTTTTCCTTCTGGGGGTAATTGCCCTGTGTGGTTCTTATTGACTCGTGGGCTCATTTGAGAATGAGGGGACTTTTTTGTTCTTCTCCAGAAAGCTGTGTGTCTTGTGTCAGTGTTGTGATCTCTCCACCAGCACCAGCCCGCAGGGCACACTTGGTGTGTAATTTCCAAGAGCCCACGGCTCCCTCTTCTCAACACCCCCTCCACAGACACCACGTTAAACCCCCGACTTCAAACAATATCACAGTTGAATTTTTTTTTTTAAGTCTTGGTTTAAAAAACAATTGTGATGTGCTGATATTCAAACGAGATTGTAGAAAGTTTTAGGGTGCTGTTTCTTTAATTTCAGGCTCGTGCTGTCTTGGAAAGAGAGTTTAACAACCTCTTGGTCATGGGAACCGACAGAAGGTTCGATGAAGTAAGTTTTCAGCTTAATGGTTTTTCACGTTGCCTTAAGGTAAATTATTTTATTATACTTGTATGAGGCATGTAGTCACGGTATCTCTTCTAAATGTGGAGATAAATTAACTTTACAAGTTAAGCTTTGCTCTTAAAAATTTATTAACAAGTCATTAGAAAACTCGTGTCTTCAGTGGAGGGTGGGTTAGTTTTTATTTTGGGGTTGGTTTTTTTTTTTTTTTTTTTTTTTTGCTATTTAAGTTTTAGTACCCCTCAAAAATATTTTTTATATTAAAACATTGGTTTTCACTTAGGAATGGTGTCTGTGAGTTGTGTTTTGGGGAGCAACTGGATGGCCTTACCTATTCCAGGGCCTGTGTGCTAGGGGTCTGTTTCATTAAGTGTATTGGAAACACACAAAACATTAATTTCCCCTTACGCAGAACCCCCACACTATAGTTCTCTTCATTGGGCCTTAAGGGGACTTGAGTTTGACAAGGAGAATCAGACACCTGAAGAAGCATCCGTTGGTTCTGTCCCAGTGTGAGACAGAACTGGTTACAGCTTGAAGCTGTTTCCATAGCGAATGACAGCGTGTTGTATTATATAGCAAGAGGCGATCTCTCCAAGATGAGAAGCGAAACCTGCTAACTGTCAGGAGGAACGTCCACCCGGGCGGCCAGGGCGGTCCAGTCAGGGTCCTGGCACACGTGTTGCCCCACCCTGTACCACGCTCCGCTGTTCCCATTTTGGGCAAATCGGTCACACACGGTCATCACAAACAGGGTCAGATACAAGTGGACAGAAGTGCAGTAGTAAACTCAGCCATTTTAAAGGGCTGGTAGCTTTTTGGTTTTGTCCTTTGTTTTAAAATCTGTCTTATTTTTGGCCCTGTAATTTCCCAGGATGATGATAAAAGCTTTAGGAGAGCACCTTCTTGGAGGAAAAAATTCAGGCCAAAGGATGTCCGTGGCTTAGCTGCCGGGTCCGCGGAGACGCTGCCTGCGAACTTCCGGGTCCCGTCCTCTCTGTCCTCGCCCTCCGTGCAGCCAAGGAAGGTGCAGCCGGACGGTAGGTGGCCGGTGGGGCGGCGGGTGCGGCCCAGGCCAGAACCCGGACGAGCTGGAAGGGCCTCCTGCCCAGGTTACGGGGCTCTTCAGTGCATGCCCGAGGGTCCGTGTTCGCCAGTGAATCCTAACATCTGTTTATAAACGTTTAACAGTCGTGCAGTTTTTTTTCCCCCAAGTTCTTGTCTGGTTGAATATTAGCATACTCTTCCAACTAATAAAACTGAGACTCGTGTGTGTTCTCAGAGCGTGAGATTGACACCCACGCTTGTAGAGATGCGCGTGTGGCCGACAGCGCTCAAGAGCTCCTCCATGAAACAGTGGGGTCGCTCTCAGGCCACACCAGTCAGCCCTCAGCACCTGTCCACGCCGGGCAGATGGCCGGGTCCCTCCTAAGTGACGGCGGCGGCCGCCCTCCCCCCGTCCCCACCGTCGTCGGTCCCTTGCACACTGGGGTCGGTTGATGGGGCGGAGGAGGGAGGTGAGGCCCACAGAGGTCCTCCCCCGAGTTCGGCCAGGCCGTGAAGACACCACCTTGCCGTTGTGCTTTCACACCTGGCTCTGGTTTTCCCTCTGAGGCTGGAGAACGCCGCTAGTTCAGGCCGGGTGCTCAGGGCCGCTGTGTCCCCACTTGATGGCCAGATAGACGGCCAGACAGCCTGGGCTGGGGTCAGGCTGTGCGGCTCAGGAGGTGCCCGTGCACGCCCCCCAGCGTCCCGTCTATGACAGGGGTGGCTCAGTGGCTCCTTCTCCCCACTGGCCGTGCGGGCCACACTGGGTTCCTAGAGGGAGTGTGCGCTCACCCGGTGGGAGCGGGCCTGGAGGGTCCCTATGGTGCCGTTTTTTCCTGTTAGTAGCCCTTCCCGTGAGTAAATTTATAAGCCTTGCTCTCACTTGCTCCTGTAGAACAAAGTACATTTAGGTAAAGCCTTTGCTATGCTGGACACTTTCGGTGAACGGGCTTACAGGGAAGCTGCATCGTCTCTTCGCCAGAGCTCAGTAATAGGCTTAACCAGGGGTGGGGGAGACCCAGTGACTCTCTCCTTTTCTAAACAGTGTTTTTCTTCCAAGGAGCATGCAGCTCCTTTTTACAAATCTTAACTGTAGCGTAGCTTTCAGTCGATTGAAGAGTCTTAAGGGCTTGCTTTTTTATTTTCTGTTCTCCTCATTATAAATCTAGCATCTCCCTGTCAGATGGACATAGTGACGTTGACGTTAGGGTTTAGATAAAAACGATCCTAGAAAGGGTTGTTGGGATGTAATAAACGGGAGGTGACCTTTTACAAACCTCGTGAGACTGGCAGGGCGTAAACTGTGTGACTGGCTGCTTTCCCTGGCTTTTGCAGTGCAGCAGGTCTCTGGGGCTCTTAGACTCAGAAGGGTTCAGACCGGTGAGCTGCTCCATCAGCAGCCCCCAGTCTTCAGCCCTCTCTGGAGCCCGGGCCGGAGACTCATCAGATGTGCTCCTGCTGGGCCCAGGGGAAGACGCTGAATTGGGAGCAGCGGGTTTCTGCTAGGGGGTTATGGTGATTTCTTATTCAACTTGGAGCAGGGCTTGGGGCTGACCCAGCGTCAGTGGTGCCATTTCCAAGGGCGGCTGAGACTGAGTTTCCACTTTCTTAGATCAGCCCCGTCCTCCGCCCTCCCTGACGCCGCCTGGGGAGAGCAGCCCAGCCCCCAGGACAGCAGAGCGCGGGGCTCCAGGCTCGCTCTCCCCGGCTCATCCACCCTCTAGGAGTGTCCCCAGACTCTCAGTAGGAGTGGGCGCTGCTGCGGGTATGAGTGTGTGTGTCCTCGTGCCCCATGTGACGTTCCACAACTAACCGCACGCTGTGTTTGCACGCTTCCTCCCGTGCTCGTGGGACCAGGCAGCGTGGCGGGAACGCAGAGGCTGGATTCCGCCACAGTCAGGACTTACTCCTGCTGAGCTTCGGGGTGAGTACAGGGCGGCCTGGCCCGCGGGGGCGCAGAGGCCTCGCCCTGGCAGTGGAGGGTCTGCGGGTCTCCAGAGGTCGGGCCGGGAGAGCCCTCAGCGGCAGAGAATCTGACCATGGTGCCTGGCTACCACCACAGTGGTCAGAGCACGGCCGAGGCTCCCACGGCGGCAGTGCTGCCGGCCGCGCCTCGAGTGCAGGCTCTCGGAGGGAACCCAGAGCCTCAGGGTTCGCGAGGCTGCCCTGCCCTGGCCTCTCCCTCCGCAGGCCAGCGTTTCACACGGAAGGGCACCAGCATCTGGGGCTCGGCCGCTGCTGAGGGGCCACCTCCCTTGCAGGTGCTGCTCTGGGTGGTCCTCTGGTGGGTCTGACCCGGGGGCCCAGCCCTGCTTGAGCCGCTCTGAGGGCAGGAGGCTGTGTGCGTCCTGTTCACGTCTCAGCTAGAAAACTCAATTGGGGTTTAGTTTTTTTAGCAGCAGCTTTTAGCTATATGTCAGAATAAAGTCCGCCACAGAGTTCTCTCCTGATCTGCTTGGTCCTCCATGTTTCTCTGAGTTCTCAAGCCACTGAAGCCCAGAATGGGGTGGGGGTCGGGGCTCAGGCACCGGCTGCCCAGGCCTGACTCGTCCTTGTGTCTGTTTCCAGAATGGGGTGGGGGCCTGGAGGGGCAGGGGCTCGGGCACCCGCTGCCGTCCCAGGCCTGACTCATCTGTGTGTTCATTTCCAGTGTTCCCGCACTACTTCTACAGGTGATCACGCAGCGTCCAGGACTCGACAGAGACAACATTTGAACTCGATGCAATCTTTACTCTGTTCATACTTGTTATATGGACCCGAAGATATTTTATTACAGAGTTTTTAATTAGTGAAAAAATTCATGAATACCATAGAGAAAATATTTTAGAATTTAATGTTTCTTATATTTATGTAAACTTATGACTTCATTTATATAGTTACTTACTTTTTCTTGTATATCCAGGCTATAAATATCCTTTCAGATCAATTCATGTCCTGATACCTGATTTTAGTCTTTCAAATGAATGTACTGTAATGCTTGTATGTATAAATCCTATGAACAAATATAGGGCTTTTGTAAATGATGCATTTATTGTAATTATTCTTGTTTAATTTTTAAATGATAAACCATGAGAGAAGGGTTTTTACTGCGATTGTAAAATCATGACACGGTGTGCATTATCCTTCCAGAATGTAACCAAGCTCTCCAACAATCACTCTGAAATGAGCGAACTTAATTTCAACCAATTGTTGTTGTATTTTAACGACTGACCTAAACTGTACTTTTTCTAGCAAGAAATGCTTTTTCTCTGCAGCGTGAAGAGATTTAAAAGTACTGGGTGTTAAATGTGAGCTTCTAATCAAATTTGGGCTGAAAGGATGACTAGAAGAGGACTGTGAAAACCTCTTGGGTAACCCAGTCTCCGTGGACCCCGATCCTCCTCTCCGGTGACTGGCAGAAGCCACGAGCTGGGGAAGAGAGACTGGCGGGGGTGGGGGTGGGGGGCCTGGGCACGCACAGCCCGCTGTGCCCGCCCTCCCTGCCCTCCTCCTGGGAGGCAGGGTCAAGGGCGCCTACTCTTCAAGGACCAATCGTGATGCCCTGCACCCACTGCAGACCTGGTGTGCTGGACAGGAGGGCGCCACACCCCCGACAGACAGCGTGGTGCAGCTCTGACAAAGGCCTTATTTTTATGTAAATCATCTTTTTACATCTGTTTGTAAACATGTTTAAAGAATGGACCTAGGCGTACATTTTTAGATTTTGATGACATAGCCATTTTGGATTGTATAAGTAGCAAATGTAACTTTTACTTTTTCAGCGGCACATTAAAAAAGCCAGCAAGAGAGGCGTTCAGATCATGGTGCGTTACTTATTGTGCAGCTGAGATCTCGGTAGAGAGACGGCAGGTCTCTTTCCATGTGGGTCCGCCTTTAATCACTTGTATAATTCGTTGTTACTGTTCTGTTTTTCTATTAATCTTTTGTGAACTTCCTGAATATGTAACAAAGTATGTACAGTCTACTTTTGAACTATTTTTATCACAGTATTATTTATTGCTTTCTTTCAATAAAGTACTGAAGCAAAATTTCCCACTGCCAATCAGGAGTGCCGAGGGTAAGCTGTATTCTCACTGAGAACAGACCAGAGCTGGTAATGGGAGCCCGTGTCATCACACGGGCATTCTGTTAAGAGAAATGGATGGAGAGAATGGAAAGGCCAGAAGACGGATGCATGGGTGTCCCCAGAGGACGACCGACCGGGTGTTGATACCCCTGGCTCCGGAGACAAGAGGCTCCATCACTTCAGCATCTGCAGGGACAGGGCCCCTCTGCTGCTGAGGCGTGGGCAGTGGGCTGAGGGTGGGGACAGAGTGCAGGCGTGAAGGCTCAGCGTGGGTCCCAGGGCGGGGTGGCCGAGTGATGCACTAGGGAGCGCCGTGTGCACGCTTGTGTGTGGGAGCTTTTTATGTTAGTCAGCAGTTTTATTATTCGTATATCCATAGAAACAAGAATGTAGCAAGGGGAGGTGGGAGGGAGATTCAAGAGGGAGGGCACACATGTACACCTATGGCTAATTTATGTCGATGTATGGCAGAAATCAAACCAATATTGTAAAGCAATTATCCTTCAGTTAAAAAGAACATAGCAAGGTGGTCAGGAAAGTATGAAAAAAAGATTTCTCATAGAGATTATAATCTCCCACCATCATCAGATCTTCCCCCCAGCATCAGGCCCTCCCCCAGTATCAGACCCTCCCCCTGGCATCAGACCCCCCCAGCATCAGACCCTACCCCCAGCATCAGACACTCCCCCCCGCACCCCTGGCATCAGACCCTCCCCCAGCATCAGATCCCCCCCTGCATCAGACCCTCCTCCCAGCATCAGACACTCCCCCCCCCCCCCGCCCTGGCATCAGACCTTCCCCCAGCATCAGACCCTCCTCCCAGCATCAGACACTCCCCGCACCCCTGGCATCAGACCCTCCCCAGCATCAGATCCCCCTGCATCAGACCCTCCTCCCCATCAGACCCTCCTCCCAGCATCAGACACTCCCCCCAGCATCAGGCCCTCCCCCCGGCGTCAGGCCCTCCCCCAGCGTCAGGCCCTCCCCCTGCGTTAGGTCCTCCCCCCAGCATCAGGCCCTCCCCAGCATCAGGCCCCCCGACGCAGCACGAGCTGTGGCAGCCCCAATTGTCTGACGCTCCTGAGTGCACTCACGCAGCCCCAGAGCAGCAGGAACAATAGTTCTTGGAGGAGATGCATTTTTAGGAATCACCTGCCGAGCAGCAGCAGCTGGGGTCTGTTTCAGGCCAAGGAGAGGCACCTGTGCCAGAGGCAGTGGTGGGCGTGGGCATGTTCCCTGCTCTGCTTCCTCCCCATGGGGGCTTTGCTCTCCTGCTCTTCACACGTGGTCACTCGAGGGCCCCAGCGCTGTGTCCTTCCAGATTCACAGTCTCCTTGATACCTCAAGCCAAGTCCTGAGTTGTGTCCCAGTCCGACGTGGCAGAGGGCTGGGAACACCGAAGCTCAAGGGCTGAAAGGATCCCAGGGGGACAGCCGGGCCCCAGCGGGAGGCAGGGCAGGGGATGAGGGTGGCTGCCCACAGAGGGCCCCGCAGCAGCACTGGGAGGAGAGCAGTGATGCCTTGGCTCACCTGGGACGTTGCCTGGCCTCAGCACTCAGGAAGGTTACTGCCAGCAGCTCTGAGGACGCAGGAAGCCCAGTGAGTGACACCACCCAACTCAGGCCATGTGCGTGGGCACTGCTGACCATGGTCTCGGTTTTCATTCTGGTTCTAACTGTCCCTCCAAGGGCTGACGGGCTCCCCTTCCGAATGGCACAGGTGCTTTACGCGGATGAATGCATCCGTGCTTGTTTCTGTCGGCCCTGTTGTCGGTCATCCGTGTGTTTCCCTCTTTACAAGCTGTGCTTGCTGATCTTCCAGTTTAATTTAGGAGCAGCCCTTATTTTCTGCATTTCCTAGTTCTCAGGGTTCACAGGGGCTTTCCAGGTGGTGCTAGAGGTAAAGATCCTGCCTGCCCATGCAGGAGATAACGAGACCCATGGGTTCGATCCTTGGGTCGAGAAGACGCCCTGGAGGAGGGCATGGCAACCCACTCCAGTATTCTTGCCTGGAGAATCCCATGGACAGAGGATCTAGTGGGCTACAGTCCCGGGTCGCAGAGTCCGACACGATTGAAGCAAGTTAGCGCACACACACATTTCGGTTCCGTCGCTCAGTCGTGTCCAACTCTGCCACCCCATGGACTGCAGCATTCCAGGCTTTCCTGCCCTTCACTATCTCCTGGAGTGTGCTCAGACTCACGTCCTTTGAATCAGTGGCGCCATAGAACCATCTCATCCTGTTGCCCCCTTTTCCACCTGCCCTCAGTCTTGCCCAGCATCAGGGTCTTTTCCAATGAGTCAGGTCTTATCAGGTGGCCAAAGTATTGGAGCTTCAGCTTCAGCATCAGTCCTTCCAATGAATATTCAGGGTTGATCTCCTTCAGGATTGACTGGTTTGCTCTCCTTGCAGTTCAAGGGACTCTCAAGAGTCTTCTCCACACCACAGTTCGAAAGCATCAGTTCTTGAGCACTCAGCCTTTGTTGTGGTCCAGCTCTCACATCTGTACGTGACCACTGGAAAAAGCATAGCTTTGACTAGACGGACCTTTGTCAGCAAAGTGATGTCTCTGCTTTTTAATATGCTGTCTATGATTGTCATAATTTTTCTTCCAAGGAGCAAGCATCTTTTAATTTCATTGCTGCAGTCACCATCTGCATTGATTTTGGAGCCCAGGAAAATAAAGTCTGTCACTGTTTGCATGGTTTCCTCATCTATTTGCCATGAAGTGATGGGACCAGATGCCATGATCTTAAGTTTTTTGAATGTTGAGTTTAAAGCCAGATTTTCCACTCTCCTCTTTCACCTTCATCAAGAGGCTCTTCCTCTTCGCTTTTTGCCATAAGGATGGTGTCATCTGCGTATCTAAGGTTATTGATATTTCTCCTGGCAATCTTGATTCCAGCTTGAGCTTCATCCAGCCTAGCATTTCGCATGATGTACTCTGCATATAAGTTAAACAAGCAGGGTGGCAATATACAACCTGTCGCACTCCTCTCCCAATTTGAACCAGTCTGTTTTTCCACGTCCAGTTCTGACTGTTGCTTCTTGACCTACATATAAGAAGTTTCTCAGGAGGCAGGTAAGATGGTCTGGTATTCCCATCTCTTTAAGAATTTAGAGAATTTAAATTTCATGCAGGGTTAACAAGTGTGAAATTTAAAACCGTGGAGTGTCCTTCTCATCTTACATTTCCCTTTTTGCCTGACCAAAGCCAAGAAGGCCTCACGTATCTGAAAGCTTCTGGAAACACTCATCCATGATTCATGAGCTGTAGGTGTTTTATTACAACTCGATTCACTGATTCCACTTATGCCTTAAAAATATGTCAGTTGAGCAATTCTGAAAGAAAGCGATAAGGAGATGTGACTGCAGATTTGCATTTCTAAGAACGCTCGTTAGCCTCGTATCTTAGGTCTGCTCCACTCATCGCCCAGGACTGCCCCACCACGGAGATGGGAGGGGACTCACACTGCGGTCCAGGTGCAGTCCCGTTAAAAAACTTCCTACCATTGAAAACCGTTAGGCTACTGTATCCTCATAAGTGCTGCCTGTAAGTTTCTCTAAATTTCACATCATGCATTTTTGAGGTCTGTTGTTTCTTTAGTTGCTAAGTTGTGTCTGACTCTTTGCGACCCCATGGACTGTAGCCTGCCAGGCTCCCCAGTCCTTCTCCAGGCAAGAATACTGGAATGGGTTGCCATTTCCTTCTCCAGTGAACCTTCCTGACACCGGGATGGAACTTGATTCTCATGCGTTGGCAGGCAGATTCTTTACCGCTGAGCCACCAGGGAAGCCCATATTTGAGGTCACTGTGGTTTTGGTTTTTGATCTTTGCCTTTTGCTAACTAAGTCCTCACTTCCCCCACGATGGGTTTTCAGGGTAGCAAGAAGGGTCCGCCTTGCCTGTAATCTTGGCAGGCAGGTAGGCGGGGGTGCACAGCTACTGTCTAGCCACCCACGTGCCCTTCAGTACATTTCTGAATGTCTCAAACCCTTTTGTCTCTTACGCGTCCTTGGCTTCATCCCTTGGTGAGAATGAGTTGCCAGTGACTTTGCTGTTTCGTGTCCTGGCCTCGGGGGGGGCACCTTTTCAAGACCTGTGGTCCAGGCCAGCACTGTGTGCAGCCTGATATGCAGTGCACACACAGTGGGAAGGAAGCAGGGCCCGGTCCTGGCGGAGGTTCGAGGGGAGACTCTGTTCTCTCTTCTTCCAGCGTTTCCTCTCCTCTGATCTGTCTTCACGTGGCCTCTCCCCCGCATGTCTTATCTTCTGTCTCTTATAAGAAGACTTGTCATTGGCCCACCCGGGTAATCCCAGACCATCTCTTTTCAAGAGCCTTCTCTTCATTCCGTCTACAAAGACCGCTTATCCAAATTAATGCACATCCACAGGTTCCAGAGATTTGCACCTCGAAGTGTCTTTGTGGGGTCACGACCATGTGAAATTCTGGAGGGGACCCTGCCCTAGAGATCCTGGGATGGGTAGGACTGGCCCCTCCCAGGGACTCATCCCGTGAAGGGCGCTGTGAGAGCTTGGGCCGGGCTGGGACGGCCCGGGAGGACGACGTGATGGGTGTGGCGGAGACCAGCCAGGAAGAACCCGGAAAATACTCTAAATAAAGAAACTGACTCTTTGCATGCCGACAGGTTTGACTGGTAGGAGAGCTAATCTTTCAACTTGAGTGTGCAGAGCAACGCAAGCTGCAAAGGGAGACGGTGAGGGGGGTGGTGATCTGCCCTTTGATGGAGTGATTTGGGGACTCCCCTGGTGGTCCAGGGATTCAGATTCTTGTGCTTTCACTTCTGAAGCTGGGGTTCAACCCCCTGGTCCGGGAGCTAAAGTTCCACCGCCTGTGTGGTGCAGCCAAAAACGTTACAAAACAAAGCAGATACAAAATAGAATAAAATGATTTCCACAAAGTGTGGCACAGACAAAAGTTTTTTTAATGAAATAAAATGTTATTTTAAAATGAAAACAGTGTAACTGAGAAATTATAGTATTATACAACCTACTCTTGCCTGGAGAATCCCATGGACAGAGGAGCCTGGTGGGCTACAGTCCATGGGGTCGAGAAGAGTTGGACATGACTGAGCGACTTCACTTTCACTTTTCACTTTCATGCACTGGAGAAGAAAATGGCAACCCACTCCAGTGTTCTTGCCTGGAGAATCCCAGGGACAGGGGGAGCCTGATGGGCTGCCATCTATGGGGTCGCACAGAGTCGGACACGACTGAAGCGACTTAGCAGCAGGGCCTAAGAGATCTTAGTCTTCAATTCTCCAACACCTTATCTTCTTGTTAATGTTTTATTTAATCAAAGTAATAGCATGTACGTCACTTAAAGTAAAACACCAATGACCCCACTCTCTTACTTCTGCTTCTCTGGTCTGTGTACAACTGGGTTAACTTTTTCCTCTGCTTGCTTCCTTACCCCTAAATAATTTGTGCTTAACGTAGCCTCTTTTTTTTTTTTAGTTCTACCAGTTTATTGCTACCAACCCATGACCCTCCACCCTAATGCACACATCTCAGTCATGTAACCCCATGGACTGCAGCCAGCCAGGCTCCTCTGTCCATGGACTTTTCCAGGCAAGAATACTGGAGTGGGTTGCCATTTCCTTCTCCATTAATGTAGCCTCTTGATTCACAATTTTCAAATTCACAATTTTCCTTTTTTATTTTTCAAAAAATATTTGGGGCTGCCCTGGTGGTCCAGTGGGTGAGAATCTGCCTGCCAATGCAGGGGACATGGGTTCAATCCCTGGCCCAGGGAGATCCCACATGCCGACAGACAGCTAAGCCCATGAGCTGCAACTGTTGAGCCCGAGCTCGAGAGGCTGGGAGTCGTGACTACTGAGCTCATGTGCCGAAACTACTGAAGCCCGTGCTCCCTAAAGCCTATGCTTCGCACCAGGGGAAGCCAGTGCAACAAGAAACCTGTGCTCTGCAACTAGAGAAGCCTATGAGCAGAAACAAAGACCTAGCATAACCAAAATAAGCAAAATTACTTTTAAAGTTTTATTTGTCTCATTATTTATTTGACTGCGCCAGGTCTTAATTACAGCATGTGGGACCCAGTTCCCTAACCAGGGCTCCTGCATTAGAATCGTGGAGACTTACCCACCGGACTCCTAGTGAAGTCCCTATACCAATTTAAACTTTGCCTATTGCCATCTCTTTATGGTAGAAGGAAACTGCAGCATTCCTATGCCCACCCCCCAACCTACCAACACAGTTAAGTCAAAGTTGTTGATCAAATCCATGTTCACTGTTTCCATGAATAAGGCTGTAAACTTTATTTATTGCCAAGTCAAGTGGATTACCGTGATTACAACAAAACAAAGGCGTGTAGTAAGACTGGGAGGGATTGGGAGCAGGAGGAGAAGGGGACAACAGAGGATGAGATGGGTGGATGGCATCACTGACTCTATGGATGTGAGTCTGAGTGAACTCTGGGAGTTGGTGATGGGCAGGGAGGCCTGGCGTGCTGCGATTCATGGGGTCGCAAAGAGTCGGACACGACTGAGCGACTGAACTGAACTGAACTGACGACTGTATTCCGAGGTATTTACAGATGAAACAATACAGTGCCTGGCGTTTGCTTTAAAATAATCCTGAGGCAGGGTTAGGTCAGGATACGGATCAAACAAAACTGACTGTGTGAGTGGATGATTGTTAAAGATGGGTGATGGATCCATCTTTATGAGAGTTCATTACATTACTCTATTTTTGCATTTGTGTGAAATGTTTTATAATAGCAAGAATTTTAAATTTTTGGGACGCTCTCCGGGTGATGAACTGTCTCAGTCTGGACTAGATGTCTGGAAATTGCTTTTGGCCCTCACTTTAGAGTGTAATTTAGCCCAGTTTTAAACGTTTATCTGCAACCCACAGTGGAAAACATTTTATACCACAGCTCAGCATGCACACACACATTTCATCAGTCCTACTGGGACCGTTTATTTCACATTTTTTACCCGTGAAGTCAGGTCGTGTCTTACAAACAATGACATCATCTTAGTATGTGGGACGTCCCTGATGGTCCAGTGTTCAAGAGTCCATGCTTCCAACACAGGGGACACAGGTTCTATCCTTGGTCGGGGAACTAAGACCCCACATGTCTTATCTGTTGCTCAGTGGCGAAGTCGTATCTGACTCTTTGTGACCCCATGGACTGCAGTGTGCCAGGCTCCTCTGTCCTTCACTATCTCCTGGAGTTTGCTCCAATTCATTTCCACTGAGTCATGCTATCCAACCATCTCATTCTCTGCCACTCCCTTCTCCTTTGGCCATCAATCTTTCCCAGCAACAGGGTCTTTTCCAGTGAGTCGGTTCTTTGCATCAGGTGGCCAATGTATTGGAGCTTCAGCTTCAACCTCAGTCCTTTCGATGAATCAGTTCAGCTGCTCAGTCGTGTCTGACTCTTTGTGACCCCATGGACTGCAGCATGCCAGTGAATATTCAGGGTTGATTTCCTTTCGGATTGACTGGTTTGCTCTCCTTGCAGTCCAAGGGTCTCCCAAGAGTTCTCTAGCACCACAATTTGAAAGCAACAATTCTTTGGTTCATCTTGGGGCTTGGCCAAAAAAATAAATAAATAAATAAAGGAAAGAAACACAGTGTGTGACAGAAGGCCAGCTAGGCTGCAGATTCTACCTCCTCTCATGGAAAGGTGGATTCTTAATCCTTCCTCCACCCCCGACCCCTTAAGCCTGGGCTGGCCTGTGACTTGCCTGGTTGACCAAAACAATGTAGCAGGTGGGATGTTCACGGACCTCTGGGTCAAGGTCAGCAGAAGCCTTGCAGAAACCAGCCACGAAGTAAGAAGTGCAACTACCCAGGACTGCTGGGATGTAAGGAAGCCCCAGCTAGCCACATGGAGCACAGTGGAGAGTGAGAGTCCCGGAAGCTCCTGCCAGCCTTTTGGGAGCAAAGAAGCCAAGGTGGACATTCCTGTTCCTGAAGACATGACGGGGAGAAGAAATGAGGGGCTCACCCAGCAGTCAGAGCCAAGGCCTCTGACACGCGGCCCCAGTCAGTTCGTCCAGCGACAGCCAACTGTCCCAGCCGAGGCTTCAGTGGGTCAAGAGCCATCCCCTGTTGCTGCTGTGTGCGCTCAGTCACTCAGTCATGTCCGACTCTTTGCGACCCCATGGACTGGAGCCCGCCAGGCTCCTCTGTCCATGGGATTCCCCAGGCAAGAATCCTGGAGTGGGATGCCATGACCTCCTCCAGGATATCTTCCTGACCCAGGGATCGAACCTGCCTGTCTTGCATCTCCTGCATTGGCAGGCAGATTCTTTACCACTGAGCCACAAGTCTCCCCTGCCCTTTCCAAATTCCCAAACCATAAAGTTTCAGCATAAAATGGTGGTTGTTTTCCACTATGAACTTTTGGAATGCCTTATTACACAGCAATAGATAATTGGAACTAGTATGTATCAAATGAACTCATATTTTCTATTTTGCCGTCTTATATACATTTTTATGCTGTTTTCCTCCCCCAGAAAATTGATTTCACAATTCCCTAAAAGATCACCATCTGCTATCATATCTGTTGCTTTGTAAAAATCCACCCCAAAAGAGCAATAAAAAAAGTGATCTCTTGTTTCTCTTGATTTGGGGGACTGGCAATCTGGGTGGTTCTCCTGCCCATCTTCCCTGGAACCACTCATGTGATGGCAGTCACCTGACAGCTCTTCTGGGGCTGGAAGGTCCAAGACAGCCTCAGTCAAGGACCTGAGAGCGGGCACTGCTTTTGGCTGGGAGGCCTGGATTCTCATCCTGTGGCATCTCTTTCACTCCAGAAGGCTATATTGGACTTCTTCACAACAACGTTGTCTCGGGTTCCAAGGTTCCAAGACCAGCAGTAGCAAGGCACCGCGAAGGCTGGATCCTTAATGCTGTATTTAGACTCCATACAAGGGGACTTCCCTGGCGGTCCAGTGGTTAAGACTACACAGGTCCACTGCTGGGGTCATGAATCTGATCCCTGTTTGGGGAATCTGATCCCTGTTTGGGGAATCTGATCCCTGTTTGGGGAATCTGATCCCTGTTTGGGGAATTTGATCCCTGTTTGGGGAATCTGATCCCTGTTTGGGGAATTTGATCCCTGTTTGGGGAACCTGATCCCTGTTTGGGGAAGAGCACTGCATCTTCAACTTGACTGTTGTTTAGTCGCTCAGTTGTATCTGACTCTTTGTGACCCCGTGGACTGCAGCACGCCAGGCTTCCCTGTCCTTCACCAACACCTGGAATTTCCTCAAACTCATGTCCATTGAGTTCATGATGCCACCCAACAATCTCGCCATCTGTCATCCCCTTCTCTTCCTGCCTTCAGTCTTTCCCAGCATCAGGGTTTTTTCCAATGAGTCAGGTCTTCGCATCAGGTGGCCAAAGTATTGGAGCATCAGCTTCAGCATCAGTCCTTTCAATGTATATTCAGGGTTGATTTCCTTTAGCATTGATTGGTTTGATCTCCTTGCAGTTTAAAAGACTCTCAAGAGTCTTCTCCAGCACCACAATTCAAAAGCATCAGTTCTTCAGTGCTCAGTCATTTTTATGGTCAAATTCTCAAATCTGTACCTAACTACTAGAAAAACTATAGCTTTGACTAGATGGACCTTTTCAGCAAAGTGATGCCTCTGCTTTTTAATACGCTGTCTAGGTTTGTCACAGCTTTCCTTCTAAGGAACAACTGTCTTTTAATTTCATGGCTGTAGTCACTGTCTGCAGTTATTTTGGAGCCCATGGAAATCTGCCAGTGTTTCCACTTTTTCCTCTTCTATTTGCCATGAAGTGATGGGATCTTAGCTTTTTTTTTTTTTTTTTTGGATCATAGCTTTTTGGATTTTGAGTTTTAAGTCAGCTTTTTCACTTTCCTCATCCACTCTCACCAAGAGGCTCTTTAGTTCTTCTTTGCTTTCTGCCATTAGAGTGGTATCATCTGCATTTCTGAGGTTGTTGATATTTCTCCCTGCAATCTTGATTCCAGCTTGTGATTCATTTAGCCCAGCATTTAGCATGAGGTACTCTGCATAGAAGTTAAATAAGCAGGGTGACTACGTACAGCTTTGTCATACTCCTTTCCCAATTTTGAACCAGTCAGTTGTTCCATGTCCAGTTCTAATAACCTCCTTAGGGTTGGTGAATTTGCCAGACAGCTCAGAGAACTTGGGGAAACATGTTACCTACTAGATCACAGGTTGATTTTAAAAGGTTATAAACTCAGGATCTGCCAGATGGAAGAGAGGCACAGGGCAAGTTGTGAGGAGGGGTTTCAGAGCTCCCATGCTGTCTGAGCACCGCTGTCCCCAAATCTGCATGTGTTCACCAAACCAGAAGTTCCCAGAATCTGTCCTTGGGGGTCTTCATGCAGGGCTCATCACACACCCATGACTGATGAACTCATTGGCCATTGGTGATGAATTCCACCCACAGTCCTTTTCTTTTTCCCTCCCCAGGGCTCAAGGTTGGGACTGAATTTCCAGTTCTCTAATCACATAGAAGGCTGTCCTGGCAACCAGCCCATCCTTAGGTGCTTTCCAAAGTAACCTCATTCATATAACAAAAGACACTTTGCTCCTCACTCCATGGAGGAACTGAAGGAGGTTCAGTGCAGCAGGAGTGTGGTGACAGAGGGGGGCAGTGGGTGAGATGGAGCCAGGTCATGTAGACAGTGGGAGGGCACCGCAAGTACCTTGGTCTTTTTTCTCAAAGAAATGGGGGGACTTCCTCGGTGGTCCACTGGCTAAGACTCTGCACTCCCAATGCAGGGGGCCTGAGTTTGATCCCTGGTCAGGGAACTAGATTCCGCATGCCAAAAAAAAAAAAAAAGGTTCTGCATACTGCAATGAATATCAACGATCCTACATGCAGCAAGTAAGACCCAGCGCAGCCAAATAAGTAAATATTAAAAAAAAATTAAAATAAGTGGGAAGTCCTTGGACGAGATTAAACAGGGGGGAGAAATCATAGAGTTTGTATTGTAATGAAATCCCTCGGGCTGCTGAGTTGAGAATGAATGGAAAGAGGGCCAGGTAGGAGCCGAGGATGGACAATTCAGGCAAACGGGTGGTGGCAAGTTAGATGGAGAGAGGTGAATAGACACAAGATGCATTTATAAAGTTAAATTGTCAGGTTTGAGGATGGATAGGGGGTATGGGGTGGCAAAGGCGATGTCAGAGGTGAAAGGATAATGTTTTGAAAGATAAAATCATGATTTTCTACACATATAAAATGAATGCATATCAAAGATTTTATTTCACTTAATAATAAATGAAGCACTAAGATGTTACAACTTGTTCAAAGGAGAAGTGAAGGGAACGCTGAAATGAATTTGCAAAAAAACGGTCTATCCATAGGCCAATGTCTGTTGTATTTTACTGGACACAGCTAATTGGCCTTTCTACGGACAAGAATTATTTGCACTGCTGTCTGTTTTCTACAGGTTAACTTCTGCCTCTATAGATCAGTGGAATAAGCTAGGCAAAATTTTTTTTATTTTAAAGGCACACATCCCAAAGAATCATGATTATCAGAGCCTTCAGTGTTCTCTTAAAAGAATATCTAATCATTCCTTTTTCCCATTCTAAAGTATGGATTTTTTTTTTTTTCTTTTAGAGAGCTAATGGGCAGCTGCTGTCTAACACATGGAGCTCAGCTCGGTGCTCTGTGCTACCCTAGAGGGCTGGGATGGTGGGAGGTATGGTGGTGAGGGTTGGAGGGTCGGGGGGAAAACGCACCAAGACTGCAGTGGGAGAGTGAGAATATGGCTGTGAACTTGGTTCTTTTGAGATGCCCATGACATGTCAAGGTGAGCTCCAAGAAGAGATGCTGGAGAGATGGCTTTTGAGCTGGAGGTTGAGGAGTAAGCAAGGTAAAGACATAAAAAGGCAGGAAGGCCATTGGGGAAGAGGGAGGGATTCCAGCAAGGCACAGAGGCAGGAAAGAGTGGGGTATGCATCTGAAGCATTGAGGCCAGACAGACAAAACGCAAGTGTTTTCACTTCCAACATTAAGACAGTGAACGCTGTGTGCGGTCAGGCATCAAACTAACTCCTTGGTGATGATGACTGAAAAAAATTGGGAGAGTTGTGAGTTTGGGGCAAAGTGAGTACTACAGCCCAGGAGACAGACTTTTAAGTATCTCTGAGGAACTGCTCCAAAGTGGGGAGGGAAGTCAGTATATATACCATTTTAAGTAAAGGGTGGGTATGTGAAGTCAAATACACACTTTGGCAGAGGACTTGCTAGTCACAAGGAACAGATGTGCCTGTTAATAAAATTAGTGCTTTTCTGGGTATGAAAAGACGCAAGAAATTAGGTTCAGAAAGTCTTCTCCTGAAAATATCTAATGATCTGAAGGTCTGCTCTCCAAGTTTTTCCCAGAGCACAGAGGACCTCATTCTTTTCTTGCCTCGGGGCCTTTGCACAGACTCTTTTCTTGCCTGGAAAATTCTTCCTTTCCTTGTTTACTTCTATTTGGCTTTCATATATCAGCTCCAATGTTAATCGCTGGAAGAAGCCTCTGATCTGCTGAAGGAGTTGGGATCCTACCTTCTCTCCAATCTAACCTTGATATTTTCTAGAGCATCTGTCTTATTTCCTTAGTGTATATGTATTTGATTAATGTCTGACTCCTCTTCTAGGTTGAAAGGTCTCTAAGGGCAAAGTCCACGTTTATTCTGCTGACCTCTACTCCTGATACATATCTGGCTTTCTCTGGACGAAGAGATTGACGGGTGGGTGGATGGATGATTGGCGGAAAATGGAAGGAGAAGATGGACGGATGATATACGGATGGGTAATGGATGGACGCATGGACGGAGGAACAGTCACCTGTTCCTCCCAGGTGACTGGCCGTCACAGTTACCTCCTGCGTCCTCAGTGCTCAAAGTACCTGGCACTGTCCCCTTTTCCGCTCGTTTTCCCTTTGTCACCTCGGGCGGTGCTATGAATCCAGTACGACCACCTAGGACTGTGCATGTGAGCACAATCTGGCCCTCCCACAGTGGGCGCTCCGTAAATTTACCCTTTAGCGTCATCTCACTTTTAGGCAGGCTCCGCAGGCGGGCACCGGGCGGAGCTCGAGCCTGCGCCAGCGGTGGGCTCTGCCGGCGCCACGTGGACAAGGGAGGCCGCAGGATCCGCGGACCCGGCGGGGCGGGGCGTGCCGGCGGGGGCGGAGCCTCCGGGACGGATGCGGCCCCGCCCCCGTCCGCGGAACCGGAAGTGGAGCGGGGCGCCTGGGAGCTGCGGGCGCGGCAGAGGCTGGGCAGTGCCGAGCCGGACCGGACCGACCCCAGGCGGCGGTGAGCGAGCTCGGCCTTCGCCGGGCGGGGGAGCGGGCCGGTTCCCCAGCTGAGGTCCCCAGGCGCAGCCACGTCCCGAAACGGGAAGGAAGCGGCGGCCGCGGCGCTCTCGCCGCATTTCCGCTCGCGGTTTCGCGCGCGGGGGGAGCGCGGGCGAGGCTTCCCCGGGCTGGGGGCCGAGGTCAGAGAAGGGGATGGGCGGGCCAGGGGCTGAGGGAAGGGGCCGGGGGCTGAGGGGAAGGGGCCGGGGGCTGAGGGGAAGGGGCCGGGCCTGAGGGAAGTCCTGGGGAGGGGGATGAGGTCGGAGAAAGAGGGGCGGGCTGGGGGAAGGGGAAGGGGTCAGGGCCTGAGGGGTCAGGGCACGCGGTCCTGAGGGGGCTTGGGAGGAGAGTCCAGGGCCTCAGGGGAGGATCTCCGGGCTTCTGGGAAGAAGGGGCCAGAAGGTTGAGGGGGGTGTGTAGGATAGGAGAGGGGCCCTACAGGAGGGGTGCAGGACCTGGGGGTCGGGAGGAAGGGGCAGGGGGCCGGGGAGGGGACAGGCCGGGCCCTGAGTGTTTAAGGGAAGGGGGACAAGGGCCCAGAGGGTCCTGGGAAGAGCGGGGACCGCCGGGGAGGGGGTCCAGGACCTGGAGGGTTAGGGGGACGGGGCGGAGAGCCGAAAGGGTCTAGGGACGGAGAGGAGCCCTACCGGTAGCGGGGGTCCCGGACTCGGGAGTTCAGGAGGCGGAGGGCCGAGGGGGAGGGTCCGGGGTCTCCCAAGGGCAGGGCGGGCCGCTCGCTCCCAGCTCCCCGGCCCACACCTACGGGGAGATGTTGCAATCAGGTCAGTGGAAATGCAGCGACCGGCGCGGCAGCAGAGTTGAGCGGCTCTGGATTGGGAACAGCCCCTCCTCTGGGTGCGAGCTGGAATTCACCTGGAAGGGAGTCACTCTCGTGCAAGCTGGGTGCTCCTGCAGAGGGTCTGGGGCGAAGGGGACAGGGCTTCCTTCCCGTGGAATCTGGCCGCGTCGGGTCCGGGGGAGCGGGGGTGCGGAACCCACTTCCCGCTGGACGGAGCTCTGAGGCGTCCCGGGCGAGCGCCCCGCTGGGCTCCGCGGTGACCTGGCCCCCGGAGCTCCATGGGGGCTTAACCCGCTGGGGCCGACCGCGTGATTGCCCCGCCGCCCCTCTGGCCGGCGCTGGGCAGGGCCTGACGGCGGGTGAGTCACCGCGCTGGTGCCAGAGGCTGGCCCGCGCCTCTCGGGTGGAAAGTGTTCCCAGACCGAAAGAGGAGCGAGGAGGGGTGTGCGGGGTTGTCCTGTATGCTCTGCTCCACATCCCCCTCAGTAACTGGCAGTGTGTCCCCAGGACCTTTTATTTGAAGCATTTTGAGAGACACATCTGTAAAAAACTTAACTTGGGAGTCAGTGGTGACTCAGATCTTCGGTCAGCACAGTGCAGCAGGGGCTGGGTAAGCGCACGGTTGAGAGAGAGAGTTCGGAGCCCAGGGGTCTGCCCTGTGTTGCAGTGCGCCCGTCCTGGGCCCTTGTCCATCAGGCATCTTGTCTTCACTGTGCAGGAGGCAGGGGAGAGGGGAGTCCTCTGAGTAATGGTGGTGTGGAGAGTGGGCCTTGTGAGACCTGTTTTCTCTGCTACACTGGAGAGGGTGGGCGAATAGATGGCTAACTCAGCGTGGTTTCATCTCCTCAGAGAAACCTTATCGGCTTCCCTCACCCCCAGCACTAGGCAGCTGCTAGTCCCCTTTTTCTCTCTGTAGACTTAGCAGACTCTGGCCACTCCTAGAAATGGGCCTGTATAATATATGGTCTTCTGTGTCCTGCTTCTTTCACTTAGTCTAAGATTTTTCAGAGTCGTTTATGTTGTAGGGGGTGTCAGTACTTCACTCCTTCTATCGTCAGACATTAGTAACATTCCATTGAATGGATAGACCACCTGCCGTGTGCCTATCGTTGTATCACAAGGATATTGGGTTATTTTCACTTTGGGCTGTTAGGAGTTATGCTCTGTGAACAAGTTTTCTGTATACCTAGGAGTGGAGTTGCTGGGATATATGGCACCTCTGTGTTTAACCTTTTGAAGAACTGCCAGATTCTTTCATCTACGTTTCCACCAGCAGCATAAGAACCTTCTGATTTCTGCACACCCTCCACAAACTTGTTTGTTTTTTGGTAGCTACCTTAGAATGTGTGGAATGGTATCTCAGGTCGGCTTTGATACGCATTCCCTTGATGGTTAGTGATATTGTCTTTTCACAAGCATATCCATTTGTATGTCTTTGGAGAAATGTCTGTTCAGATCCTTTCACCATTTAAAAATGTGGTTAATTGTCCTGTTTATTGTTGACTTGTAAGAGTTCTTTATGTATTCTGGATAGGTGATTTGAAAACAGTGTCTCTCATTCTGTAAATTGTGTTTACCTTGATAGGTGTCTTTTGAAGCAAAAAGTGTAAAATTTTTGTCCCGATTTACTTTTTTCTGTTTTCCCTTGTGCTTTTGTGTCACATCCAAAGTCTGCTGTCAAATTCAAGGTGATGAGAATTTGTGCTTGTTTTTTCCCTAAGAATTCAATAGTTTTAGTTCAGACACTTAGGTTTTTTGATCCATTTTTCCCCCCAGTTAATTATTGTGTGTGGTATGAGGTAGGTAGGGTCCAGAGGCATTATCTTTGGATCAAAAAAAAAAGGCCTTCAGTTTTTCAAAGAGTTGTTTTCATGATTTTTTTTTTAATTAAAAATATTGAGAGGGAATAGATTATTATAGATTTCAGCCTACCCTTGGGAAGGTTTTCATAGATGTTGGATGATAACTGTGGTACCTAGAATGTACTAAGAAACCTACACAATTTAGGATTTCTAAAGGCAGAATTGAGGAAGGCCAGCAGAGCATCTTCTGTCTGGTTGCTAATGCATGCCAGGCCACATGTCAGCACAGACAGTGTGTGCCTGTGACTGGTCTGTTCTGGGGAACAAGGGGATTCTAGTCATCTGTAGTGTCTAGCAGTGCCATGTGTAGTCAGGGCTGTCCTGTGGTCTGAGGGAAGAGCTGCTGAGCTGGTGGGTTGGAGAATTGGAGTCTTGGTCTTATGAAGTAACCCTACCCGTTCGTTAGAGACGCAGCTTGCTTCTCCTTTGCTCCCCGAGTCAACATTCTTCATGTTCTGATAGCTGTCACTGCTCAGAGTTCTAGCCCCGCCATGTCACCATCCCATGGGGAGTGCTTCTCATGTGTACATATATATGTGAAAGTGTGAGAGTGCTAGTCACTCAGTCATGTCTGACTCTGTGACCCCATGGACTGTAGCCCGCGAGGCTAATCTGTCCAGGAATTCTGTCTGCAAGAATATTGGAGTGGGTTGCCATTCCTTTTTCTGGGGAATCTTCCCCATCCAGGGCTCGAACCTAGGTCTCCCGCATTGCAGGCAGCTTCTTTACCGTCAGAGCTACCGGGGACACTCACACATATACACATATACATACCCAGAGTAATGGAATTTTATTGCAGAATTAGGATGAACCAGAAATGGAAAGCTCTCAGGATTTTAGCACACAAAATGTACGCTAGCAATTGAGGCAATGATTTCTGTCTGCATTAAGAAGAAATTTCATACAGTGGTAAATAGTTCAGAACTTTTTTATTTCCTGTAGTTTCTCACTGTGGCTGAAAGTCAGTTGAACTCTTTGGTTAGGGAAATGGAAATCTTCCCACCCTCTTTTCACATTTCTTTATAAAACCTTGTTGTGTTGGGGAGGATTTCAGAGCTATTCTAAAAGGATCTCAGCACACAAAGATTCGCCCAGGGTGCCTGTCAGCACATATCCTTCTGAGCTTTTTACTCTTAATCTTTTTACAGACAGAAGCTCTCCCCAATGCCTGGGAATTCTTCGTTGGATTACTGCGTTTTCAGCAGAGTTTTGTGAGCGTCTCGCATCTGCACGTGGAGAAGAAAGGTTTGTGCACCATGAGCATGCTCATGTGCTCCACTGGGCAGTCAGGGAAACCCCTTTGACAAGGAAAGCGAGGGGTGTTCTCTCCCTAGGTTTGCAGAGATAGGGACGATAATTTTCTGGGAGGAAATTTTCTTATTTGAAAAATAAAGTCAATTTTGGTGTTGCCTGTGGTCTAGAAAGCGGAGGGGATTCCACACGACCCTGGAGTGGAGGACCCCTGGCAGCCCCCTGGCCCCTTCTTCCTCTTCCATGGGGTTGGGGAACCCATAGCCATGATGCTGGTGCGAGCCGGCCAGTGCTCACCTGCCCACAAGTGAGGCTGGCTTCCAGACGGGTGGAGAGTGGGCCCTGTGACTTCTGCGCCGCCAGCGTGGAGAAGCCACAGGCCAGGACGTGGCTTTCACCTTGGCCTTGGGTGGGGAGTGAGTCTCCTTGGAGACCCCGTCCTTCTGCATGACTGGCCGTCCCCTCACTGGCTGAGGAGACCATAGGCAACTGGAGTCCTGCTGGTGGGCGGCCCCTTCTCAGGCCAGCATGGTGCCACGGGCAGTCTTGACTCGGGGAGGCAGAGGCTTCTGGCAGAGCGTTTGGCTTTCAGGCAGCTGTGTCTCCATCTGTGAATGGGCATGCTGGTTGTTCCTGCTGCAGCTGAGCCTGGCCTGTCGGCTCTCGGAGACTGTGTTCAAAGCAGTTTGCGTCAGGGCGCTCCCTGCCTTGCTTCACCTAATTAGAGGGGAGCAGGGGTCCCGGTGGGACAGTGTCCAGGGGACTGTGTTGGTCCTGCCCACCTGGTGGCTCATGGTTCCCTGCCCAGGTGACGTGGCAGCACTCCAGTCTGGGAATCTGAGAGCTGTGCCCCTTGATCCCCCCCGCCACCACCTTGGACTTGTGACCTCGCAGAGCCGGGGGTGCAGGTGGACCCGCCTCGGGGGTTCTCAGGTCTGTGAAAGGCTCTTGTCCTGTCTGGGTCCACACAGAGCACAGGGAGTGTGGCCCCACCATGCGAGATGGGCAGTGTCCTCAGCTCAGACACCAGGGTGCGGGCTTCTGGTTGCGTGAAAACAAGCCTTCAGTTGCTTCTGGCCTGGGAGCAGTTTTATGGGGACTTCTGGGGAAAACAAAACCATTTTTCTCATTGCTTTCTTTTGAACTCCTGAAAGGCTAGATTTTGCCTTTGTAGTTATGGAGAGAGCAGTGTGGCTCGGCTGTGAGGCTGGGTCATTTTTCTCCGAGCCAATAAGTTAGAGTTTCAGGGCCTGCTGAGGAGGCAGGGCGGCCTGCCTCAGGGCTGCCCGACACAGAAGTTGGCATTCTGTGTGCCCTGCGTCTCCCCAAGCAGATGGCAAAGCAGCCCTTGGCTGATTGCATGACTTGTCAGAGTCTAAGTTAAGAAAATCATTGTTAGGTTTCCAGTAATTATTTTTGAGTCAAAATGGATGCTTTGAAATAAAACCGTGATGCAACGGAGCAGACTTTACAGTTGGCGGTAGTGCGTTCCCAGTGGGACAGCACTGCCGCCAGGAGGCTTGGCTGGGGGCGGGGGGGTCCCACTGAGTGAAGCAGCACACGTGGCGTTGTTTATTTCCCAGTTTCCTCCCTTGAGTTGAAGCCCTGAATATCTCTCCCATGCTTCTGCCCTTTGGCTTCAGTGCTAGAGCTCCCGTGTTAGGTTTCTTTTGATCCTTCCAGTGTCACTCAGGCACGGGGATTATGAGTGACCTTTTTTTTAAAAAAGAAAAATCTATTCGGCTGCGCCAGGTCTTGGTCGTGGCCTGCAGGAGTCTAGTTCCCTGACCGGGGATTGAACCTGGGCCCCTGGCATGGGGAGCTGGGGGTCTTAGCTGCTGGACCCCCAGGGAAGTCCCACGAGTGGCCCTCTTGAGCACGTAGCTCCCCGCCCTCCCTGTGGGGTCCCGGGCAGAGCGTCTGTGGGCCCCTGGGCAGGGCTCTGCCGGCGGCTGTGACCCTCAGCGCTGCCCTTCCAGATGTGGAAAGCCTCGGCCGGCCACACTGTGTCCATCACCCCGGACGACGGGGGAGCCGACGACTGGGAGACCGACCCCGATTTCGTGGTAGGAGCCCCAGTCTGCCCGCCCCTCCCGTCTCCTGAAGTGGGTCCTCCCAGGTTTTTGGTTTGGCGGCGGGTGGGGGCTGTTTCACAGTCCAGGGCGTGGGGGTGTACTCGTTCTTTATTTTCCTTTTCAGAATGACGTAAGTGAGAAAGAGCAGAGATGGGGAGCCAAAACTGTGCAAGGATCTGGGCACCAGGAGCACATCAAGTAAGAGACGTTCTCGATCTTTGTGTGACAGAGACATTCTGAACCGTGAGGGGCGAGGGGGCCCGCTCCCCGCTGGTGAGCGCGAGAGCCCTGCCTCTGCCTTGTCTGGTCCCTTGTAGTTCACACAGGAGGTGAGGGCGAGGCCTGACGTGTATGCGTGTGTGCATCTGCACGGACGCGGACGCGCTCAGTGGTTTAAAAATCTCACTGCCGGTGTCTCCTCTACTTTTAATTCTCCAGTCTGGTTTTTAAGCTTGTGGTTTTCATCCAGGAACGTAGTTAACTAAGCTGTTCTCTCTGCAGATGGGAGGTTTCTAAAGCATGGGCTGTCTTTGAAGACTAGATCAGAAACACCCGTCCTTAATTTGTATTGTTTTGTTGCAGTGTTATTCTGTTGTTGTCAGTTGGATACCCTGAGCTGAGTCCTGAACTTCTTGTTCTCATGAAGGTCGAGATAGGAGAACTGCAAGAAGCAGGGATTGTCCCTGACTTGGCCAGTCTTAACTCGCCACCTCCGGGGCAGCTTGTTTGCTTGTTGGGAGGTGTAGCTAAAAGGGCCTTTGAGAATGTGCTCAGACTTTTATCTCCGCCTGCGCTGGCCTCAGTGCGGACGTGTGCTCCCTTCCCCTGGTTGTGACCGCTTGGGTCGTTCACAGAGCACTGGTCTAGGCTCTAGGATCTCCGCAGTGAAATGAAGCTCCTCTGGGCTGAGAAGGGTTCAGCCGTTCATCCAGAAAAGTGGGTGAAGTCTGCAGTGTGGGCATTTTAGACACAAGTGTTCCTCCCTCCTGACTCGCTGAGCCCGCCGCCTCGCAGCTGTTCGGAGAAGGGCCTGGGACCGGTTGGGGGAGCTGGTGCTGGGAGCTGCCTCGGGTTCCCTGCTCTGGGGTCAGGCTGACTGCTGACCTGGTTTTGTCATCCAGGCCTCTTAGCCCTGCTGTCCCCCGTGGTTTCAAAACACGTTGGGGAGGGCAGATTGGAGAAGAAAAGAACTCTCTCTGATCAGGCAGCCTGTGGGTGGGTTAGAATTCAGAGAACACCCGAGGCAGGACTGCTTCGGTGTCCTGAGGTCCCTCCAGCGGTGCTTGGGGGCTGGTCTTCTTCCCCAGCTCGTCAGGGTCTTGGGAGGTGGCCAGGCCTGGTTGGTGTTCTAAGCCGCACGTCCGGGATTGCCGTCCGGATGTGGAGATGTGGCTGTGGTGTGAGGCGGCCCTCGGCAGCCCTGGGTGATAGCTGCCTGGCCTGCCTGGTTCTGGCTGCATCTGGTGATCTGTCCTGCTGCTCCTAGCGCTTAAAGTGAAAGTGGCTTTTACATTTTAAGTTCGGAAAGCCTCTCACTTCACCTTTGAATGGAAAGCCGGGGTGCTTCACATAGCGAGAAGCCGTCTGAATATTCCACGTCTCTGGGCTCCTGGCCTAGGGTCGTCCGGGTGTGCACCTGTGGGCTTTGTCTCCCGTTTGCCTCTGGTGATGTTTACGGAGCTGGCTGTCCTGGGTCAGGTGTCTGGTGAACCCGAGGAGCTGTCCTCCACTTGGTGGAATGCCGTCCACATCGTAGCCCAGCTTCTGTAGGGACTTGGAGATGACTCACTGGGTGTGTTCAGACTTGCTTTTTTTTCCCCATTAACCTGTATCTGACTCTGAGAGCTGCTGGAGTTGAGGGCAGCTGGAGGTGCAGTAAAGTGAACACAAGGGAGGCCGGGCTGGGGAGCCACTGGGGAGCAGAACCTCACAGATTGCAGAGATGGTGTCCTTGTCTGTCCTCCCAGAAAGCCCAGACGCACGTCTTGGCAGTCTGTCTGACTGATGTTTTCTTCCATCTCTTCCTTCCAAGCATCCACAAGCTGCGGGAGAATGTGTTTCAAGAACACCAGACCCTCAAGGAGAAGGAGTTGGAAACGGGACCCAAAGCCTCGCACGGCTACGGAGGGAAGTTTGGCGTGGAGCAGGACAGGATGGACAAGGTGAGTGCCGGCCCACGTGGTGTCAGGGTCCTGGTGTGTTTGACCTCACCAGGGTCAGCAGGGTTGTCACTCAGCCCTCCCCCTCCATTGAAAAGTTGGGAGTCCACTTGTTGAGGATGAGATTTGCCAGAAGTCACCCACTCTCAGTTGAGCTTAGCTGAGAAGGGCTGCAGTTTCTGGAAGCTCTTCAGTTTCTGAGTTGCTGGGGAGGGAGTGGTGTGCTGGGAATCCTGGAGCTGGAGATAAGGTCCTCCCAGAGGCCGGCTCTGACCGGAACGGAGGCCCGCAGGCGGCTGGATTGCCGCTTGGGTGTCAGCTGCGGTTCGGGCTGCAGCCTTAGTGGCTCCCATCTGCAGCCCAGAGCCGAGTTTCAGCGCCTGGGTTCCTGTCGAGGCTAGAAAGGCAGCCATCTGACTGCTGTCCTTCCGCACTTGGTGACCTTCAGAGAAGACCCTGGCCCACCAGGCAGAGGACAGGCAGGTCTGAGGAGGTGGGACTGAACTGCAGAGAGGACAGTAGACTGGGGCAGGCGTGCTGCGCGTGCAGTGACGCGGGCGCCCGTCTCTCTCTCTGGTTGGGCAGCTTGAGGTGTCTGCCTTTACTCTGTGCTGAGGTGTCAGCTGGGGTCGGGTTCCTCTGTAATTCCACCCCGTCCCCCTTGTGCCTGGATCGGACTCATCCGGAATGACAGGGCTTGTCGCACTCGCAGGCCAGCACCTGCTTGAGAGAGGGGCGCCCCCCACGACCAGAGTGTCATCCCTGCTTCCTGCAGTGCTCTGCCTGGTGCTGACTGTCTAATAAGAAATAGAGTCTCATCAGTGTAGGACCAAGGCCAATCTGGGGGAGAAAGCTGTTTTGATCAGAAAGTTGGGAGAATCGCTAAGCTTTCACTCTGGCCACATTTTTGGAAGAGTTCGCTCTGACTTCTTAGTGATGAAGAGTCATGCTGGGGGATCCTTTGGGTGCTGCTGCCTCCATGTTCCCTTGTTGATGTTTTCTGGGTGAGACCCTGAAGCTGCAGATGGGTGGTCTCTGCCACAGGTTTTTGGAGGCTGCGGTGCTCTGGATCGGCTGTTAGCTGTGGGCATTGGATCCAGCCTGGGAGGGAGAGAAAGTAACAGCTCCAGACTGGAAAGTAAAACCTGCTTTGCTCCCCGGCTGTGGAAGAACATGCGCCCTGAGCTGCCTGCAGAGTTGTCAGAGGTGGTGGTGACCCTGTGGGGGTTGGACCCTAAACGCTCCCGCTGAAGTTCCAGATAAACAAGTGGGAGAGGAGTTGGTAGTGTGCCAGCAGGCCCCTCGCTTTATTTTAGGAGGGAGCCAAGGTGGGGGTGACCCCTGAGTAGGAACTGGGCTTTGGACGAGCCGCCTCCTCGCCTGGCATTGGGTCATGCGTCAGTCATCTGTCCTGTGTCCTCAGTGTCCACAAAGAGGTCTGTGACCACTCTCCATTCTGCCGAGGGAGCCTGGTGCCTTCCTCTAAGGGTCGGGCCTGGGTGACTAGAGCAGCCGGGCCGCTCAGAGTTCGGGGTATAAATATTTTTAGCTTCCTGGACACCACAGGGTCTCGGTTGGCTCCTGAACTAGCTGTAGTGTCTTGACACAAAGTTAGGCATAGATTTTCTGTAAATGAACAGATGTTCAGAAACATCTGTATGTTCCAGAAAGCTTTATTTACAAAGAACCTCGGTGCTGGATGTGGGCCGTGGGCCATGGCTTGCTGACCACACAGCGGAAAGCTCGGGGTGGACTGCTCGGTCAGCATGTGGCCTTGAGAGGTCACCAGACCCGCTTCCCTGACTGGTGGTCATGAGGCGGTGGCAGGCCCCACTGCACACCTGGGCAGGCTGGATGTGTGGCAGGTGTTGACACTGAATGTATGGTGTGCCTGAAGCATGCCATCTGTGTTCCAGTTTGTGCCCTGATTCCTGGGTCATGTGCTTTGGCAGTGTCCCACCTGAAGAGGGTGATCACTGCCAGCAGTCTTCCTGGAAGTGGGCTTAGGAGTCGTTGGCAGGCTGCTGGCTCTGTGGTTCTGGTTGGGGGCTGGCCTCCTGTTTCTTCATGCCCAGGCACCTCAGAAGGCCCCCTGTGGCTGGGGTTCTTGGGAGACTTCTGGGGAGCCTGGTGTGGAGAGGGTTCAGGAACACCTGACTGGGGGGCCTGGTGTTGCAATGCCCCCTGGAGTTACCTCCCTCTGGGCCGGCTTCCACGTTGAGTGATTTTGTTTGCATCACCCACACTGAGCAGAAGTGCAGGCTGCCTCAGGGTGGGGGGCGGGTCCAGTGTGGCAATGCTGGTGGGCGACTGACGCTTCACTTTGCCCCTGTTCCAGTCAGCTGTCGGCCATGAAGTACCAGTCAAAGCTTTCCAAGCACTGCTTGCAGGTTGACTCCGTCCGGGGCTTTGGAGGCAAGTTTGGCGCACCTTGTAGACTGAGCTCGCTCCGGGTGTCTTCTGGGCATCTCGGAGTGGCGCAGAGGTGCCTCGGACTGTGGGGGTGCAAGGTGGGGGTCCCGAGCACAGGCTCCTGAGGCCCCGCCCGCCCCTTCACAGATGCTCTGAGATGATTGGCTGTTTGAGAGGTGAGAGAGTTTTCCCCTGGTTGCTGTAGAAACCTCCATGTTGGTGCCTGCTCATCGAGTGGCCCTGAGATGGCCTTCGATGTGTCCCAGGGGACAGTGGGGACTCCCTGTCCCTGCCTGTGTCACAGTGACAGAGGGCCCCCCTCACACCCACTTCCAGGGCTGTGCTGAGTGTCTGATGCTGTTCCTCTGGTTCGAGGCCCTGGCTCATCGTCGGCAGCCCCCTCATTTTATGTCGTAGCATTGAGAGCTGCCTCGCTCATTGTCTGGGGCGGCCCCTGGGCTTCAGTGTTTCAAGGTGTGCAAATTCAAAATACTGGTACTTTGGGCGTTAGTAGCTGCAGTTCAGTCACTCAGTCATGTCCGATTCTTTGCAACCCCATGAATCGCAGCACGCCAGGCCTCCCTGTCCATCACCAACTTCTGGAGTTCATTCAGACTCACGTCCATCGAGTCAGTGATGCCATCCAGCCATCTCATCCTCTGTTGTCCCCTTCTCCTCCTGCCCCCAATCCCTCCCAGCATCAGAGTCTTTTCCAGTGAGTCAACTCTTCGCATGAGGTGGCCAAAGTACTGGAGTTTCAGCTTTAGCATCATTCCTTAGGAGATAAAAAAATAAAAAAATACCAATAACACGGTTCGTGTTTTTTAAAATGTCATGTTCATGGATCCAGACGTTAAAATCTGCATCTCCTCTTTTTCTGTAACTGCAGTCTGCCGTGGGCTTCGAGTACCAGGGGAAGACCGAGAAACACGCCTCACAGAAAGGTGAGGTGGGACAGATGCAGAAAGCCCCCCTGCTTTTGAAGGCAGGAGTCCTTCGTGGCCTCATCCGGAGGGGTCGGGACACTGCCCTCCCCTCAGGCATCTGGGGTGTGGTGTGGCGGGGCCCCCGTCAGGCAGCGAGTGGACCCGGGTCTTGTGTCTCCTCATTGCCTCCCTCCTCTGAGCAGCGTTGCCTTGGGCAGTTTGCTCTTAAGCTTGGTTGGCAAAGCAGACTCTCCCCTTAGGATAGTGACCAGAGCTGTTTCGGTGCTGATGTTTGCACATTGTGCGAGCTGTTGTGAACACAGTGCTGGCTGGTCTTCATGAGCTTGTGCTCACTTGTCAGCCCTTTCTGAAATGAAAGCACATCGCTTCCTCAAAGCACTTGAGGTGTTTTTTGTGAGCTTGTTTGCTTACGCCTCTTGCAGGGCATCCGATGACCAGGGAGGTAGCCGGCCTGGGAGCGCTCTAGGGGCGGGTCTGTCTGGTCCACCCAGCCCAGGGTGTTGGTGGGCTCCAGTCTTTTCTAGAAAGACCCATGTGGCCATGTCCCTTTCTTCACACGCTGAGCTTTATTTGAATGGTTACTTTCCAAAGTGTGCCCGTGGCTCACCTCTGCCCTCCAGCTGTCGGAAGGGGCCAGACTGCAGGGACACCAGACGACGCGCGGCGCCCCATCTGACGGCGGGTGGCTCCTCGTGCTTCTTTGAACGTGCTCTTATCTCCTGGTGCATTGCTGCCGATGCTTTGCTCCTGCTGCTTTTAACCGGAATGGCATTTTGCTCTGACACGCTTCTTCCTGCTGCCACCCTGTCTCCCCAGACTACTCGAGTGGTTTCGGTGGCAAGTACGGCGTGCAGTCCGACCGCGTGGACAAGAGCGCCGTGGGCTTCGACTACCAGGGCGAGACGGAGAAGCACGGGTCGCAGAGAGGTGGGC
Source organism: Bos mutus (assembly GCF_027580195.1). Taxonomy (NCBI): domain Eukaryota; kingdom Metazoa; phylum Chordata; class Mammalia; order Artiodactyla; family Bovidae; genus Bos; species Bos mutus. The sequence goes on along the minus strand of NC_091638.1, from coordinate 64,247,708 downwards.
GGGCGGGCCGCTGCGCACCCCGCTGACTGTCGGCGCCTGCAGCCCCACCTTGCTCGTGCGTTTACTGACACGAGCCCAGGGAGCTCCCTCTCCCCGTGCCAGCCGCTTGATGTTTTATTTATACAGCTCTTTTAGCTTGAAGGGTTTCGACATCCCTGTTCTTACCTGGTCGGAGTAGGGGCTTTGTCGTCGTTTCGATGACTGCTCAGTCCTCCGCTGCATGGACACTGTGTAGTTCCTGAACTGTTCCTCTCTGGAAGGTGGAGTTGAGCTCATTTCCAGGTTTGGATGTTAAGAACTGACTGCCGTGAATATTCCTGTCCTGTGTCTTACGCACAAGAGTGGTTATTTAAAAGATGAGTTCTAGCGGTGGAGTCGCTGAGTCAAGCATGTTGGACTTAAAATTCGCTGGATGCTGCCAGGCTGTCCTTGGCGGCCGGCCTGACCCTCCCTTCGCGTGGTGCCCCCGTTGGAGGTCAGTTACAGCGCTCTGCCCACTGAGGTGCGTGTGTGGAGTTGGACACATGGACCTGACCCTGCCGCAGAGGGTGAGGTTGGCTGCTGCTCTGCATGGTGTGTTTTATTTGGCCTGTGCGTTCGAGTTTTTGAATCACTGGTGACATAGGAACTCAGAGCTCGCATAGCTTTGTAAATCTCCAGAATTTTAAGAATCAAAAATGAAAGCCGCCACTGGCGGCACCCATGACTGGGCGTCTCTCAAGGGAAGGGCTGCTGGACTGGGGGTGTTGCTTCCCTTCTGCCCAAGGGCCCGCCTGCCCCGGCACTGGGCTGCCCCGCCCCGTGCCGGGAGCACACCTGTCCGCCTGTGTCCTGTGTGCACATGCTCCTTAGGACCCGCTGTTGGATCTTGTTCATTCTGCCAGACCCTCTCCCCAGATGCCCTTGCAGAAGAATAGCTCTGCCTCCAGGAAGCTGGGGAGCAGAGGCCGAAGCACCTGGAGCAGCGCAGCAGTCCTTGGCAGCTCTGGGCCTGCTTGGGTGGGGTTGAGTCCCCGCTCATGGGTCTGTGACGGAGCCTGCTGTGTGTAAAACAGCTGTCTAGTATTTATGGTAACTTAGCCTTGAGCGGAACTTGAGTTCCTAGAAGGTGCTCCATGTTGGTGCTGTCTCTGGAGGTGTCCCATCTCGTCTCTGCTGTAGTTGAGGAAGCAGGGTGACTTAGTGTTTGTTTAATTTTTGCTGCCTTTCCTTGCTGTGCGCGGGCTTTCTCTAGTTGCAGTGAACAGGGGCTGTTCTTGGTTGCGGTTCACAGGCTTCTCATCGTGGTGGCTTCTGTTGCAGAGCGCGGGCTCTCGGCGCTCAGGCTTCAGTCGGAGCAGCATGCAGGCTCGGTAGTCGTGCTGCATGGGCTTAACTGCCCTGCGGTGGGTGGGATCTTCCCAGACCAGGGATTGAACCCGTGCCCCCTGCATTGGTTTTGCCGGGACTGCCAAGGAAGTCCCTGCCTAGAGTGACCTAAAAGCTTGCTCCTGTTGCTCATCCTTGATTTCAGAAGCTTCACGTCAACTTGGTCTTCATGCCGTCTTTTGGACTAAAGGAGAGATGCTACAGTTATTCATTCACTATACGTGCTACTTTTTTCAGTTCTTCTGTGCATATAAATAATACTTTTAAGTGTTTTCCACATTTGCAATCTTAGAGTAAGCCTTAAAGATTTTTTATTTTTTCAATTATTTACTTACTTGATTGCTCTGGATCTTAGTTGCCGTGTTTAGGATCCTTATTGTAACTTTTGGAATCCAGATCTCTGACTGGGGATTGAATCTGGGCTGCCTGCTTTAGGAGCGTGGAGTCTCAAGCCTTTTAGGAGCGTGGAGTCTCAAGCCTTTTAGGAGCGTGGAGTCTCAAGCCTCGACCCCCAGGGAGGCCCCCCTGGTGGTGGTGGTGGTTTAATTTGATTTAGTTATTTTTGGCTGCACTGGGTCTTCGTTGCTGCGAGGACTTTTCTCTGGTTGCGGCAAGCAGGGGGCTGCTCGAGTTGCAGTTGCACGGGCCTCTCTGTGCCGTGGCTTCTCTTGTCGCAGAGCGCAGGCTCTCGGGCGTGTGGGCTCAGTAGCTGGGGGTCTCCGGACTCGAGGACAGAGCCTCGGTAGTCATGGTGCCCAGGCTTAGCTGCTCTGCGGAGTGTGAAATCTTCCCGGACCTGGAATCGAACCCACGTCTCCCGCAATGGCAGGCGGATTCTTTACCGCTGAGCCACCAGGGAAGCCCCCTTGGTTTGTTTTTTTGAGTGGAATGATAGCAGTCCTTCCTTCCAGACTGCTGAGGTTCCCAGCATGCTTGCTGTTCCCACGGCTGGTGTGTGGACAGCGCTTTTTCTTGTCTGCAGATTACTCCAGAGGTTTCGGTGGCAAGTACGGCATCGACAAGGACAAGGTGGATAAGAGCGCCGTCGGCTTCGAGTATCAAGGCAAAACCGAGAAGCACGAGTCCCAGAAAGGTGGCCTCAGCTTAGCTCCTTCCCCAGCCAGCAGCTGTTAGTGTGCGGGGTGACCATCAGAACAGGCGCGGAGAACCAGAACACGACCCGGAGGCCTGAGGGCAGATGCGCTGTTAAACATGGAACTTGAAGACAGCACGTACAGACCAGCGCTGTTAACTTAGAAACCCAGCCCTCGGCCATCTTGTAGCTCTGACACTTCAGCAGAGTGGCTGGTAACGGCCCTCAAGTCGCCCGTCTGTGTGCAGAAGAGACCCCGCGGGCTCCGTGGTGCTGGTTGAACAGCACGCCTTGGGTCTTCCTTTTGGGGTCCCATCTCTGTTTATCCAGGAGACCCAGATTGTAGCTGGGGGTACTTTCTGGCCATGGTATGGGGAGGTCCTCTTAACAAAGGTCACTGGAAGTTTTCCCAAAGGTCTGGAGCAAGCTCACACACAGGAGCAAGCGCGGGTTGAGCAAGTTGTATGTGTTTAACTTTGTGAAAAACGTGCTTTCTCCCTGTTAATCCTCGATTGTGGCCTTTTGTGTCGTCTACAGACTACGTGAAAGGCTTCGGGGGGAAGTTCGGTGTGCAGACGGACAGACAGGACAAGTGTGCCCTCGGCTGGGACCACCAGGAGAAGCCCCAGCTGCACGAGTCCCAGAAAGGTGCGTCCCCCGCGGCCTTCCGGAGCTCGGCTTTGTTCACAGAGCTCGGCTCTGTGCGCTGGGCCTCGCGGTACTTGGGTTGCAGTGTGTCGTGTCTTCCCTGGGGGCGGGGAGGGTCCCTGTGCCTCCCTCGGCTTTGAAAAGACCCCTCCGCCTGTAGTGATCCCCTGGGGGGTTGCGGTGAGGCCTCCGTGCCCTGGAGCCCCGGGCTGCCGCCGCAGTTTCCCAGGGGCTGCTTCTGCCCGCACGGGTGGCTGAAGGGGTGGCTCTGTGTTCCCAGCCAGGAGGCGGGCTGTGTCCCCCGGGAGAGTGGCTGCCAGAGCCCGGCTCGCGCCCTCCCAGGCGGCGGGTCCAGAGCGGGGCTGCCGCAGGGCTGGGGACAGGCCACGTGTGTGACGTATCTCTCACGTGTGCAGAGACACGTGCTCTTGTCTGCAGTGCAGGCAGGACCCTTGGATGAATCTCGGAGCCTGGAGTGGCTCTTCCCAACCAGCTCATAGACAGGTCCTAGCCTGCTTTCGGGCCGTGGCTGACCCGTTCAGATTTCATTTGTCCTTCAACCTCTTGAGCCCTTGTGACCATCGGTGATGCCAGGAGCTGGCTCTGTGGCTCCCTCACTCAACAGGGCTCTCGTTTTCTCGAAGCAATGTGTTTGATTCCTGCAAACCTTCTACGATTTTAACCAAACTTGTTTCCTCTCTTGGTTGTTTTCTCCATGGTCACCTGTGGATTTTCAGATTATAAGACTGGTTTCGGAGGCAGATTTGGTGTTCAGTCCGAGAGGCAGGACTCCTGTGCTGTGGGGTTTGATTACAAGGAGAAACTGGCCAAGCACGGGTCCCAGCAAGGCACAGTTGCTTCCCAGCCCCACCCTCCCCCCCCGCGCCCCCGCTTAGCGCAGACCTCAGGCTCGGCCTCTGGTCACCGCTGTCACCGCAGGGCTGGGCTCTCCCCACACTGCTCTGCGGAGCGGACGCCCTGCGCACTCTCTTCCCCACTCACTTTCTTCTCACCTGTAACCTCTGGGGTGTATGCTTGGTAAAAGGGAGTGTGAACTGCAGGTGACTGGTCTCTGGAGCGGGTGCCTGGCCTCCCTCGGCTCCCCCGGCAGCTCTCGCTGTTGACACGGGTACTGTGACTGGAATAAGCCACCTTCCTGCCTCTGAGGCTGGGAGAAATGTGTTCGGTTGAGTGTGATTACTGGGCTTGGACCAGAGGGGCACAGGGCAGGCGTGTCCACTTGGTTTTGGGGTCTTACTTCTGGGGGTGTTCTTTAGAGTTTTGTTTTTCGATGACCCTGTCTGCATTTAACTCCTTCACAATGAAGCAGAAAGTAGGTACAGGAAGCCGGAATCACAGGGGGTTCTGAGTGTGTGCTTATACACAGGAAGCAGGAATCACAGGGGATTCTGAGTGTGTGCTCACACACAGGAAGCAGGAATCACAGGGGGTTCTGAGTGTGTGCTCACCCACAGGAAGCAGGAATCACAGGAGGTTATGGGTGTGTGCTCACACACAGGAAGCAGGAATCACAGGGGATTCTGAGTGTGTGCTCACACACAGGAAGCAGGAATCACAGGGGGTTCTGAGTGTGTGCTCACACACAGGAAGCAGGAATCACAGGGGGTTCTGAGTGTGTGAATCACAGGGGGTTCTGAGGTGTGCTCACCACACAGGAAGCAGGAATCACAGGGGTTCTGGTGTGTGCTCACACACAGGGCACTGGGGGGCAGGAATCACAGGGGATTCTGAGTGTGTGCTCACACACAGGAAGCAGGAATCACAGGGGGTTCTGAGTGTGTGCTCACACACAGGAAGCAGGAATCACAGGGGGTTCTGAGTGTGTGCTCACACACAGGAAGCAGGAATCACAGGGGGTTCTGAGTGTGTGCTCACACACAGGAAGCAGGAATCACAGGGGTTCTGAGTGTGTGCTCACCCACAGGAAGCAGGAATCACAGGAGGGTCTGGGTGTGTGCTCACACACAAGAAGCTGGAATCACAGAGGTTCTGGGTGGTGTTGGGAGTCCAGATGAAGATGTGCTTATGCTCAGCGCAGTTCCCTCAGGGCCTGGACACGCAGTTGGCCGGGTGTTGTGTCCTGAGAGGCCCTCAGCCCGTGTTCAGGGAGGGAGGCAGAGAATCCCCTGGGGCTGACCCCGCAAACCACACGGACGTGGCCTTGGCCGTGTGTGGCGTTGGTGCTGCACGGTGCTGTGACCGTCTCGTGGGCCTGTGTGGCTGTGGCCTAAGTGGGGCTGATAGACGTCCATGGGAGTTTCCTCTCTTTCAAAAGAACGAGAGAAACCGCACCTCAGAGCCTCTCTTTAAAGCTGGGTAGGGCAGGATGGCAGCAGCGGGCGAGGCTGGGTGGAGGCTGTGTTGGGAGGTGCGCCCTGCCTGCCGCCCACGCCCGCACCCTTGCCCTGGGAGCACGCGGAGCATGCCCACCGCTTCCTTGCCCTCCCCTGCTTGCCGCCGGGACCCCGGGTGGAGGCGCACTCGCCTCGCGGGCAAGGGCTCGGGGTGCCGGGTCCTCGCTTGCATTGCTTTGCGCGCGCTTTCCGGGGTGTCCGCGTCTGCATGCACCTGCTGTCGGTGGCCGCTGGTCCTCAGCCCGGGGCTGAGTGCCGTGTCGTCACGTTGCAGACTACTCCAAAGGCTTCGGCGGGAAGTACGGGGTGCAGAAGGACCGGATGGATAAGGTGAGTGCTCCTCCTCCTTGCTCGGTGTGTCCTGCCGAGGGCTGGGGGTTGGCCACTGTTCCTTGGTGGTCTTTGGCCTCCGGGGGCGTGCCTGGCACATCTTTGAAAAGCTCCCCAGGCAGGTGTGTGTCATCCCCGTGGCGGTGGGGGTAGCTGACCCAAGCACTGGGCTTCCCTTCCAGTGTCCCTGGGTCCTCTCCTGGACTTCCGAGGCTGCACGGTGGGGTGGGTACGGTCCCTGTCGTGTTGTAGAGCGGGGCCTGGGGCCCATGGCCAGGTGGCTGTTGGTGCTGAAAGTGCTGAGCTTGAGCCGCGCTGGGAGCGGAGCTCCTTGGTTACTCTGGTCACCTGGTGGTGGCTGCGTCTTGGAGAAGGCTGCTCCACCATGTTTCTGTCACTGCAGGGGCTTGTGACAGTCTACCCAGAGCCAGCGTGACCACAGGCTCCGCTTTCAGCTCTCCCAGGGGCGCCCTCCTGACCCGTCTAGGGTCTCCGTCAGCCAGTCCTCAGCACGTCAGATGGTTGGGGGTCTAGTCTAAACTCCAGGGCATAGGAGGGGCGGACCTGTGAGCTGTGCCGGGCTGCCCCCACCCGGCACCTGTCGGCTCAGTGGCCGGAGGTTGCGGCTGCCCTGCCCGTGGGAGTCTGGACGAGTGGGCCTGTCCCCGCCGAGTTCCCTTCCCCCAGGCTCCTGGCTGACCCCTAAGGCCCCGTCCCCTGAGTATGTGTGGCCCCGGGCGCGGGGCTCTGGCCGCGGACGGTGTCCTGAGGAAGCAGAGCTGGCGCTCACTGAGGCTGGGGGTGCTGAGGGCCTGGAGACAGGGCACTGCAAGTGTGTGGGACACAGATGGGGTATGGAGCCAGCAACCCCCTGGCCGCAGGGTGGAGAGTGGGTCTCGGGGAACCTGCCAGGCCGTGGCCCCAGATAGGAGGCGGCGTCAGTGCTCTGACCACGTGCTTGTAGCCGGGGCTGGGGGTGGGTGCTGACGCCCCTGGGTGTAAGGGGTGAGGGGGACGGAGCGGGCAGAGCCTCACAGGTGGTTGTCAGGGCTTCTGCTGGGCTAGGGAACTGGGAGGGCAGGCAGGGCTGGTGACACAGCCTGGGCGGGCTGCCAGGCAGGGCAGGCAGTGCTGGTGGGGTGGGGGCCTACAGAGTGTGCGGGCAGAGGCCGTGTCTGTGGGATGACGGCGGGAGAGGAGACTGCGAGGGCGCTTGGCAAGGGTGAGGGCGCCACCGAGACCATCCTGGGGGCGGGGGGAGGCCGTGTTCTCTCCCCGCACAGCAGAGGCCTCTGGGCTCCCTTGTAAACACTGGGTCTCCTTGGTGGTGAGCGCTCAGGAAGACATGCTGGGTTTATGGTCGTGAAGACGGGATGTTAGTTTTTCTGCCCGTTTTGAAGTTTTCTCGAATTCGAGAGGAAGGTGCAGAGATTTCCCATGTGCTCCCCAACACACACACCCCTCGCCGTGAAGCTGTGTTGAACCTGTGTCTCAGGTTGCCCACGGCCGGGGGCGGCGTTGGGGCTCACCTCTGGGCTGTGCGTCCTGCGGGTCTGGATGAGCGTGGATAACATGTGTTCGCCACTCTACACTCCTGCAGTTTTCACTGCTCTAAACCCTTGGCCCTGCTGACTCCCCCACACATTCGTCTCTTCTCTGACGCTGATTCTGGGGTCACCAGCCGGGGTGAGCTGGCACACTTTCTGTGTCTCCATTAGTGTGTGGGCTGGTGAGATCTGTAGGCCTGGGCTGGTTCCCTGGGAGGATCTGGGGCCATCTTAGCACCTGTGCAGGTTCAGCAGCTCTGCCGGCCGCAGGGGAGGGGACCTGAGCCCTCCTGACCCCCGCTCGTGTCTCGGCAGAACGCCTCCACCTTTGAGGATGTTGCCGCGGTGTCCTCGTCTTACCAGAAGACTGTCCCTGTTGAAGCAGGTGAGTCCTGGCAGCCCTGAGGGCTTTCCCAGGAGAAATTTTGTGCAGCGGTGTTGCAGGGTGGTGCTGAGGGCGGGAGGAGGGTTGACAGGAGCCGGTGGAGCGTTGACGGAGAACCTGGTCATCTGTGGGTTTGGGGCGCAGCAGGTGATTACCTATCGTAATCAAAATTCAGGGAAAACCACGTCCCAGGAAGTGTCAGGTCAGCCTGCGTCTCACCCAGGGCAGGTGTCTCACCCGTCCGCCGGGGTCCTTGAGGGGTGCTCGGCCGTCCTGTTCCGTCACAGGAAACATCATGGGGGTGGAGCTCAGAGTCAGTGCTTCTGACTGTTCGATCGAGGGCCTCCCTAGGGGCGTATCTTCCTCGTGTCTGGTGGTAAAGGACGTAGTGATATTTGGAGCATGAGAATGTTCCAGATGCAGGGCTCTGTGCCCACGTTCCTGCTGCACGTGTGGCAGACACAGCAGCGAAGGCTTGTTCCTGGCGGAGGCTGGGCTGGCAGCCGAGGGGGTGCGTCCCTGCTCAGCCGGTCGGTGCCTGGGTCCCGGGGAAGGTCCCCCGGGCCAGCCTGGTGTGGGGGCGACAGTGGTGCTCTGGGTAAGTCTCTCCTTCCTCTGTAGTGAACAGCAAAACAAGTAACATCAGAGCAAACTTTGAAAACCTGGCGAAGGAGAAAGAACAGGAGGACCGGCGGAAGGCCGAGGCGGAGCGGGCGCAGAGGATGGCCCAGGAGCGGCAGGAGCAGGAGGCGGCGCGGCGGCAGCTGGACGTGAGTGCGGGCGGCGCCGGGGGCTGGGAGCCCGCGGGCCCTGCTCGCCCGTCTCCAATCCGTGGGGTTATCGTAGACTCGGCGCCTTCTCGCACTGACGGTTTCAGCCACACAGACGGCCCAGGTTCTTGTCCCCAGACATGAGACAGCTGACCTGCCCGACAGCCCTGCTGACCCAGCCCAGGGTGACTGCCCGCCTGTCCTGCCCTGTGCGGCGGGCAGCACGCACGCCCTCGGCTGAGCCCGCTTCCACACGTCTCCCTGGCACTCTGTCCCCACCCATGCCCCTGGGGAGCCCGCCACCTCCTTGGGTGGAAGCTGGGGGACACAGGAGGAGTCCCCGCGAAGGAGCAGTCTGCGGGCTCTTGTTGCTGTTGCTTCTGGAGCCCGGCTCTGCAGGTTGCTCTGTGATTCTTTGTAGACTTTTTCCACGAGGGAAAGTAGAGATGGGAGCTGTGAGAGGTGAGAGGGACGGGGTGGCCCTTCTCCTAAAACCCTTCTGAGTGGACTGATGTCCAGTGGCTCTGCGCCAGTCCGTCACCCCCTAGCCGGGCAGCTGGAGGCAGATCAGCTCAGGGAGCCACAGCCATGCCCTCGCCCGGGAAGCGGGTGTGGAAGCCCTCTCCCCGGCGGTGAGGAAGGGCAGAGTCTGCAGTAATGCCTGTGGTGCCTTACAGATCGTAAAGCTTTATTTAGCCCGCAGACATTGGTGGTTGGGGCTCTGAAGACCCCATCGGGGGAGGGTGGGGGCGGAGGCAGGCACTGCGCAGTGGCAGGGAGTGGTGGGCGGGGATTCCAGACGCCCTGACACACGCTTTGTCACACGTGATGAGGTTGGATAACTGCACACTCGTAATTACCTTGTATCGTTCTTAACTGCCAGGAACTTTAAGCTCTCTCTCCTTCAGGTTTTTAGCTAGGCGTTTGTAAGTTTTTCTTTGTTGTAGGCCCACACGCCGAGGCATTTTTCCTGGTAGTTTGGTTTCCTTTTTATGTAACACCTTTGTCTTCTTATGACTCGGGAGTGTAATTCCTGCGATCTGATCTGAAAGATGCAGGAGTTGGAAGACTTGAGAAGAGAGGTTTGTGGTGGCGATCGTCTCTCGATTTTGCTTTTGAGGGTCTCTTGCTGTCCCTGCTGCCGTGTCGTCCCTCGCTGCATCCAGCCTGTCCCGCCGCCTCCCCTGTGTGAGCCCCCTCGGCACAGCGTCGCTCCAGAGCCCTCTGGGCCGTGAGCGGCAGTCCAGAGGCAGGACACGGACCACGTGCATCGCTGGGCAGGGGTCACGGATGCCTGACAGCCAGGTCTTGCGAGCGAGCAAGGAATGTGGGAAGGAATGTCTCTGTTTCCAGCCCTTCAAGGACACTCGCTGCCTGGGGGTGTTCCTCGCGGGGGTTTCCAGCACCTGGAGGACTTGTGACCGTCCTGCTAGCGCAGACGACCGTAGCTTCAAAGCAGCTTTGCTTCTTCCTCCGGCAGCCTGAGAACGAGCTGACTGTGTGTCTCTGCGTTTCAGGAGCAGGCCCGGGCCCAGAAGCCCACGCCGCCCGCGTCCCCCACACCCCAGCCGGCTCAGGAGAGGCCACCATCGAGCCCCGTCTACGAGGTTGGTGTTGTCATTGGGTTTGCCAGTGACTCTGAACTCCTGGAGACACCCTTCCCAGCCCAGCGCCCTGTGGACGGGGTCTCTGCCTGCGCTTGTCAGTGACCCAGAGGGCAGGCCTCCTGTGTGCGGGGTTCGACCCCTTGCCTTCCCCCGCCCTGCGGCGTCTCCTGACACCGGGAGCCATAAGTCTGCCTTTTCCCTCCCTCTCTCTGCCACCACTCCTCAGCTCCCCTCTCCCTGGCCCTTTCTCCAGAGTCCTCGGTCCCTAGTTCCTGCTCCTTTGATCCCTGGTCACAGAACGACCTCCCTATCCCTCCGCCAAAGGCCCCTGTGGCCCCCTCCCAGAGCAGCTCGGCCCCCACCGTCCACACCCACACCCCGAGCTTGAGTCCCCTCTGCCCCAGGGTCCTATTCACCCCCCGTCTCCTCATCACCTCACGTCGCCTCTCGGGGTGCCTTGCTGAGTCCCAGGAGCACACACTAGTTTGACTCAGAGGGGTCGGGGGTTGGGAGAGCTGTGGGCGGGGCTGGCCTTGCGGGTGGGGTTTTATAACTGATGCTGTGGAAAGGGGCCCTGTGTAAGCACCCCCGCATGCCCCACAGCCGGGCCAGCCTCCCTGAACCACTTGATGGGCGGGGGGCGCTGGTGGGGGAGGCCGCCCCCGCACCACTGACCTGCTCAGGGCGGCCCCCCAGCGCAGCCGCTCCTTGCCCTCTGGTCTGTGCCCCCCGCCTCCGGGGGAACTGCCAGCAGGAGCCTGTCGCTGCTTTGTTCAGCTCTCGAGGGGCTCCGGTGTCTGGCCAAGGTGCAGCCGTCCTGCCCGCCTGCCCACACCCTTGCCACCCTCTGGAAGACTGGGGCCTGACTTCTGGCCCTTCCTAGAGCTGCTCCATGCGGGCACCTTGCTGCTCTGACCTGTAAGGGTGCCCCAGGCGCACCCTGGCCGGGCTGGTGGTCGGCTTGGGGCTGTCAGCAGAGCGCCCTTTGCTCTTGTGCGTGGCTTGGTGGTCACTCCCATGCCTCACCTCCACAGTGTTGGTGGGGATGGTACCTGCCATGCGCGGGCTCGTCTGCTCCAGCTGGAGGGCTGGGGTGCCGCCCTGGAGCTGTCGTCAGAGCCTCATAGGGCTGGGGGCTCTGGGGGTTTGGGGTGCCATGGTGGTCTGGGCCCGAAGGGGAGCAGGCCAGACCTGCCCCAGGAACTCACGTCTCTTGTGGCCGGCAGGTCCTTAGTGATGGTGGGACTCGGGGTCGGGGTGAGAGGGGATCCTGGGGAGGGGCCCCGTCAGGATGCAGGTGCTCGTAGGACGTCGGCGGGTGACCCGCCTCCCCCCGTGTCTGTCCCGTGTCGGCCGGGGCTGCCAGGTTTCTGCGTGGCTCTGGGCGGTGGGGCCACGGGAACTTGCCCTTGACTCCCCAGGACGCGGCCTCATTCCGGGCTGAGCCGAGCCCCAGCAGAGAGCCTGAGCTGGGCTACAGCGTGGAGACCGCGGAGTACCCGGAGGCCTACGTCTCGGAGGGCGTCTACGAAAGCACGGAGGCGCCGGGCCACTATCGAGCAGGTATGGGGCCTCCTGCATCACACCCCCTCCGCTGCTTTTCCTCTGCAGACCTCCCCTTTCCCGCGGGCTGAGCTGCCCCACCTCAGCTGTGGCCCCAGCCCCGGGGCCTTCCAGGGAGACCCCTGCCTGTGCGGGGGGCACTGAGGGGGTGGGCATGGAGGATGGGCTCCTGCTGTCGTCTTTCCCGAGGGGAAGCCCCGGTGTCCGGAGTTCACAAGATGGAGGTCCCTGGCACCCTGAAGGTGGAGTGGGTAGATGAGCGTGGGGTTCCCTTCTGTATGTCTGGGCCCGTTCCCCCTCGGGGAGTGACTTGGGAATCAGCACGAGAACCTGCCCAGGGCAGAGCGCTCACCTCCCCGAGCACGATGGCAGGTGATCAGCTGTCTCTCGCTCGCCGTTCGTTTGTTCTTGGCACGGACGTTTCCTGACAATAGTGCTGAATATTTGAAATTTAAAAAATTATACCCTGACAACTGTCCCAGTCTCAACCCAGATGATCCCTCTGTGTGTTCGCTCCTTGGGGTGGCTCCTCTTGTTGGTATGAGGGGCAGGCGGCTCTCGGTGCCCTGGGGCCACTGACTCCCGACTGGCGACTCCCGGACCTTGGGAAGGGCTGTCTGCTGGGAGTGAGCATGGAGCTCTGGTTCTCTCTCAGACTCGGCCCTGGTTTATTCTAGAGGAAGGTACCTATGATGAATATGAAAACGACCTTGGAATCACTGCCATCGCCCTCTATGACTACCAGGCTGGTGAGAAACCGCTGGCGGGCCAGAAGGAGGGCTGGGGTGGGTACGGGACTGGGGGCTTCCAGCAACTCCTCTCTCAAGAGTTAGGACTCTCAGAACGCTATTTACAATTTTTAAGAAGAATTTATATTTAAACAATTGCAAGGTTATAGAAAAGTTGCAGATACAACGCAGGGAATTCTGTATCTTCCTCAGTCCCATTCCATCTGGTCTGGGTTAGGATTTTTTTGTGTGTGCTGCATCTTTTAGCTGTGTGGGCTTTCTCCAGTTGTGGGGAGCGGGAGCTACTTTTCATTCTGATGTGAGGGCTTTTCATTGTCATGGCTTCTCTTGTTGCAGAGAGAGGGCTCCAGGGCGCTCGGGCTTCAGTCTGCAGCTTGTGGGCTTCAGTAGTCAGGGTCTAGTTGTTTAGTTGTTCCATGGCACGTGAAATCTTCCGGATAAGGTGTCCAACCCGCGTTGGCAGACAGACTGTTGCCCACTGTGCCACCAGGGAAGTCCTGGCTCAGGGCTTTGTATGAAGGGCTCGGTTGGGTCTCTGTAGCTGCCATGTGCGTGCAGAGCCGCCCTCATTGAGCAGGGCAGACCGGGACCCGTCCACCCCCGTGATCCTCCACCCCAGCACCCTGCACCCCCGCAGAGCCTCCGTGGGAGGCCGCCAGCTCGAGGGGCTGCTGGCGGGTCTTCCTCCTGGCGGTTGGCTGACCCAGAGACACCGGGGGTGACCACTGCTCTCTGGCCTCCTCCGCAGCGGGCGACGATGAGATCTCCTTCGACCCTGATGACATCATCACCAACATCGAGATGATTGATGATGGCTGGTGGCGCGGGCTGTGCAAGGGCAGGTACGGGCTCTTCCCTGCCAACTACGTGGAGCTGCGGCAGTAGGCACCTCGCCCCCGCCACGGCTGCGCCAGGCCTGCCGCCTCTTAGGGTGAGGAGGGGCGTGTGCACTCTTGCTTTTCTATTTAATACTTCTGCTGATGCTTTTGGAAATGTTTACGCCCCAGAACTTGCTAATATATTGTAATCATGTTTCTTGGAGGACCCGCTGATTGTTTTTATGCATTTAAGGCATTTTCTTTTTTTGCCAAATCGACTGTGGCGTGGAGCCACTTGGGTGACCTTCAGTCCCGAGTGCGGGTTGTCCGTGCCCCGCGTCGGGAGGCAGGACCACCCCTGTGGTGGGGGCCTCGTCCTGGGGGGTTTGGAGAAAGAGGGAAGGGCCTGATGGGAAGTTAGCGTTGCGGGAAAGCTCTAGAAAGCACTGGAGCGTTCTGGTCGCGTGGAGGCGCTGCTCCTGCTGTAAAGTCCTGCGGTGGTTGCTAGGTTTCGCAAAGCCCCGCCTTTCTTCTCTCGTCCTGGATGTTGCGGGAAGGCAGGTCCCTTCCCCCGGGGAACCACAGAAACGCTTCCCATCAAGGGAGCAGTACTTCTTCTGCCAAAATAGCGTGTTAAACGACAGCAAAATGTAACAGATCGACTTGCCTGAGAATGTGAAGCGAGCAAGCGTGAGCTCTCCTGGGCTGCTATGGGGAGCCCGTCCCCCGGGAGGGGCTGGGAGGCCTGCTCAGCAGCCTCCCGAGTGACCCTGTGGAACTGCTCGGGTGTTGGGACCTCAGTGACCACAAGGGACGCGTTTTCTTTCCTGAAGTGCATTTGCTTTACCACGGTTAGGTTGGGTTTTATATGCAATCCTTGTATCTAAGTTTCTGTAGCACACCTTATAGGTATGGTTTTTTTAAATTAAATATTCAAAATAAACTTTTTTTGACCCACTTGCTGCCGAGTCGCTCTACACGTGGTCTCTTTATTCTCCGGTGGGGGTCAGCCTGGCTGTCAGCACCCAGCAGGATAAAGCCTGGTGTTTATCAGCTCCAGAGCAACCAGGTTCCCTTTTGAAGAGGCACACTTCTTAAAAGGTACTTTTTTTAGAAGTTGAAATGTTTTAGCTCTCTAATTGTCAATTATTTGCACAAGGATTCCATGCAAGATAGAAAATGCCATGTTTAAAACTCATTTCTGAATTATAGTTCTCAAAGTGAGTCAAGTGGTGGTTGCAAGGTAGCCAAAGGTATCGTTTTCCTGGGGCGCAGTAAGGCCCCTTCAGGAAGGAGGGTGGGCGGGCCTGGAGGCGGGGCACGGGAGGACGGGGTCGGGGAGAGTGCAGTGTGGCCGCGGGACACGTTCCGACGACACATCCTGGTTGCCCCGATCTGCTTCTGGTCCTGTCGGTTTCTGATTTGGAGTCCCCAGCGGGGCAGGGGCCCACTGTGCTCACCCAGCCCCCCAGTTTCCAAGGCAGGAGGCAGGTCTCCCCTTGTGGGCAGCTCATGTGGCCACTGAGAACCTCGAGGCCTATGGAAGGTCAGCTGCCCTGCCCCCAGGGCCCATGTGCCCTCTTGGGCGAGCTGTGTGGCAGAGCAGCCGGCCCCTCCGAGGACCCTTGCCTGGCGGACGGCCTTTTGTCTGCAAGCTGCAAATGGAGGAAGATAGCTGCTGAGGCCGCCAGGGCTGGGCCGTGGTTAGAGTGGCGCGCTCTGAAAATTCAGGAACTGAGGGGTCGGCCCTGGCTGCCTGCCGTCGTGTTCCTGTCTCTCTGGATCTGGCAGGAGCTGACCTGGGTCCTCTGGGCGTTCACAGGCGCTGGAGGTGGGGCTGGAAGCCGGGGTCACCTGGGCTCATTTTCTTCCTGCCAGGCCGCCTATGGAACCTTCTGGCTCTGCTGAGCCGGCTCATTGACCCCTTCAAACCTGAGGGTGACGCCAGGCCCCCCCAGTGCTCTCTGGACACTGGTGCTGCCTCCTGGCCGGCTCTGCGCACAGGATCCTGGTCTGGGCGAGCCCGGCCCTCCTCCCATGGCTCGGGGTGGGGTCCGGACAGGAGGCCCCGGTGCTGGAGGTTGGGCTGCTCTGCCCACAGCTGCTTGCAGGGGGCGCTGGTCCTGGAGAAATGGGCCGGGGAGATCTCCCCACGATGGGGTGTGGGCAGACCGTGAGGAAGGCGAGGGTCAGCAGGAGCAGATGCGTCTTGGCTGTGTCTGTGTGGCCTGCTGACCACAGAGCCCGGCGGGCAGGTGGGGGCTCTCCAGGAAGGACAGCTCATTCTGCTGGTCCGGCCTCAACATGCCACGTGCATGTTCTGTTCCGTGTACTGCCTGGCTGACCAGTTTCTTCCACAGAAAACAGGAATAAAAGCTGTCCTCTT
Organism: Bos mutus; assembly: GCF_027580195.1. Classification (NCBI taxonomy): domain Eukaryota; kingdom Metazoa; phylum Chordata; class Mammalia; order Artiodactyla; family Bovidae; genus Bos; species Bos mutus. The sequence continues at coordinate 64,232,069 of NC_091638.1, read as the reverse complement.
GCCTCCCAGACCGGGGATCCAGGGGCTGGAGTTCGGAGTGTTGCGCCAGGATACACCTTAAGGGTCCTCTGACGGGGAAGCTGTGGGCATCTTAGCGGTGAGACATGACAGCTCAGTTTAGGAGTTGGTTTTTCCTGAGATGTTAGGATGCCCTGATCTTAACGTCTCAGACGCGTGTTTTAAAGCCTATTTTTTTTTTTTTTTCCATCACCCCTTTGGATATTTCTTCTGACCTGTCTGTTCTCCCCTGGGAAGACAAACTCTGTGTCTACGACTGTGGACGTGACAGTGGAAGCGGAAATAGCAAGTAGCCGGTAGGAGTAGGTTGGGCGGGACGCTTGCCTTCCTCCCCACTGCCGGCTGTGACATTGCTCTTTCAGTTACATGTGGAACCATCCAGGGGGCTTCTCTGGTGCTCCAGTGCCTAAGACTCCAGGCTCCCAGTTTAGGGGCCCGGGTTCAATCCCTGGTCAGGAATCTAGGGCCACCCGCCCCCCCAATGCTGAAACTAAAAATGATCCTGCCTGCCTCGACCAACAAAGATGGAGGGTCCCGCAACTTGAGACCCTGCGTGCGGCAACACGGATCCATGTGCTACAGCTAAGAACTGGCGCAGCCAAATAAGTTTTTTAAATTTCTGAAGAAAAAAACCAATCATCCAGGAGAACTCAGTTGCTGTTCATGAGCTGTAGAGATTTCCAGCCGACACACACTGTCTCAAAATTTAACGTCAGTATTTTCTCTTTAATTAAACCTCCTGTTACAAACAGAAACACTGTCTCATGGGCCCTCCTCCAGGGGATCTTCCCAACCCAGGGATTGAACCCAGGTCTCCCGCCTTGCGGGCAGATTCTTTACTGTCTGAGCCACCAGGGAAGCCCCCCTCCGGGGTGGGCTGTGTGTGAGCATCTCTGCAGGTCTGATAACCCTCAGGTGTGTAGGATGGTGACCTCCCGCCAATATCCATCTGCCAGTCCCAGGAGCCTGTGACTGTCACCCTACATAGCCAAGGGCAAGTAAGGTCTCTAATGGGTTGGCCTTGGGTGGGGCTTGTCCAGTGGGCCTCGGGTAATCCCAGGGGTCTTTAAATTGGAAAAGGCAGATAACAGACTTTAGAATCAGAGTGATGACGTGGGAAAGGACTCGACCCGCCGGTGCTGGCTTAGGAGGTGGAGGCAGGGGCCACGAGCCAAGGAATGGGGAAGCCTTTAGAAACCAGAAAAGGCAGAAAGGGACAGGTTCACTCCTGTAGCCTCCTGCGGGCAGGAGACCCGCCTACAAGTTGATCTTAGCTTCTGAGACCTCCCCCAGATCCTGACCTAGAGTCGTAAGGTCATAGACTTCTGTTCTGGTCCAGGAAGCTTGAGGTCATTCACATGGCAGCCACAGGGAGCTAACCTGCTGTCCATGGTGGGGGCCTGGGGTGAAGTCCAGCTGTCTTTGAAGAGCAGGGTTCTTATTTTCCCTCCCCTCCCCCATGAGGCCCGTATCATGCTCCCGGAAGGTGCTGGATCCATGGTCTGCAGCTGATGTAGTGACTGAGTGAGGGAGCCAGGCTGCTGTGGTGTGAACGTGAGAAGTGGCTTCAGGTCAAAGGTGGCCCCTCAGCCAGTGATTATTCGAGGCGAAGCCTTGAGCTTGTGCCCATTCGCAGGCAGTCCCCATTCCCGTTTCTCCTTTCTGCAGTTAGGGCTATGAGAGTGGTGGCAGGAGCTCTGCCCGCTGTTGTAGACCGTGAGGCACTGTGAAGGCACTTTCGGAGCATGGTGGAGCAGAAAATGGAGCTGCCACACCAGTCTTGCTTGCTTCAGTGCTTTTCTTTTTTTTAATGAGAGAAATAAACTAAGGCAAAGAATGTTGCCCACCATCCTGTCCTACAAGGACCAAGTCATTAGTCCCCGCAGGTGCTGATGGACAGGGCACCTGAGGAAATCGAGGACAAGGAACAAGAGTTCTCTGTACTCTAGAAAAACAGGCCCCTCGGGTGGGTAGATGCCTCAGAGAAGTTTTAATGAACCCAGATTCTTACATCTTCCCATACGTAGGAGAAAAACACGCTGAAATTATTAACTGAGATACCTGTTGTCATGGCCAACAGGGACTTTTTTTATTTAAAAAACACGTTTGGCCTTGCCCTGTGGCCTGAGGGATCTTAGTTCCTGGAGCAGGGATCAAACGTGCGTCCCTGGCAGTGAAAGCATTGGGCTCGAACCTCTGGAGCCCTAGGGGATTCCCAGCAGTGCGCTTTTACTAAGCTGTAAACTTGGCTGCGTGTATTTTCTAGTCATCCGTAAACACACTGGTTGCTTCTCCTGCCCCTTGGAGCAATTCCTCAGAGCTGTCTAGGAGGTTGTCTCCAGACTGTGGTTCAGTAAGAACCTGAGTCAAACTCATCTCACAGCTCATGTTTTTTTGTTTTCCCCAGTACCTGTTGTAACTGCAAACACAATTCCCAATTGATTGACTGAGTCGAGTATGAAATTTCCCTCCAAATAGGTTTGACCTAGCTTACACAGGGGGCTTCCCTAGTGGCTCAGTGGTGAAGAACCCACCTACCAATGCAGGAGACACGGGTTCTGTCCCTGGGTGGAGAAGATCTCCTGGAGAGGGGAATGGCAACCCAATCCAGTATTCTTGTCTGGGAAATCCCATGGACAGAGGTGCTTGGTGGGCTACAGTCCATGGGGTTGCAGTAGAGTCGGAACTTACACAGGAGTGGGTGTTTGTCTTTTTGCCAAATATGCATATTGTAAAAGTTTTAATCTCTAACAATCTAACAAGTGAAAACATATTTTTGTTGTTCAGTTCAGTTCAGTCGCTCAGTCGTGTCCGACTCTTTGCGACCCCATTAATCGCAGCACGCCAGGCCTCCCTGTCCATCACCAACTCCCAGAGTTCACTCAAAATCATGTCCATCGAGTTGGTGATGCCATCCAGCCATCTCATCCTCCGTTGTCCCCTTCTCCTCCTGCCCCCAATCCCTCCCAGCATCAGAGTCTTTTCCAATGAGTCAACTCTTCGCATGAGGTGGTTGCTTACATTTAATTTTCCTTCCAGTGGATGGCCCGGCCCCGCTTCTCTCTTTCCTTCTCGCCTTCTTCGTTTGCTTCCTTTTGAAACACACAAGTGAGGGACTTCCTTGGTGGTCCAGGGGTTGACCCCGTGCTCCAATGCAGGGGGGTCCAGGTTCCATCCCTGGTCAGGGAACTAGATGCCATATGCCGTAACTAAGACCCAGCACAGCCAAATAAATAAATATTACACACACATGATTCTTTAGAAGCTCATGGGAAAATTCAAACAGGGACTGTTATTCTGGAAATATTTGGGACTAGACATTATGAAAACCCTCTTGCCATAAAACATGAAGAGCGTTTAATTTTAACAAGTGTCTTTTCAGTGGAGCGTGAAGCTTGTGAGAAGGTAAGGAACATTTGTGGGTTGGGAAGATGAAACAGAAGAGGAAGCAGAAACAGAATGTGGCCGTCCTGACATCCTGATGACCACGAGGTCATCGGTTTGTCAGCACCTGGACCCAGAGCCTAGGGGGTTGTTAGGCACGTGGAGCAGGGGATGAGGGCTTGGGTCCAGCGAGTGTGCAGCCGGAACGGAGGACCTGAGTAAGGCCTGGGACCTTGAGCAGACCTTGCCGCAAGGAAAGGGTAGGATGATCCGTGCGGGGGGTAGGGGGGAGGTTGTTTGATATTCAGTGGAGATTTTGCCTAAAGGAGGTTAATGATGGAAGAAAGGAGGTGGAAAGGGCAAGTTTGGACAGGATCCTAGGGGGCGGGGATAGAATACAGAAAGGACGGAGGTTAAGCAAGACAGTTCTAACACTGGCCACTAGCTGGCGTCATAACGCAGCACTGCTTGGTCTCCCTCTGAGCAGTGGTGATTCTCTACTACAGGGGTCCCGTGGTTTTCCAGTGGGTTGATTCCAGGACCTCTGCAGACACCAGAATCTCTGGATGTTCCAGTGGCTTATGTTAAATGTTGTATTTGTGTATAATCTATGCACATTCTCCTATATACTTTAAGTCCTGTTTACATTACATACGATACCTAATGTGATGTAAATGGTATGTAGATCATTGCTAGGTACATGGAAAACTTAAGCTTTGCTTTTTGGAACTTTCCAGACTTCTTTCCCCACAAATATTTTCAATCAGTGGTTGGTTGAATCTGAGGATTCGGAACCCAGTAATAGAGAGGGCTGACTGTATATTCTTTCCTTTTTCACAAGAATTGGTAATGTAGAGATAAAGAAACACCCGCAGTAAATCTCCACATAGAAAGACGAGCGGTTGCCAGAGGCTGGAGCACGAGGGCGAGCAGGGAGGGACTGCTCCTGGGCACCGGGTTCCTGTAGGGGTGACGAAGATGCTGAGGGTGGATGGAGGTGCTGGTTGAATCGTATGCTAAAATGGTGAATGGTTTTTTTTTAAAGGACAGAGTACGTCTCAGTCCTGAAGCTTGCGGATAGATACAGGGATAGATAATCGTGATGCCACGTGAAAGGCATAGGAGCCCGGGGCATCCAGAGGACAGCGAGCGATGGGCTCAGGGAAGGATTCCGGGATGAGGCTGGGCTTGGGCAGCATCTTGAGACGCAGGGTGTTCGGAGCAGAAGGACCAGCGGGGCAGACAGTGAAGAGCGCGTCAGTACTGCTAAGCCTCAGGCGTTTGTGGGGCACTGTGGACGGGGAGGGTGGAGACACAGGCAGGGCCAGATCCCAACGGGCTTCGTGTTTTCTGGGAGGATCCTTCGGACACCGGACATCACATGATACTTAACCTCTCAGCACCAAAGTCCTTACAGACGAATCTTAAATAAAACTCAATTTTGGGGATTTAACCCTTTGTATTTTGCGGTTACCTTTTTCCATGTGTATGCTCAAGAAAAAAGATGCCCTCATATTTAAATTACTGAAAACAAAATACAGTATTATTTGTATTTCTAAAAAATTTTCCTTCCCTCTGGTGAGAATGTGGGGCTTCTCCACTGTCCCGTGATCTGTTTACCTGTCTTCTCAACAGTGCCCCACAGTCTCTATTACTGGGGCCGTGTAGTGAGTCTTGACATAGGGTAGACCGATTTCTCTCCCTTTTTTCTTCTTTTTTAATCAAAATTGTTTTAGCTGTTATAATTCCTTTGTTTCCCATACACATTTTAGAATAATCTTGTTTGTAGCTACAAAAAATCTTGCTGGGACTTTTGATTGGAAATGTGTTACGTTTATCTATCAATTGAAAGAGAGTTGACATCTTCACTGTAAAGAGCCTTCTATTAGAAGAAGCAGTATTTCTTTCCTTTTATTTAGATATTCTTTTACTTATTTCATCAGGATTTTGTTTCCACATACAATTCTTGTGTGTGTTTCATTAAGGTGTCTTGTTTTTTAACAACTATAAATGGCACTGTATTTTTAATTTCATTGTGTATATTCCCTGCTAGTCTATAGAAGTACAGTTTGATTTATGTAGGATTATTTTGTATCCTACAACCTTGCTGAGTTCTGTATACATTCTAGAAATATTTTTTGGTAGATTCCTTGGGGTCTTCTACGTGGATCATTGTATCATCTGAGAAGTGGGACAGTTTTATTTCTCCTTCCCAGTCTGTATGCCTCTTGGTTTCTTTTCTTGCCTTATTGTGCTGGCTAGGATTTCTGACACTGTGTTGAGAATGGATATTCTTCCTCCCAGTCTTAGGAGGAGATCATTCCGTCTTTCTCCAGTAAGTGTGGTGTTTGTAGATGCTGTTTATTTATTTATATATATTGAGTTATACTTGATTTGCAGCGTTGTGTTAATTTCTGCTCCACAGCAAAGTGATTCAGCTATACGTCCGTACGCGTTCTTTTAAAATGCTTTTCCGTTTGGTGTATGACAGGGTATTGAGTATATTTCCCTGTGCTGTACAAGTAGAAGCTTGTTGTTTGTTCATTCTCTGTGTAGTAGCTTACATCTGTTAACTCCCAGCTCCCCCTCCATCCTTCCCCACTCCCCTCCCCCGTGGCACCAGCCTGTTCCCTATGTCCATGACTCTATTTCTGTTTCGTGGGTAGGTTCGCTTGTGTTATATTTTAGAGTCTACATAAAAGTAATATCATATGGTATTTGGTTTTGCTCTTTTTGACTTACTGCACTTTGTATGATACTCTGCTCGCATCCATGTTGCCGCAAACGGCTCCCTTTCGCTTTTTACGGCTGAGTAGTATTCCGTTGTGTGCGTGAACCACATCTTCTGTGTTCACTCGGTATGTGCTTTTTCTAAATTGAGGATGTTAATGCCTCCTGTTGCCTCTTACATCCCTTTACCCTGCTCCTTTATAATATTATTGACTGGAATATTTTCTCTTGTCCTGCCTTCATCCCTGGACTGTGCAGTGATGTTTTTAGAGCCAGCCTCAGATGGCTTCCGGTGGTCCTCGTGTCCTAGTACCACACCCTGTGCAGCCCCCTCCCACACAGGATCGGGCCGACCTGCATAACGATAGGACACTGTGAAAACGGCAGAGTGTCACTTCCAGACAGAGAACCCAAGACACGCTGCAGCTTCTGCCTTGCTGTCCTGGATCATTTGAGAGAACCCAGCTCCCCAGTCATAACGAAGTTCAAAGAGCGCTTTGGAGGGTCAAGGGGGCAAGGAACTGAGGCCTCCCAGTGTGTGAGCGTGTCGCCTTGGAAACGAAGTCTCCATCCACAGCCAATCCTGGCCAGCACCTAGACTGAGAGCCTGAGCCAGACCCATGCAGCGGACCTGCCTCCATTCCTGCCCTTGGGAAACAGTTTGAGGTATTTTAAAACTTGTATTGAACCATGGTTGATTCACAATGTTGTGTGAGTTTCAGGTATACAGCAAAGTGAATTAGTTATATATACACACACATATATATGTATAATACACACATACACTATATATGAGTGCTAAGTCACTTCAGCTATGTCTGACTCTTTGCAACCCCAAGGACTGTAGCCTACCAGGCTCCTCTGTCCACGGGATTCTCCAGGCAAAAATACTGGAGTGGGTTGCCATTCCCTCCTCCAGGGGATCTTCCTGACCCAGGGATCGAACCCACTTCTCTTATATCTCCTGCCACTGGCAGGCAGATTCTTTACCACTAGCATCACCTGGGAAGCCCCTATATTATATATACATATGTTACATGTACACATACAATATATATGTTACATACATTGTTATATATGCACGTGTAACACGCATATACACACATATATAATGTACATGTATGTTGTATATACTCAGGTATAATATGTACACATATTTATATGTTAAATATATACACAAATATACCTATATCTATATATACACATATATTAAATATATCCATGTATATGTACTCTTTCTTAGATTCTTTTCTATTGTAAGTTATTACAAGATATTGAATACAGTTCCCATACAGTTGGTCCTTGTTGCCTGGCTATTTTATATATATAGTAGTGTGTATATGTGGAGGTGATAGAATTCCAGTTGAGCTATTCCAAATCCTGAAAGATGATGCTATGAAAGTGCTACACTCAATATGCCAGCAAATTTGGAAAACTCAGCAGTGGCCACAGGACTGGAAAAGGTCAGTGTTCATTCCAATCCCAAAGAAAGGCAATGCCAAAGAATGCTCAAACTACTGCACAACTGCACTCATCTCACACGCTAGTAAAGTAATGCTCCAAATTCTCCAAGCCAGGCTTCAGCAATACGTGAACCGTGAACTTCCTGATGTTCAAGCTGGTTTTAGAAAAGGCAGAGGAACCAGAGATCAAATTGCCAGCATCCGCTGGATCATGGAAAAAGCAAGAGAGTTCCAGAAAAACATCTATTTCTGCTTTATTGACTATGCCAAAGCCTTTGACTGTGTGGATCACAATAAACTGTGGAAAATTCTGAAAGAGATGGGAATACCAGACCACCTGACCTGCCTCTTGAGAAATTTGTATGCAGGTCAGGAAGCAACAGTTAGAACTGGACATGGAACAACAGACTGGTTCCAAATAGGAAAAGGAGTATGTCAAGGCTGTATATTGTCACACCCTGCTTATTTAACTTATATGCAGAGTACATCATGAGAAACGCTGGACTGGAAGAAACACAAGCTGGAATCAAGATTGCCAGGAGAAATATCAATAACCTCAGATATGCAGATGACACCACCCTTATGGCAGAAAGTGAAGAGGAACTCAAAAGCCTCTTGATGAAAGTGAAAGTGGAGAGTGAAAAAGTTGGCTTAAAGCTCAACATTCAGAAAACGAAGATCATGGCATCCGGTCCTATCACTTCATGGGAAATAGATGGGGAAACAGTGGAAACAGTGTCAGACTTTATTTTTCTGGGCTCCAAAATCACTGCAGATGGTGACTGCAGCCATGAAATTAAAAGACACTTACTCCTTGGAAGCAAAGTTATGACCAACCTAGATAGCATATTCAAAAGCAGAGACATTACTTTGCCAACAAAAGTCCATCTAGTCAAGGCTATGGTTTTTCCTGTGGTCATGTATGGATGTGAGAGTTGGACTGTGAAGAAGCCTGAGCGCCGAAGAATTGATGTTTTTGAACTGTGGTGTTGGAGAAGACTCTTGAGAGTCCCTTGGACTGCAAGGAGATCCAACCAGTCCATTCTGAAGGAGATCAGCCCTGGGATTTCTTTGGAAGGAATGATGCTAAAGCTGAAACTCCAGTACTTTGGCCACCTCATGCGAAGAGTTGACTCATTGGAAAAGACTCTGATGCTGGGAGGGATTGAGGGCAGGAGGAGAAGGGGATGACAGAGGATGAGATGGCTGGATGGCATCACTGACTCGATGGACGTGAGTCTGAGCGAACTCCGGGAGTTGGTGTTGGACAGGGAGGCCTGGCGTGCTGTGATTCATGGGGTTGCAAAGAGTCGGACACGACTGAGCGACTGATCTGATCTGATCTGATCTGTTAATCCGAAACTTCTAATTCATCCTCCTCTAAGATAATCAGTGTTTACTGCAGCTTTCTTTAAATTTTGGCATTAACTTACAAGGCATGTGTGTTACTTATGTTTGAATTTCTCTTTTGAATCCACCAAAGAGGGGGCCTGGCCTCCCTCATGGAGCCTGCTGCTGGGCTGTCGGGTGTGCCCTGATGCCATCCAGGAGGGCCCGGGGTTTGGGCCCTTCAACTATTAATCAGAAGGTATAAGATGCTTGTGAGCTCCACAGTTCTCTTTCTGTGGATTTAACGTGGGTGTGCTTACACACGCGCGTTAAGGAGTCGACCTTCCCTGCACAGTGGCCGTCAGACGTGGCGTGGAACATCGTTTAGGGAGCCGACAGCAGCTGATGGGCAGCGTGGTTCTGTGGAGGCTGGGGCGGGGGAGCCACGCCCTTGGGGAGCGCTCCCTGGGACACGTGCGCATAGATGCACGTGGCTGTTTCCAGCGGCACTGCCTTTTACATTTTTAAAATAAATTAAAAATTTTCAAATCATTTTAGACTTGCAGAAAGGTTGTAAATCCAAATGGAGAATTCCTGTGTACTGTCTACCAAGTTCCCCTAAAATTAACTTCTTATTTAGCCATGGTCCACTTATTAAAGCTGGGAAATTTGCATTCCTGCCATGCTATTACCTAAATGACAGATTTATTTGGATTTCATAAATTCTCCCATAAACATTCTTTTCTGTTCCTAGGTCAACTCTGGGATTCCCACATTACATTTAGAGAAGCATTTTTCCCCTTAAAAAATTGATTTATTGAGCTATAATTTGCCTACTATATAATTCACCTACTTAAAAGTATACAATTCTATAGATTTTAGTGTATTTACAGAGTTATGGGAATATCACCACTGTATAATTCTAGAACATGTTCATCATTCCCAAAGAAACCCCATACCATTATCAGTCATGCCCCATTCCTCCCCCTGATTCCTGGGCAGCCCTTAATCTGCTTTCTGTCTCCATGGATCTGCCTGTTCTGGACATTTTATGTAAATGGAACCATAAAACATGTGGTGATTTACAACTGGCTTCTCTCATTGAGCATAATGTTGAAAGCACTGTTTTTATAGCCCAAAAATAAAAGGGAAATACTCTAAAGATGGATCAACAAATGCATGGGCACATTTTTTATATATTCATACAATGAAATAATATTCGTCTCTGAACATGCATGATTTAGCGATATACCCGTTGTCTCTGATGGATCTCAAGAATCATAGTGAGAAAAATAAGCCAGCCGCAGAGTTCACGAAGACCAGGAGTCGGCATACTGTGGGTGACAGTGGTGGCGGACACGGAGGTGGGGGCGAGTGAGTGCTGGGCACCGTTGCTGTGTGAGGCGGCAGGTTCATCGTGCCTGAATTAGGGACCGTTTACATAGGCTTCAACATGTGCAATGACACTACATGTTGTTTATGGACACACACACAAGCAGTCAACATAAAAACATGCATAGAGATGATGCAGACCAAGTTTGAGGGTAGTGGTTACCTCTGGGTGGGAGGAAAGAAGTGGCCTCAGGAGGAGGGGGTCCAGGGGGCTTGGAGATGCCTGTAGTGTTTGGTGTCTTCATTTGGGTGGCAACTCTGGTGCTCTTTCTCCCCCATCCTTTTGCCGTGCCTGATACATTTCATAATAATTTTAAAAAGAGCAAGACTGTTACCTAGCAGTGTGTAGCGTGAGCTATATTTGTGTTTTTAAAATGATTCATATGCATATGCTTGCGGATGTATGCACCAGGCCAGGAATGAATCCCAGGGAATCCTTAATGGGCTTCAGAGTGGGGGCCAGGATCTGGGGACCCCAGGGGAGCAGGGAGACATGCTTTTCCATGATTCTTTTTGAGTTTTTGTTGTTGTTGTTTTTTAATTAGAGGATAATTGCTTTATGATGTTGCGTTGGTTTCTGCTGCACAGCAATATGAATCAGTCATACATGTATATGTACCCTTTCCCTCTTAAGCCTCTCTCCCCACTCCCATCCCATCCCTCTAGGTCATCACAGAGTGCCAGACTGCGCTCCCTGTGTTATATAGCAGCTTTGCCCAGCTATCGCATTTTACACACGACAGTATATATGTCAATGCTATTTCTCAATTCGTTCTTCTCTGTCCTTCCCCTACCCTTTTTGGGTTTTGTACCACATGTATTTTAACTTCCTGATTAAAAAGATAATTCAGCCTGTGTTTGTTTAAATACATTCTTTGTGTTGGTGGCTCAGAGGTAAAGCGTCTGCCTGCAATGCAGGAGATCTGGGTTTGATCCCTGGGTCAGGAAGATCCCCTGGAGAAGGAAATAGCTACTCATTCTGGTACTCTTGCCTGGAATATCCCATGAATGGAGAAACGTGGTAGGCAGTCCATGGGGTTGCAATGCAGGACCTCATCTGCCCCCAGAATTCCTTACGCTGCAGGGATTGTCAGCCCATATTTCAGATGGAAACACTGAGAAGCCCAGAGGTTGCTTTGTTCAGTGACTAGTGATTGGTGCAGGGGGGAATAGGGCAGCTGGTTCTCAGATGAGGAGGTCCCATCCTGGACAGTGAACATGGTTGGGGGCGGGGGGCGGGCGCCCAGGACAAAACCACCAGTCCCTCGACTCAGGATGGGGGTGCCCCTCCTTCTGGGCATTAGGCATGGCCAGATGGGCTGTCCTCAGAGGCATCGCAGCGCCCCCTGGGAGAGTGGGCCATGCACTCAGGGCCACGCAGCCACACGGTACCTTGCTGCAAAGCTGGAGGGTTGGGGGTAAGTTTATTCTTCAGGAAGGATTCTGCACCACCATCGTGACTAAGAGCTGTGACACTGCAACCCTGTGAGAAAGGCTTGCGGTAAAGGGAAGCGGTACAGGGCGAGCGCGTCTCCTCGTGATCAGAAAGAAGGTAAGGGAGTCCCCTGGTGCCCTAGTGGTTAGGATTCTGGGCTGCTGCTGCCGTGGCCCGGGTTCCATCCCTGGTCAGGGAGCTGTCATCCCACAGGCTTTGCAGTGTGGCAATAAAGAGAGAAGGCAGTAATCGCCTAGATAAGGAAGGTCTGGTGGCAGACTCCGGTAATTCTTTTTCCGCATGCACGCACTGTGGTGGTGAAGTCCTGAAACTCCAAACAGCAAGTCTATTAAGACAATGACCCTCAGTGGCGGGCTCCCGATAGAAAAGCAGCGGAGTCCCACGGGTGCCTGGGCTTCACAACAAAGCTGCCTCCCCGGCCCGGCAGCTCAGAGTAGGTGCGGGGACATGTCAGGGCGGACATGGGCCTCTCTGAGGAAAGGCAGACAGGGTGAGCTCTGCGTTTCTGTAGCCGCTCTCCTTGTTTCCTCCAGGGCCGGCTCCGAGGCCCCGCAGCAGCCGTGATGTCTACAACTTCCGGAGTCAGGGTCCTCGTGGGCGGGGCTGCCTCGCCCACAGCCCGCCTCCTTGCCTCCGGATTGGTCAGAAGTTGCCCTGCCTGCTTCGGTTGGGCTATACATGAAGCCGTGCTTCTTTGCCAATCATGATTGGTCCCTATGGGCATGTGACCAGCAGTCGCTTTGCCAACGTTGATTGGTCCAAGCAGGGCACGTGTCCCCGCGGTTTTTTAACCCATCTTGATTGGTCCAAGTGGGCCACGTGCCCCGCGGTCCCTTTGCCTGTAGTGATTGGTTCCTGTGATGCACGTGGCCCGAGGGCCCAGCGTCCTCTGCGCGTTGCCCGGGTTTCAGCTCGCCGCCGGAGAGCCGGACAGTGAGGTGGTGCTGTGGGTCCGGGCTACACTTCAGCTGGCTTCGCTGAGGCCCAGGACCGTGGGCATAGGCGTCCCCAGCTGGAGGCAGCTCCGACGCCGGCCAAGCCTCAGGCGGCAGGGGTGCGGGCCGCTGCCAAGATGGCGTGCGAGGTCCCTCGAAGCCCGGCCTGGCTCCCGTGGACCCTCTGCGCCGCGCTTTCCTGCCCTTTCCCACACAGAGGCGGGCAGCAGCTCCCGGCCTGGGGGCGGACAGAGAGGGCGCAGGCCTCGCCACCCGCCGCCGCCTCCGTGGTCCGCCTCTCTGCAAGCAGACGGCAGGACGGGCGCCTTCTTCCGGAATCTGGGAACTGAGGGAAGTCCTCCGAGCGCCCGGTGCCGGGAGATTCGCAGCGCCTGCGGTCACCCGGAGCGGGCCCGTGGTGCTGGCGCTTTCCAGCTGCCTGTGGTGGCGAGCCCGAGGCGGGGGAGGGCGAGGCCAGGAGGCGACAGAGCCCGGTGTGTGCCCAGGGCGGCCTCCTTGGCCGCTGGTGAGGGGATTCGGGAAGTGTCTCTCTCCTCATTGGTGCCACCCGCCGCCTGCCCCTGGGGCTGGCTCTCGTTTCTGCCTGGGGCAGGACCTGACAGGTGCGAAGCTCTGGACGGAGGAGGTGCCTGGTTTCCTGGAGGTGGCAGGGCCGCAGGCGGTTATGCCAAGAGGCGCAGATAGGTGGATGGGCCTAGGGGAACCTTCCAAGGACTTTTCCAGACCAGGGGACCAGAAGACGGGCGTGGGTTGGGGAGGCGGGGCTCAGGAGGAGTCCCTAGAGGCTCAGGGGGAGGTCTCTGTCTTTCCCAGGTACCTGAGGGGGCGCAAAGAGTTGGACACGACTGAGCAAGTGAACTGAACTGAGGACCAGACGGCAGCTTCTCTGGCGTGCAGGGTGGCTGGCTGCCTCTGCGGTGGGCCCTGAGGCCCAAGAAGGAGGAGGGGCTGCCTCTGTAGACACTGCCTTTGCCCGGGCAACAGCTTGAGATAGGCAAAGCTCGTGTCTTCCTCGTGGAAGGGGCTGCAGATCGTCAAGTCCCTTAATAAGCCCATCTGAGGCGGTCTGAAGTGTTACCAAAGAAGACGGGGAGGGGTGACCGTGTGATCAGGGTGCTTCTACTCTCAACCAGGTGGTCCATGCCGTGCAAAGATAGGGGAAGAACACCTTCCAGGTTCAGCAGGTACGGAGGAAGCCCTAAGGTGGGAGTGTGGTGGGGAGCAAGGTGAGCAGGAAGGGACCACTGGGAGAGATGCGGGGTCCAGTCACTCGGCCCCTGTAGGCAGAGCTGGGATTGGTGTGGCCGTTTCTGTGTGGCCTCCGTGAGTACACCGGGGCCCGCGCTCTGTGCTAGATCCTGTCTTAAGGCCTCCCTTTCTCCCACCATGAAGAGCCATGCTCTCTACGCTCCATTCTCCTGGTTGCTGCCGGAAAAAGCCGGTCACAGGCGCCTGTTGGGAGAGGGAGAGCTGGGCTTTCCTGGTGTGCTGGTGGGGTGCTAAAGGTTTCAGGCCCTGCAGTTTTCCCAAGGCCTTGATGTCTTTATCAGGGCCTTTGTAGTCACATTTATAAACTCTTGTTGGAAAATGGAGCCTTTATTTTTAGCTTGCCCAGATGGCAGGCGCCAAGGCCGCGTGGAGGCAGCTGCTGCTCCCTGCCTTTGGTTTCTGTGAAGCTTCAAAGTGGTGGGGCCTGTTTGACTCCTTTTCAAACTCATTGTGTGGCTTCTTGACTCCTTATCTCATCTTTCGTTCAGCTGGCTTTCTTCTCTGCCACTGAGGAGGTTGTGAGGGGGAGGGAGGGACTGCCCCAGTTCTCACTGCAGAAGGGGGCTGCAGAGGGTGGAAGACACTCTGTCGTGGGGGTCAGATGCTGGTCAGCCAGGAACCTGCAGTTGCAAGCTGCAGAAGGTGGCGTGGACTGACGGGGGCCGCAGAAGAGCACACTGGGAAGAGCTGTGGTAGCTCAGGCCAGGGGCAGGAGAGTTTCACGGGAGGATGGCCGGGCCGCTTCCTGGGTAGGACTCAGTCTCCAGCTGCTGGACTCCACTGGACATGGCCTCTGATTTCTCTGAGCTTCCGTCTCCTGCTGGGTAAAGGAGATAACCAGCTTTGTGATACTCATCTTATGCGATTCTGGTGGAAATTAAGCCAGGTGTTACCCATCTCTAAGCCAGGGGTCATTTTACGAATATCATGTCTGTGAAAACCTGGGATCCTGAGGTCCAGGCTTCCCTGATTCTAGCCGAGGGAATGAGGGAGCCAGATTCCCTTTGAATTAAATGTCCCTTTTTCATGACCCCAAGCGATTCAGCTGGGAGGAGCCCCCACTTCGCCCAGCCTCGTGAGCCGCTGGCCCTTCACAGAGGCATTTGGAGGGGAGCAGAGTGATGTGTCCTTGTCGTCAGGGGTGGCTCCTGGCACCAGCAGTGCTCCTTGGGTTCTTTCCTACAGCTGGCCTTGGCTGAGGAAGCTCTAGCGCACCTCCTGTGCTCACTGTGGACCTTAATGAGACTTAGTCTCCTCATCTGTGGAATGGGGCTGTTTGTTCCCATCTCAGCGCTGTGAGACACTCGGTGTGTGCAGTGCTCTGAGTGGTCCCTGGCACAGAGAGATTGACGGTAGTTTCCAGGTGGCTGCGCTACACTCCCTCTCAGGATCGTGCCTGGAGATCACTGATTTCTGCCTTGTGCTGTGGTCTGTTTCCCGGAGCTTCCAGGACTGTGTTCCCCTCCTGCTCTCTTGAGTTGTGGGGTTTGAAGAACACACTGAATTCTGTTTAAGCCCCTTGGCACGGAAGACTCTGAGTGGGTGGTGGCAGGAGGACTTGAGGTGTCAGGGCATCGGGACAGGTTGCAAACTGCCAGGTACAGGTGAGTGGTCAGATGTCCCTGCTCTGTCTTGCAGACCTGGCCGTTTCCAGGGCTCCATCTCACATAGGGCCTGCCTGCCTGCCCTGCCTAGCGGCCGTGGTCACTGGCTCGCCCCCTCTTTGTGCAGGAGTCCAAGAACACCTCCAGCAGAGGCCACAGTGGTGTGTGTAGTATCGCCGCCTAAGAAACCTGGCCGCCATCCCCGACCACCCCCTTCAGAGTCTCAGATGTGGGCTACATCTGTGGATTGAGATGAAAAATCTGCGTATCTGGTGGGCCTTGGCCTGGTAATAGCACCGCTGATGATCTTATCAGGTGAAAAAGCCCAGACACGGGGCAGAAGAACCCAGAGACGTGCTGTGGACCTAGCACGCGGCATCTGCCTTGCCTCTGGGAAGGTCTGGCCGGCTTGCCGAGGGTCCCTGAAGATGAGGCTGCTGCTGCTCTGACCTGGTGGAAGCGCCCTGCGGACTTCCACTCATGCTGGGATTAATCTAGTTCCAGGCAGGGCGGTGGTTCCTGACACGCTTTGTACACCTCAGACCCATCTTCCAAGATGACTGAGGCTGTGCGGGGGAGCTTAACATTTTAACTGAGGAAGTGGAGACCATGGCCTTGAGAATAGTCTGATGACTTCTCACAGTTTTAAAAAAACAGACTGTGTGTTGGTTGCCATGCCTGTAGCTTACAAAAAATGGAAGTTCTGTGATGAGTGGCTTCAGTCATTAAAAACAAGCATTTTTATTTTTAACAATGTGGAGATGATGGAGGTGCTGCTGACTGGATAAGCATTACCAACAAGGACCACTGGGGGGCGACACAACACGGGGAAATAGGTCTCACAGATGTCGTTTTCTTTTCCTTGCAAATTCTCAACCATGTTTTTGTATTTTTAACTAAATGAAAATACTGAAAATAGTATAGCAGAGAGCACTTTTAATGGAAAATTAATTGATAACACAGTCTTATTTCAATTTTCTGTTTATTTTTAACTTAAATGACTGTGTATATTCCACAGTCTTACGATGAGAAAGGCTCTAGAGTCATGTCCAGGTCTTCTCAACATTTCATTTCTTGAGTCGTTTTTTCGCTTTTCTTTGTGCATTGATAGGGGCTTCTCAGTTCAGAAACCAAGGCACTAGAACTATTTTATCAGCTACATTAATACATTGAAGGTGTATTTACCCTCTCATTAAATATACAGCATTTGAATACAATATGGTTTTATGCAGATCAGGTTCAAAACACCCAAGGCACACACTTTACTTTTTTTCCTCTTTTTTGTTTCTGTATTTATTTGAAGGCTCATAGTAAAATTTCAGAATTTCTATAAACAAAGAGTTCCAGAGAAGCAATGGACAATGATTGTTGTAATTTTAAACATAATGCGGTAAAGACTGAACTGCAGAAACATGTTACAGGAACAGGAAAGAAACAAAAGCACTGGTACAGCGTGGATTAGAAACAAGTGATCGGATCCGCTGAAGTCTGAGAAGCCGGTCTGGAATCGCCCATTTGCCCACAAAGCCGGGGCAGGCCCATCTGCACGCGGCTGCCTGGGCACATGGCTGCCGTGGAACTGAAACCTTGTTGCGTGTGT
This sequence comes from Bos mutus, assembly GCF_027580195.1. Classification (NCBI taxonomy): domain Eukaryota; kingdom Metazoa; phylum Chordata; class Mammalia; order Artiodactyla; family Bovidae; genus Bos; species Bos mutus. Next base: position 64,214,868 of record NC_091638.1, on the reverse strand, counting down.
ACACGGATCGCTACAAATACACAAGACGTCCCAGTTTACTGGTTATTAAAATGCCTCAGGTAAAGTACAAATAAACGGAAAAAGTCTTCCAGTATCTATTTTTTCCTTAACAAGACAGACGGATACATTTATCTGGAAGAAGCCATTGGACAGTGGGGCTGGGGGGCGGTGAAGATCTGAGAGGAACCACTGGATGGTGTAGCAGGTGGACCTCGGGGAGCGTAAACTACAGAAGATTCACCGAGGCTGAGAATTTGGCATTGACATAGAAATGGTGGCTGCTGTTCAAGGGGAGAATGTGCCAAAGCAGAAGAAACTGCTCCAGAACTAAAGACCGTGAGTTTTCACTGATGAGACCTAAGAAGAGGTTCAGTATTTAAAATATGCTTCCCTACAGTGGAAGGAATAGCCCATGTCTTCTTGGCTCAGTTCTCTGACGGAAGACACGTTCTCTTGCCCCAAGCCTTAGTGCACACTTGTTCATAAAAATCTGGTTGGCTCTGCGTCAGCCAGAGAGGCTGCCCAGCCTGCGTGCCCGGCAGCAAGGAGACAGCCAGCTGTGGGTGTGCGCGATCCTCTGCTCTGAGGAGCAAGGTCTGCACCTGGCTCTCCCGCCATGCCCTTCTGCATCCATCTCAGACAGGAGAGCCGGGCCTCGGCTCCCTCACAGCAGTGTTCACAGACGTCCGTGGTGCTGCTCTCGTGGTTCTAAAATAATGCTCGTTTCCACCTGTACAGTGAGAAAACTTGCAGGAGATGGAACCAAGGCAGAGGAGCTCACTGAAAGGATTTTCACTCTTTGGGCAGATATTATCTGGTCAGTTTCATAGAGGTCAAGTGGCTGGATTGTAAGCTTGGCAACTTTTTAATTCAGGAAGGTCTCACTGTTTGCAATCAGAACCACAACCTTAGTGCAATAGTATATTTATTTTTTCTTTTTACAGTAATTTTGGTTGCCATACAAGAGATGTTAAGAATTGGGAGAAAGTGCAAATTACAGGAGCTTGTTTTTATGTTTTTAATAAGGTCTAAAAAGAATAAAAGCACAAAAGTAACAGAAACATAGATAATGCGAACACATGTTACACAAACTATAGTGTGAAACATACTAGTTTCTAAAAAAACAAAAACTTTGTTAATGGGAAAAACCAGTATTTGTGGTCCACACAGTCATTGCCCGATCACCCTGGGTAATGCTTGCTTGTTAAATAACTCAAAAAAAATCACCATTTTATTAACTAAAGTATCACAAATGATTCACTTTGTGATATGTAAAGTTCAGCAAATCAACAGTCACGTTGAGTCATTTTTATATTATGGATTAACTTAAAATGTGCAGACACCCTGGAGAAGGTATCTTGGCAGGTATACATAATTTACATCTTGAGCAATTTTGGTTTTGTATACACAATATTACAGAAACTAGGCATGTAAATGCAATTTATTTAAATTACAGTATATAACAAAAGTGGATCTTTTTAAAACCTGGAATAAGTATTAACATAATCTTTATATGAGCAGTTTAACATCTGTTTCACCGTTGAAGAGGGGCGTGGGGTAGGGCCTGGTCCTGACGTGTTTCAAGGGGGAGAACAGTGGGCGGTGGGTCAAATGAGGAACTATTGCTTTCTGTAGCAAAACCGGTGGAGAGAGCTAGAGACCGATTCATCTTGGCAACGTGTTTTGTTGATCAGTGCAGGTTCTGATGGGTCCTGTTACTTCTCTATAGTGAGAGTGAACCACCAACGCGGTCAGCTTTGCTTGCTTCTGGTCAGTTGCATGTGACTCGGAAGTCTCTCTAAGGGAGTAGCAGCCGAGCCTCACCTCCTGGCTGCCCACGTCCAGCAACCCCAACGCCCCACGCTGCTGTTGGGTACCATCTGCCCGAGGCTCCTTTCACTTTCATCCTGTCTAGCGTGTTGCCTGGCACTGAGCAGAGAGGTGAGACCGGCAAAGGAGAACCGAGCCGTGGTGGGGCGCTGTGCTTACTGGGTTTCGCAACATCACCAGAGGGAAGACAGATAAGGGCCAAGTCACCATCTTATGCTTTCCGAACTGTTGGCAGCCTTAGCAGGCCACCCGTAGTATCTTGGCTTGAAACTTCTCTGGGATTATATTCATCTCATGATGGAAAAATCGAAAGTACATGGAAGTAAAACACCTTAATATTAAATTGACTTCATTCAAATACCAAGATTGACCTGCAACAGGTTTTGGAACAGAAGGCCCCAAACTCAATTTCCAATTCAGGGACATGGGGCTGGAAAAACTCTGTGTGTGGTGACTGTGTGTGTTTTTGCAGAAAACTGCTGCATTATGAATTACAACCACTTTTGAAGAAATAATTGTCCTTCGACATTGAAGTTCTAGCAAAGATAGAAAATATAGCACAGCTCTGCTGGTTCTGATGCATCCAATAAGGTTGATTTAAAAAGGTCGTACTTTTATAATTATTCCACAGAAATAGTAGTATTAAATCACAAAAGTTTGTTTTTCTTTAACTTTCTAGCACTGAAGTGGCACAAAGGCTGCCTAATAGACCAGCCACTTTTTTTTCCTTAAAATATTGTGCTTATAAACTATCTGTACAACTATTTAAACTTGCAGTAAAGAAAGATTTTAAATTGCTAAATTTTACGTGTTCATTCTAGAGCTGTTCCAGACCTAATCAGACACTTGATTGTGAGCATAAAGAAAAAAAGGAAAAAAAAATTATGTTTTTATAATTAGAGATGGGCTAGGCTAGTTCTGAAATCGTAATAAAAGCCAAAAACTTGACATTCTTCCGTATGTGGGAGGACGTGCTGACTCCTGACTGGGTGTTCTGTGACTTGGGTGCCGCTTGCGACCTCCCGTGGAAATCAGAGGTACTGTCGCAAGGAAGGGGGCTCTGGGGGAATGGAGGGTGCAAGGCCCAGGAGAGCCTTGCCCACGCCCAGACTGCCGCCCACGAGCCCTCCCTGCTTGGCCCTTCCTTCGTCTCTCTGCACCCTCGCCCTGGGTCCTGTCTGTGTGCCACGCCCACTGGGTTTTCTGAAAACCTGTTGTACTATTAAGACAAGCTGGTGGGATTCCTGGACACTCGGAGGAAAAGGGGGAAGGCCCCTCAGTACCGTCTTCCCTGGCCTCAGAGGACGAAAGGGCTGTCTCAGCAGTGATGCTTGCCCTCGGTGGGGCTCAGAGCTGGGAGGGGCCGGGCCCACCCCCCACCCCCCAGCATCCAGCAGCAGCCTTGCGCACCACGGACCTTGTGTCGTCCTGCGTGTCAGAGTGGATGCTCACCTGCTCCGAGGTCTGCAGAATTCAACACACCTTTCAATTTAAAGAATGCTGAAAGGCAGAGAAGCCCCTTCCCACGCTCCTGGACAGCCGCTCCTGGCTGACAGCTGCTTCCACCCAGGGACACACTGGCCCTGGAGCCGCGCGCGGGCAGCCGGGCCTCCCTCCGCCCTGGAATCGTGACTTTGTGCTTCGACTAACTCCACGTGACATCTGTTTGGCCACTTTGGAATTATGCTAATAGACTTGCAGAAAGAAGGAAAGCTAAGCAAAGCTGGGCACGATCCCATTCAGAACAACCCATCACTGCCAAGAGCCTCAACAGGCCAGAGAAGCACGCGTGCACATCAGAGGGGCGGGAAAGGATCCTCAGAAAAGGGGAGACGCTTCTCCACCTTCCAGAAAGGGCACCGGGTATGCACGTCTGTGGGCATCTCGCTGGGAGCCACGTCCAGGAAAGAAAAGGAGTGCGTGAGCACCGCGTGCCCTCGAGAGGCCGCAGATGGAGGGCCCTGGCGCCAGGCCGGGGGCCGCCGGGCGCGCAGGGAGGCCGCGGGAGGTATGTGTCTAGAGTGCGGGGGCGCCCGCCTGCTGGAGCATGGCGCCCGCGCGGGCCAGGCGCGGCGAGGTCGCCGGCACGCAGGAGGCAGGCTGCGCACGCGTCCCTCTCCACCTCGGAAGGACCCCTCCCCGGTCCCTTCTTTGACAGAAACAGCCCAAAGGAGCCCACACAGAGAGCCGGGGCCTTCGGCTCAGCCACGCCACGGACACACACGCTTCTCTGGGTCCCCAGGAGACCAGCCCGCAGAGCGGGGTTGGCGCTCACCATCCAAACATCTCCGTGCAAGCCCATCTCTATTTATAACAAGGAGTCTGTGGCGGCGAGGAGCAGCCACCCTTATCTGTCCAGCAGCTGTTTGAGAGCCCTTTCTATGTTCATTCTGTGCCCGACTCGAGTCACGCCCAGATCTATGAGGTCTTCTTTCTGGAGGTTTGGGAGGTGGCTGCCGTCGATCTCATTGTCCATGAAGGCCTCTTTATGTTCACCCAGGTTTAGACTTTCCAGCCAGTCTGCCACGTCGGGTTTAGTCCACAGGTGGACAGGCTTAGTTGTAAAAGGCTTATTGGAGATTGGCTGTTGCAGGATGGAGGGGGACGGCGACCTGCTGCGTCCCACTGGGTTCAAGCCAAACAGGTCCCCGGGCGGGGGCTGGCTCGGAAGGCTGAAGACATCCGAGAGGGTGGGTGAGGGGGCCGCAGTGGCGGCAGGCAGGGGGGCGGGCAGGACCTCTTTGTTCAGCTCTGTTGGTGAGACCACAGGGCTGGGGGCGCGTCTGGGTCCTGAGTTCCTGCTCTCGTAGTCCGGGGGCCGGCTCTGCAGGGTGATGGGCTGGGAGGTCCCAGGGCGGACGGTGAAGGTGACTGTCGTGCTCCGTGTACCTGAGACGGTGCTTATGACCTCAGGGCCTCTGAAACGGCAGCAACAGAGAAAACCGTTACAAGTCTGACCACAAAGCAGACGAGGACCTGGTCTCTGGGGAGAGAGACGGAGACACCTAAACCACAGCAGGGCGTCTGAGGGCCAGCGTGCCGGCAGAGAGCGGACGCCTTGCCAGGCCAGGGGCGGGTGGGCACAGAGGGGCGGGGGTGGCCAGAAGCCAGTCCCGCTACGTCACCACGCCGCCTGAGGAGTGGCGTCTTTTGCCTCCATTTCAGCAGGAAGGTGCGGCACCCATTAGGAGACCTTTCCTCATCGCCTGTCAGCCCTAAGGCTTTCTGGCTTCACGGGACAAGGGCAGGGAAGGGTGCCTAGCAGGCCGGCCGCTGCACAGTGGGACCCGCCACAGCTCCCCGGGGCGGTTGTGGGCGCTGCCCTGTCCGATGAAAGGGTCGGGGTCGGGGCCGTCTGGCTGTGCCCTGTTTTGTCGCTGTGTGGCTGGCTGTTCTCTCTGCCCTGCATGTGGGGGTGTGTGTGTGTGTGAGTGAGGCGGCCAGTGGGTCACAGGGTGCCTCTCAGCCTCCTGGCCCTTCCCCACTGGGTGCTGCGTCAAGCGTGGAACCTGCACGTGGTCTGAAGGCGGGGCCTGTGCCGGACTCGGGCTTTGACCCTGTCCTGGGGAGAAGCATTTCTGTGGCCCAGGCGACGCCTGCAGCCGGGACGCCCATCCGCCCCCAGGGCTTCACGTGCGGTTCCCTGGAGGGCCAGGGGCTGTGGGCTGGATGCTGCACACAGGAGACCCTGCCGAGAGCCTCCACGGGCCTGGGTTACCGGCTGCACTGGTGTCCTGGGTGCCAGCAGGGCAGGGTGGCCCCAGGAGGCCTCTAAGGATGACGCCCCTGCCACTCAGAATGAAAAAATGGGAGCCCTGCTGGTCCAGGGCGTCACAGGCAGGGAGCGGGAGACCCCCCGGCCCCCCGCCCCCGGACCGCAGTCATGGGGAGAGGTGTGCTGTGCACACGGCAAGGATTTAAGAAACCTGCAGATTCTGGGGCCTGGGTTGGACCGGAAGATGCACTGCAGTCCCCACTAAGGGGGCCTGTCTCCCCTCTGCTGGGGGAAGCTCACTGGAACCACTGACACGGCAGCCAGGCAGCTGGAGGGACATCCGAGCAGGGGTGGAGCAGCTCCACCCAGAGGGACCTTCCGGGGACAGAGGGCCTTCTGTGCAGTGGGTGAGCATCTCACAGGAGCACGCTGCCTCCTGCGCCTGTGGCCCTGCCTGGGCCCACCTGCCGGGGCCGTCCTGCCCGGAGGTGGCCTTGCTCGCTGGCTTTGTAAAGTGCTGCTGCTGCTGCTAAGTCACTTCAGTCGTGTCCGACTCTGTGCGACCCCACAGACGGCAGCCCACCAGGCTCCCCCGTCCCTGGGATTCTCCAGGCAAGAACACTGGAGTGGGTTGCCACTGCCTTCTCCAGGAGGCACGTTAATCCCCTGGTGAGAGCAGCTCGTTAGACCCAGGCTGCATTTACCCGTGGGTCTCTCTGAGCCAGAGGGTGGGCATTAGCACCACCCTCCCTTGGGGAACACCCCAGCCACTCCCAGGTAGCTGGGATGCTCTTTAGAAAGAGGGCTCTGCAGGCAGCCGCGCGCGTCGTCAGAAGCAGACCCACGGCTGGGCAGTGAGAGCGGGGGACAGCACAGCACACCAGAGAGAAGGGGGCTCTGCACGCGGCACTTACGTCTGTTCAGCACGACCCTCTTCTGTTACCACCCGTCACGGGAGCAGATGGAAACGACAAGAGGGAATGGGTTGAGACAACACTGCAAAATTAATGACAATTAAAAAAAAAAAGCAGCTTCTCTCGATGGATGAGATGAAAGCGAAGGCCCGGACACTAGGCCCTCTCTGGCCGCAGAGCGGGGCGGGCAGTGTGCAGCTGCCTGGAGGACAACGTCAGAGGGGCCTGACTCTGCGTGTTCAGCGGGGGAAGCTCAAACATCTGCCCTGTGAGACCAGGAGGGTGCTGAGAGGGGGATGTCAGCCTCCCCGTGTGGGCCCGGGAGCTGGCTCCCTGCTGGTATCCAGACCCGGGCTCCCGGCTGCCCTCTGTCTTCCGCAGCCTGGGAGGCAGCGATCCGCACGCCTGTTCAGGGAGGCCGTGCTTTGTGTCAAGTCCGCACTGAGGGTTGAGAGGCTGGCCGCTAATAAAGGGGGCGTCAGACTCGGCTCTGTGCTTGCGGCCTGCCCACGGCCCTGTGGGGCGTCGCTACGGAAAAGAGGAACCAGAGCGTTCGCGGTGCTGCGTGCAGGTTGCCCGGGGCTGGTCCATCCTGCCCTCCTCCTCAGTGGCTTGATTTACTCTCAATCAGACGGGTATTATTCACTGGATCTCCTGCTTGCGGAGACCGTTTCGTTGCTAAGCAACCACTGGGTTCCCGGGTGGAACACACAAGAATCTGTTGCCCCGATTTAGAAACAGAGACACACACGCTCGCGCACACACGCCCTCTCTTGGATTATTACTCTCTATCCTGCCTCTTCAGTCCAATCCATATGGAAACATGAGAATTAAAACAGAAATCAGGAGTTAATGACACGCTCGGAGACGCGCTGTTATTTCATCAGTCAGCACAGGTTGGCTGGGGAAGGGGAAGCCAGTGCTCAGGGGCCTTTCCATCGTGTTTACAGATGCGGTCCGGCCCCTGGACAGTGGCTGGCTGTGGGCCAGAGGCTGCCCAGCGAGGCGGCCTCGGAGTCCTGGGCCCTCTCCGCACAGCCTCCCCCCAGCATGCCCCGCCAGACCCCTGTGTCCTGTGTGCGTCCCCTTGAGCTTGTCGGATGAATCCCTGTCGTGCGTGTAAACGGCGCTTATTTCCAAACTGGTCTAAGTTCTGTCTTTATTAACGTTTCTAAAGGTTGGGTGCTAAAAAGATCGGGAAGGTGGCCACGAGGGCCCCGGCAGGTCTGCGTCCTGGGCCTGGCCCGCGTGGGGTCCTCCTGAAAACTGAGGAGTGAACTGGGGTGGGGCATGGATGTGGGCAGCTGGCGGCCCAGGTCAGGGAGTCACGCGACTTGGCCAGGCCGGCAGACGGAGCCGGACGTGGGGGCTGCGAGGCTGCCTTGAGTTCAGCGGCCCCTCCGACACACCTGTGCAGGTCGAGAAGGGGCCGGGTCTTCAGGGGGCAGTGGCCAACCCCCGACACACGTTGGCTGAGGAGTCCTGGCGTCCAGGCTGGATTGCGGATGGCACTTGAAGGATAAGATGCTGCAGCCGGACCAGAACAGCCTCTCTGCGTGCCGTGTGCGAGGAGACGCGGCGGCTCGCGTTCACCTAATTACCCACAGCTTCAGTCACTGACACTCCCTTAACATTTCAATTGCTGCTGTGAAATGATAAAACCTCCGTGACGGCACCAAGGTGATGAAAGTGCCATTAAGCGGCTTCCATTATCGAGTCAGTTCCGAAGTCTGTGCTCTGGGACCAGCTGGGCAGAGATAATTTTTTAACAACCCAAATTGATTTATTTTGAAACCAAGAGGCTCTCAGGATGATACTGCCGAGAGCCCAGTGAGGAGCCGGAGGCGCCGGCCGGGCCAGGCAGTGGGTGTGGGTGCTCAGGGCGGGCACCCCTGGGAACTGGGCAGTGCTGCCCCAACAGGCAGCCTGAACCCCACCTCCCTTGGGGGGCCTGGAGCTCCATCGGTGCCTGCGGGAGGTGAAGGCCTGTCCCAGGCTCTTCCGGAGGACCCAGAAGAGTGAGGGGGTCCAGAGGGGCTCCTGGATGGAAGCCAGTGGGGTCCCCTGCAAGCATCCACTCACAGCTCTGGTCCTCCTCCCAAAGGCCAGAGAACGAAAGCCAAACCCACATTGACCTTCCGCTCCTGTGGGAGTGCAGACAAAGCAGAGCTGTCTTGCTTTAAAACAATGCTGGTCTCCTGGCTCAAGCCCCTCTGTTTAAGGTCAAAGTGCATGTGTCAGACTCCCATCTGCCTGGGGTCTTCAGAGGGACTGCACGTGGATCTGCTCCCGGGTTTCCCTGCGTCACTGTGACCCACCGACCAAACAGCTGCTGGGTCAGCTTCACGAGACAAAAAGGCAGGTTGTGCCAAGCCTTTGTTCAAGTCCTCGAGGGCTGCCGCCATTCAGACACAGCCCTTCCCCTTGGCACGCGAGACGCTCGGAGACCCTCCACGCAGCCCCTCCCTCTGCGCTGGCCGGTTTCTTCCGGGTGGAGGACGCCTTCCGGCCCCCCAGCTTCGTGCTCGCTGGTCCCAGCGCCTGGATGCTCTGCTCCCGGGTTTTTGCCCGGCTGTATCTCAGGTCGTTCAAATGCCACTTCCTTGAGGAGGGTCACCTCCACCCTGCCCGTGGTCATGACCCGTTAGGACATCTTCATCCCTTTGTAGTTGGTGCCGTGCGCTTTGGGTTTGTCTTGTTATTTCATATCCGCTCCCCCTTGAGAATGTAGCTCTTCAAAGTGGCAGAGACTTTGGATGTCTCCTTGTTCAGCGAGGAATTCTGGGGCCTGGCATGGTGCTTGGCACACGGGGTGATCAGCTCCCGAGGGCCCAGGGCGCCTTGACTACGGACCTGCAGAGAGCCCCTCGGGAGGTCACGGGGATGGGCTGTGGCTCCGGGGCCAAAGGTGAGTGTCCCTCTGGCTTCTCAGCTCTGTGACTTGGAGGAACTCATCCTGCGCCCTGAAGTGAGGGGCGTGCGCCCGTGGGTCTGGAGTACCAAAGGGCTCTGAGAACGGGCTGCTGGGGCGGGGAGGTTGTCCTTGGGGTGTCGGCGCCTCTCTGGGCGCCCTGGGTCGTCCCCCGGGTGTGGGCTGGCACTGAGCCGGAGGGTGGCCGACTCCCCCAGAGGTGGCACTGGCCTGAGCAGAGCTCTGCTTCGATCTTGGTGGACGCTGTGTCCAGAGACGAGATCCTTCCTGGGGAACTCAGCCCGGGTGGCCAGGGGAGCCCCGTCTGCCTCCCTCCAGGGTGAGGGGGTGCTTCCGGATGAGGCCTGGGGAGACGCTGCGGCTGCGCGGGAGGTAAGGGCGGCGGGCCCGTCCTCGTCGTCGTCCTGCCCGCGCGCCTGCAGTCCAGACGGTGGCAGAACCCACGTCGTCCCTGATTTCTGGGGACTCGTCACAGCTGCAGAGACTCACTCAGGGCTCAGGTTCGTCTTGAACCCCAGTGAGCAAGGGCCTGGGTGCTCAGCATCTTCTCCCCGACCTGGACCTGGGCTGCAGCACCGCGGAGCGGAGGAGGAACCACGGGCCAAAGCAGGGCAAGTCCGCCCCTGGTCTCCACCCTTGCAGGGGACCGGCGCTCGTGGGGTAGCTCTGGGGCGGTCAGACCGTTTCCATGGAAATGCGCGTGCACCTGTTCATCCATCCTTTGAAAGAGCGTGGCGGGTTTTCAGTTTTCCCTAGCAAGCTCATTTCTTTTCCCTCACTGGGAATTCCCTTCATCTAATTTGGTGCCTTGTTTTGCCCAGGGCCGTGCACAGCTCTTAACTGTTAGATGCACTTTAAGTAGGGATGAGACATCTAGGCAGATGCGCCCTGGCTGGGAAGGTCCTGGGCTTTGGTGCCTGGCTGGCTGAAGCCCAGGCCTCTCAGTTTCTTGGTCCCACTCAGTGAGCAGTGAGCAGGGAGGAAGGGGCCACTGCCCTGGGAGCGGGGGGCAGCGTGTGGAGACGCCTGGGGACCGCCCTGCAGGTTCTCAGTCATCAGATATGCACGGAAGACCTCCGGGCATCAACTGGACTCAAGGGGCTCCGGAGGCCTCAGAAGAGCCCCTCCCTGGTGAGCTCGGCCCTGCGGGTGTTAAGCTGGGTGACCCTCCTTCTAGGCTGATCCACCCAGGAGAGCGGAGAAGTGGAACCCTGAGGCAGCTCCCCAGGCTGAAGGTCTGCTACTGTGCCTTCCAGCTGAGGGCTCAAGGCCAAGGGCTCCGCCCTCTGACCCCGGTTCTCCTGTCTGCACCCCGGGGAAAGTATTCAGGCCCCGCCTCTGGGCCCGTGCTGTCCAGGGTCCTGCATCTGGGAGTGCGTAGATGTCAGTGACTGCTTGTGCCGTGTAGGCACCGGGTTATAAATAATAGAAAAGACCGTGGGGTCGATCACAGGCAGGGCCTGAACCCTTCAAGTCCGTCAGGACTCTACCAGCCGACCTCTGCTTTGAGTCCCCTCCCACCCAGGCAAGCCCAAGGGATGCCTGCCGCTGAGACCCCTCTGCCATGAGCCCCGAGCAGCTCACCCAGCCAGGAGAGGGGCGGGGGAGGCCAGCAGTCTGGATGCCACTGAGAGAGGCCCCGGCCTCTGGGGGCAGTGTCCTGCAGAGCACGCCGCCTCCCACACTGCCCAGAGAAGACGCCTTCTACGTCTTCCGTACCGCGGACGTCACTGAGACGGAAGCGCCGGTCAGAAGCCCTTGGCCTGGCCCGGCTCTGCCTGCCGCTGCCTGTGCCCGTGGACAGGCTGCCCGTCTCCCGGTGTCTCCATCGTCCCTTCCGAGAAATGAGTGTCACTACCACCTGCTCCCCAGCAGCTGTTAGAAACATTATTCACCCACATCCAAGGCTTTTGTCAAAGGTGAAAGAGAGAAAGCATCTTGATTGTTGTATTTTCACATAACCTAGCAGCTAAAGACCGGCGCTGTTCCACGACATTTCCTGGTGCTTCTCAAGTGTGTAAGACTCAAGTGTGTGCCTCTCAAGACGTGTGTGTGTCCACGTGTCTCCCAGAAGTGGGGACCCTGTAAGGACTCTGAATGCCAGTTAACAATGAGGCCCCTGAAAACAGTGCTGGTTGGCGTGTGTCTCTCTGTGGATGCTGGCTTGTCAGCGCTCTGAGGACCAGCCGTGTGACCTGCTGGACCCACATCGAAAGAGAGCTGCGAAGTCACGGCTCTGGGGACCCCAGCCTCCTGCGGGATTGCTGATGGATGGACTTGGGTGTTCGAGTCAAACGCCTTGCCCAGCAGGCGTGTGAAGAGTGACCTCGTCAGTTGCAACAGTGAAACGCGGGAGTAAAGACCAGCCGGAGGATAGGAGAACGCCGCCTGGGGGACCCGGGAAGTGGTGTGTTTTGGGCGAGGGCCACAGAGCACAGACAATGAGGGCGGGAGGCGCGGGCTCGAGTTGGGGCCTGGCAGAGCCCCGGGGCTTGGGTCTGGGACCAGCTCCCTGTGTGGGTCCCCCGTTCCAAGGAGGCAGGACCTCACGCTCTGCCAGACACTGTGGGCGCCCACGTGGGCACGATTGCATGCTCCTCTGCCATGACGTGTGCCCTGCTCCGGTGGGCTCTGGGGTCTTCACTCGGGGCACCAGGTCCAGAACCAGCCCCTCCCCAGCCTCAGACCACGAGGGAGGGGAGCAGAGCCTCTGACACACCCTCGATCGCACGCTGCCCACCGGCTGCCCACATGCCCCCTGGATGGCACACCCCCTCCCCTGAAACCTCCTGGGGGGGTTCCAGAATGGCCCTTCGGGGTTCTGGCAGATCTGGAGGACGTGGGAGGAGAGAGCAGGGCTCCTCCTTGGAAGCCACGGCGGGGACGGCTTGTGTGGCCGGGTCTCATGGCCTGTCTCTGTGTAGGGGGGCCGCGGCACGGAGTCCAGGCCGGGAGAAAGGAGGCCGACGTGGCCGGCTCCGGGCGCGGCCCTCCTGGCGTCTGCTTCGGGAGTGCTGCTGTTCCCCGGGGCACTTCCTGGTCAGCGCTGGACGAGAAATGCCCGTTGAGGGCACTTACCTGGGGGCGAGGCCGGCGGGCTTGGTTCCTGGCGTTGGGTCCAGTCCTTCCCCCGGCTTTGCAGATTTCTCTCGGTTCATTTGCTGCAGGATTGAGTTTAACTCACTAATCACGTTCGCCTTTGGGCCTGAGAGAATCGGGCTTTTGACCTCGGAGACGTCCCCCCACAGCCTGGAGGTCCTTGGCTGGATGACCTTCGTGGGGCCGGGCTGGGCCCCGCCAGGCGGCGGCGGAGGTGCAGGCGGGGGGACCACGAAGCTGTCCACGTCCTCCTCCAGCAGCGCGTCGTGGTAGAGGGTGTTGCCTTTGTGGATTATGGGCTTCATTTTTGGCTTGGGAGGTACTGGGGGTTTGTCAACCATGAAGGCTTGCCCGTCTGCATAGACTGTGCAGGTATCCGCGTTCTCCCCGCCCTCGGAGGACAGGGTGGAGATGCTGGACACCGTGGAGATGGTGCTGGTCGTCTCGAGGTGGTGGTCGCTGCTGCCCCGGCTGTCCACCTCCTCGATCCCGGAGTCCGTGACGGCGTCAAAGCTTTCGGGGGGCGGCAGGAATGAGGCGGGCAGACAGTTTGAGACACCAGCCGGCTTCTTACTGTCTGCGGAGTTGGTTGGCTGGCTGGAGTTCAAGGAAGGGGACTGAGAGGTGTCGTTTTTTTTCTGCTTGACCAGGTCTGAGAGAGCGGGGACAGAAGCAACCCGGTCATCGGGGATATCAAAACTATTGGCAAATTCCAGGGGAGGAGGCAATGGCTCTGTGAAAATAAAATCCTCGTCCAGGTCCACGGATGCCAGAGGCGGGGGAGGGATGCGGAACGGCAGGATCACCGCCTCCTCCACGGAGCCCGCCGCCACGATGGTCCTGCTGGGCGCAGTGGTGGCGGCGGCCGTGGGCTCGGGGCCTGCGGGGGTCGGGAAAGCACCTTCGGTTTCGGGGGCGCCTTCGGGCGCCTCGGATGGCAGATGGTCTGGCTGCGTTTCCGGGTCGGCTTTCTCGTCCTCTTCCTGCAGGAAGTCCTCCGGCCTGGCCGCGTCCACCGTGTGGACCATCAGCAGCCCGGCGGACTTCTGCTGGGAGGCGTCCACGATGCTGACGAGCACGCCCTTCTTGTCGTCCCTGCGCTCCTTGCCCGGGTCCGTCTCGTACTTGTTCTCCGTCTCCTGCCTCCGCAGGGGCCCCCGCCCGCTCTGCCTGCCGACCGGAGGGAAGCCCGCTTCCCCGCTGGGCCGCATTTTGGTGTCGATGTAGAGGGGCTTGTTGAGGTCGGCCTTGGGGGCCTCCCCTTTGGGGCCCTGCTGGGACTCCTTCAGGGCCCGGTCCCTTGCTGACAGCGCCAGGGCCAGCGGCGAGCTGGGGTCCAGCAGCCGCCCCGTGAGCGGGTGCACGTAGTTCTCGGGGCCGGCGATGTTGATGCTCCGGGGGGTCGCCGCGGGGCTGCCCTCCGGCGCCTTGGCTTGGCCTGGGGCGTTCGGCAGCCTGCCAGCCTCACCCTGAGCTCCGGCCTCGCCCGCACCCACAAAGTGGTTCTCGGGCTCCTGGGGCGCCGGTGACGACAGCGGCTCCACGCCGTCCTCCTCGCCAAAGCCACCCTCCTCGGGGAACTTGGAGGGGCGCGCCCGGGGGGCGGGCGGCCCAAGGCCCACGTCCTCGTCCCCCAGGTCCGTGGACAGGAAGGCTGGGGAGTTCCTCCGGGCCTCCAGCCGCTTCTCGCGGTCGCGGACAGCCCCGGCGATGGCGGCGGCGAAGGGGCTGCTGACGGTCAGGCTGTCGTCCGGCCGCAGCTGGCCAGGCTGCTCCGAGGCCTGCGGGTCGGTCTCCACACTGCTGCCCTGGCTGCTCTTGCCGCTGCTGCTGGTGGAGGGCTCCTTGACGATGATGGTGGGGATGGGGATGGAGCACGTCTTCTCGGGGCTGTCCTCCACGTTGGACTGTTTCACCAGCATGCCCTTCCGCCGGGCGGGCTTGGCTGGCACGTACACGGCCTTGCTGGCGATCTTCCCCACCTCGAGTACGGGTTTTCGGGCATCTGGCCCCTCTTGCCACGGAAGTTGGCCTGGGGGCCGGCGCCACGACTGTAGAGGTCCTCGGAGTCCAGGGAGTAGCGGTCAACCTCCCGCCTGTGGTAGAGCCCCTTCTCCCGCACGATGGTGGCCACCGTGTCGGAGCGAGCGGCCGGGGACACCTTGGCAGCGGGGTTCTGGTTGAACGCGGGCTTGATTGTCCCGTAGACTCGTGGAGTTGGAGACTTGGGGCAGTTGTAGGCGGTGGGGGAGGGTGGCGGTGGAGACGGGGGCACTGACTGCGGCGGGGGCGGGATGTCCTCGGAGGTGTCCGGCATGGACAGGCTTCTGGTGAACTTGAGCATTGGCGGGGCCAGAAACTGCCGCTCCTCCTCCGTTATCCCTACAAGCAGAAGACAGGTTTAAATTTACATCACGGTGAGGACAGACAGCCCCGCGATGCTCTGAGGGTGGTGTGACACGCTAAGTCTCCTCCAAACTCACGAGGAATCACGATGCACACTTGTTCACGGAACACAGCACACAAGCCACAATGTCAAGAGGTTATGTGGCCCATTCCGAGCCAGACACAGGACAGGGACCGGGAGGCCCAGAGTGCGTGCTGCTGAGTCCTGTCTGCGGGCTGTCCTGTCTGTCTCCCCGGGGCTGTCCGCAACTTGGGAGAAGCGGCTGGAGGCCAGGAGGAACGCCCCACCTTCCTGTCCACGGACCTGGGGGACAAGGGTGTGGGCATGGGGGCTGCCTGCCCCCCGGGCACGACCCTCCAAGTTCCCCAGGGCAGTGGTATGACCCAGGGCGGTGAGGGTGTCCCACTCCTTGGGACTGCATGTATGTGTGTGCGTGTGTGTGTGTGGGTGGGGGGGATGGGGCAGCTGGGATCAGGGGGCTTCTATTCCTTCAGACCTGGCCAGGCTGCCCAGGGAGGCGTTCTGGGGTCTGGGACTGAGGCTGTGAAGCTGCCCACTGGAAGCGAGAGGAAAGGGCACACCAGCTGCTACACTGGCTGAGGGAGGTGGAAGGGGCCTCGGTCCCCAGGGCGGCCTCGTCCGCTCGACAGCGGCCCATTTTGTTGCCTGACTTATCTGGGCCCCCCAAGGGTCCTGGAGTTCCTGGGCTCCGAGTAGGATGGCTGGTCAGCCCTGACCTTCTAACCAGGACCCCAGGAGTAGTATCCGAGCGAACACAGCCCCTCTGGGTCCTGAGACCCTCTGGGCTGGGCTGATAGGCCTGGCGGTTCACCACGGTCCCCACTCATCACGGTCCAACTGCACAACTGGGGGTCAGTCATGAGGTCCCCACTCACGGCTGGGCCGAATGAAGCCTGTGGGGCTGGGTGAGAGGGTCCTGGGGACCCGCGGGGGAGACGGCCGTGTTGGGGCCCAGAGCTCCGGGGTGCCCTTTAGGTGGGCTTCCAGGTTCTTTCCGAGAGTTCAAAATATAAAAAACATCACCAGGACACACTCTGGACCTGGGAAGCGGGAGGCAGACGCGGAGAGACAGGTACGCAGATCACGATGGGGGGCCGTGCAGGGTTTTCAAAGCGGTAACAGAATGGAGAACTTCAATCAAAGAAGCTCCCGGGGCAGACTCCAGTAGCGTATCCCAAAGGAAACTTCTGCCCGATAAGGGTATTCCAAATCTCACACGGCTCTTGGGAGGGCATCCCAGCAGGCAGGGACACGGCCCGTGGCCCCGTGTGCCTCCAAGGAGTGATTTACGAATACGCCTTATGGAGGGAACCGTTACATTCACATTACAGACTCCGAACTGTCAGGTCCACTCACCTGATAGAAAGATTCTGCTGTCTGACAGGAGGAAATCGATTGTTATTGACCAGTTCGAGAGCTGGGGCAGGAGGTGGCGTGCGCGCCGCCCTGCGGGGCCCTGAGCTCCTCGGGGCGGGGGCTTTGAGGACCCGCAGACGCCACCTCCGCCGTCCCTCATCACTCAGGTCCTGCCTGCCACGGCCCCCCTCGAACTAGCCACAGCGCCGCTGGCCGCAGCCCCCGTGCTGGACACGCCCCGTGTCTGCAGGTGGCCGGAGGGCCTCTGGCATTCACGCGGCACAGGCAGGGCTGGGCTCAGGGGGTCGAGTTGACCTCGCTCGGAACCGAGTCGGTAGGAAGCAAGTGACGTCAACAAGATGGCATCAGTGCCCTCCCCCCACAGAGCGAGACACCGGCCCGGCCACCCCAAGCAGTGTGTCCACTGAATGCACCCCAGAACGCGGCCGTGGCCATTCGCGGGGGTATGGGCCCACCCTGCCGGTCACTCACCACGCAGGGCAGGGGTGAGGGGATCCCAGAACCTCGCCTGCCCACCGCCACACCCCGTCTGGACTGTGGACCCTCCCCCTGCTGCTATCATCACGGATACTTGGCTTGTGAGGTCGGAGGTCATCTTGGATTTGGACTCCAGAGGGTAGGGAAGTTTCACAGGGTCAGGGGCTCCCCGGGGTGAGACTGGGGGCCTGCCCTCCAGTGGGCAGGCGTGGGGTCACCGAGGGGCCCCGCCGAGGGCCCAGGGCCACCTCTGTGGGTGCGGCCACGCTGCTTACCTATTGACTTCTGCCTTCGCATCGTACCTCGAGGGAGGCCCAGGAACGGGCCCTTTGGGCTCCCGGGGACAGTGGGCGTCATCACGGCAATGCCCTGGCGTTCGTACACGGACTGCAAACCGGAGAGCCGAGTGAGACATAGCGGACCAGCCCCCACCGTGGCCGGCAGACATGGTGCCCTGGCCTTGGAGCCCTGCCACCTGGCTTCCCCCAGCTGTCCTGGGAGCACCTGAGCATCCAGGACCCAGAAGGGGGCCCTCCTTGCCCTCAAAACCCTGGTGGCCCCTGCTCGGTGGAGCCAAGGTCTGCCTGACGTCTCTCTGCAAGAGAAGGGCCAGGACGCATGTCCTGGAGGAAACAGCATCCGGCGCTGGGCATTGGACCCTGGCCACGTCCGCCTCCAAGGGCAGCAGACGGCAGTGGCCGCAGTGGGGGACCCGCCGAGTGCGGTGCGGAGCGAGCGAGCGTGTGGGACCTGTGGAGGCCCTGCCCTTCTCCCCTGGCCTGGGAGGAGCCTGGCACGCCCCTCCTTTGCACCGGGAGCAGATCCCCTGGCCGCCCCCACCCCGCCTGCCGCTTCTGGATTGCAAAGCCGAGGTTGCTGGCCGGCCCCCACCCGGAGGCATTGGAGGGCGACTCAGGGCACAGATGGATTAGAGCCCCAAGGATACCTGGGCGCGAGCTCTAAGGGGTCTGCTCCTCTGAGACCCCACCTCACTGGGCTCTGGGCTCCGCCCAGCCGGTCCTGCTCTCTTGGCGGTGCTGGGCTTGGAGTCTCTGGGACAGGGTGGGTGTGGGGCTACCACGAAGGGTAGTCGCTCCCAGAGGGCCTGAGATGGGGGGGCAGCATGAACATCCTGTTACCGTTAATGTGTATTACAGGAAACCAGCACACCAAATTAACGACACTCACGGTGTCATTGAGAAAGGTGAAAGAAAGCGCACGTGTCCGTCACTCAGCCGTGTCCGACTGTCTGCAACCCCATGGACTGTAGCCCGCCAGGCTCCTCTGTCCATGGGATTCTCCAGGCAAGAATACTGGAGTGGGTTGCCATGCCCTCCTCCAGGGAATTTTTCCAACCCAGAGATCGAACACAGGTCTCTGGCATTGCAGGCAGATTCTTTGCCATCTGAGTGTGCCGGTTCGCCATTATTAAGAAAAGGCAAGATTAAACAGAGTGAGTCAGTCTGAAGCGGAGTCAGAGAAAATACTTCAGTGTCAAGGACAGCGCTGAGCTCTGGCCACAGGCTCGAAGCTGGGGGTGCAGAGAGCCATGTCTGGGACCTGAGAGAAGCAGCCTGCTGGGCTCGGCTGGCGGCCAGTGGTCTCCGCCACTTCCCAGGCAGGACGTGGCCCCTGGGACTCATGGGGGCCTGAGACCTCCGAGACGCAGGATCCCTGGTGTGTGCTAGGACTCAGCTTGCCACGAGGGTGGGCTGGGCTTCTTCCACCTGGAGGCTTGCTTTGCCCCAGGTGTCCTGTGGGAAGACCCTCAGTGCCAAGGGAGCGGGTCCACGGTGAGTGGTCAGTCCTCTGCTGCCGGTCTCCCCTGGACTGGGGTGCCCGCCTGGTGCGCTCAGATCAGAGCTCCGGGTGTGGAGGCCAGGGAGGGTGATCCGGCACCTCGCAGTCCACTCACACCCACCCGCAGCCCCTCCCCGGCCCGGCCACTCACGTTCATGTCCGCGACGGAGGGGAAGCACCGGCTGGTGGGCCGCTGCCTGATGGTGGCCACCCTGGACTCCAGCGCCACGCTCTCGGCAGCCCGGGATGGCTTGGAGGCTGGGACGATCTCCTCGGGTTTATCTGCAACGGAAACAGGACCGTCAGGATGGGCGTCAGTGACTGAGGCCCCAAAACACAATGGGGCAGGGGGCTGTTAGCAAAGTGCCCACGTGCCTTTTGCGTTTGAAGAAAGCTTTTCTCGTGCAAGTGGTACGGAGCACGCATGCCTCAGCCACAAGCACGGACACGGACAGGACCCGGCCCCCCGCCCCGCATGTGGATGGGAGGGAGAGGAGACCCTCCCAGCCGCAACGCAGCCCTCAAGGCCCTGGGGCTCGAGGGTCTTGCTTTGCTCACACTAGCGCTGCTCATTCCGGGAGGTGGGAGCTCAGTCAGCGTTGGGGATTTCTTTCTAAGAGCTCAGACCTGTGGCTCCTCTGTAAATGCAGTTGCTAGGGTCTCAGGACCCAGCACCCAAGGATGGAGGCGACTGGGCAGTGTGGGTGTAGGTAGGGGTGGGGCTCGGGAGCAGAGGTAGCCCCCCAACTCAGAAGCCAGTGGAAGTCTAGGCTTTGCTGTGTGTGTGGGGTCCCCTTCCCCCCAGAAGGTGGACCTTCTCAGTGGCTTGTGAATAAGCAAGTTGAGGATCAGTTATTAGTGATGCTTACAGCTTAAGAAATTATTTGAAAACGTAAATTTAAATGTTTGTTTTTTGGGGGGGGGGAACCCGGCAACTGCACTCAGGCATCAGTGTCTGGAAGGGGACCCTGGTTTGCTGAGACGGGAGGTGCCCCTGGGGAGCGGGAAGCCAGTGTGAGGAGGGCCTGGTGGGACCCCGTGAAGCACTGCACTCTCCTTGCAGTCCCAGAGCGTTCTGTCCATGGCCTGGGGTCTTCTACGAGCTGAACCCCAGCCCCTTCTGGGGTCCTGTGATGCCCCACAAAACTCGTGCCGTCAGAAAGGCCCAGGCTTCTGGGGTCTTGGCAGACCCCAAGCTGCGAGGGCAGTGCTGAGTCACAGGACTGGCACCCTGGTGCTAGGTTTAAGCTGCTGCAGCAGCTGCCTTTAGTAGGGGCCATCCAGGAGGAGCTCGGCCCTGGGAAAAGTTCCCCCAGACCCCCAACAAGAGGGGCCCGAGGGGGCCAGCCCACCACCAACAGGCAGGATGCTGGCTTCTCGGGACCACGTCCTGGACCAGGGCCAGGGTCCCACAGTGCCAGCGCACCTGGCCTGGAAAGGCAGAGGGGTTCAGGCGGCGGCAGCATGGGGGGGATCCCCCAGCAATCCTCCTTGCCCTGGGACCCACAGCTCTTCCAGCCTTTCCCCCATGGCTGTGTGGGACATAGTAAGTGTCCGCCCTTTGGGAGTTGGTCGGAAGCACCTGTGTCCGGTGGGGACCCCCCAGCCACGGTCACCGTGCTCTTGCCTGCTGTGTTCCCGGGGCCAGGAACCCTCTTGCCTCGCGAGGCCCTGCGCCCACCCCCGTCCCAGCAGTGCGCCTCCTCCGTGAAGCTGGTGCCCTCAGGCCTGGGCCGGGGTTCTCTCCGGGTGGGGCTCTCACTGTTGCTGTGCTGGGCTCCCCAACCTCCTGCCCCTCCAGCTGTGGGACGTGGGGTCCTCGGGTGGTCCCCTTGACAGGTCTGTGATGACCGCAGGTCCCCCTGGCCCGTCCCCGGAATCCAGGCCCCTCACTGGCTGCCGGCCTTTTTTCTGCTGGGGTGTGGCTCTTTCTCCAGGGATGGCGGGGGCCAGGGCTGGCTCCTGCACAGGAACGTCCATCCACGGGTCTGGCCATCTTCTTGGGCCCAGCCTCAGCTTCAGCCCATGCAGCTCAGGCATGCTGCCCTTCCCCCGGGTGAGGGGATGCCCCCGTTAGGGCAAGGCCGAGTGGCTGCAGCCTGCAGGGCCTCCCGTGGGGGCCCAGTGAGGGGCTCCAGAGCAGGACGGAGTTCCTGACATAGACAGTTACACAGCTGGGTCTTTGAGACCTCCTGTCCCTAGCAGGACCCCGCAAGTCCACGTCTGGGGTTTGCCCAGCTCACAGGGCTGGTCCACCCCACTGAGCAGGCTGGACCATGAGCCAGGATCCTCACAGGCCTGGACCGAGCTGGCAGACACTGTGGTCTTGGGGTCCCAGGCATGGCAGGCACTGCCAAAAGCCCTCAACGGTGGGTGTGTGCAGGGGAGGCAAAGGCGACCCTGCTGGGACTTTGGGGCGCCTTCATGCCATTTCTCATCTTAACAAGAACCCGGTTGTAGGGGGACTGTCCCCGTCCTGCAGACTGAATAACCGAGGAGCGGACGCCTTTCGCGCTGCTGGAACTCCAGGACTGGGGGGGAGTTCGCCAAGCCCTGCCGAGGGAGGAAATCCGGGCTTGCCGTTGGAACGGGCTGCCTCATCAGGCTGATCGAGAAGTCAGCATTGTGCTCACCACACCGCATCCGAATGGGTGGTTTGGGGGTGTATTTGGAGGTGTGTCCCTGGAGCCATGGTGACCCTGAAGTGGACAATCCCGGCCTTTGTGTAAACCTTTGCCCTCTGGTCTCCATGTCCCTTACGCATTCTTTGGAGCCAGGATACACGAGAGCATCTTGTTCTGCGGGGGTTGTGTTGGGGGCTGTTATTCTGTTTCTCAGTGAGGGTGGGTTAATGTGGTTTCTTCAATTCAGATGCAGAGGGCAGCCCTGGGCCACGTGCCCCGGGGCGCGGGCCCCTCGGGGGCTCGTCTCAAGCCTGCACAGCCCCGTGGTGCAGGGCTTCTTCACTGGCACACGAAGGCTTTTCAGGAACACTGCGAGACTGGGTATTTGTTCCTGCTTCTAGGCTCACAGGATTATTCTGCTTCATTTACACAAGCCTGGGATTGGGTCTCTGTCGGTGCTGAGATTAGTGAGTCCAGCCCTGCGGCCTTACAGTGAAGCACTCCGAGGCCAGAGGCCACCCTGCCAACGAGGCTAAACTGTCAAGTCTTCAGAAACAATCTAGGAATGAGCTGATGCAAACACCCCGGAAGTGACCCTGTATTTTCATTTTCTAAGCAAACATATGGCATGGTGCCCACCGTCCACAGGCTGCATACTTCCTGGGTCGGGGGGTGGATGTCAAGCATTGGGGGGCAGGCCGCAGGCAGCCCCGTCTCTCTTGGGGACCAGAGCATGAGTGGGGTGCTCCTGCCTGACCCCGGAGCCCCCAGGCACGAGCACTGCCCCAAGCACAGGCCGAGTCGCCCGCGTGCCCGAGCTCCCCTGGTGGGGAAGCCCCAGGTCGTTCAGCAGACGTCACTGGCGTGGTCTGCAGGAGGGAGGCATCGAATTAAGGAGTGGAATGACACCCCCCAAGTTGGGGCAAGGAGAGGAAGCCGACGCCAGGCTGACACCAGGCACCGGTGGCCCAGTCTCCCCTGGGGGAAATGGGGCGCCCACCCACTGCAGCCCACCCCCATATCCTTGGACCCCCATCTGTCCAGGGCCATGTTCTGGGCTAGATCCAGCAGCCCCGCTCCTCAGAACCATCAGGAGAGCGACCCCCGCTGCTCTGGAAACGCCTGGCATGGCTAAGATTCGGACTCTCAGATCCTATGGCGATTCGGGCGGTCGCTTCACAAAATGCGTCCTAATCTCGGGGACATCCAGGAAGCCTGTCCGTCCTGGTGACCTTGAACAGGGGGTCCTGCCGGCCCCCTGGGGTGTCTCAGGTGAGAAGGCACCCGTAGGGTCTCCTCCATGACATGGTTCCTGAGGAAGCTAAGCGCTGATGGCACCAGATGGCACAGACCAGCCACTCCCGGGGAAGCGGCAGCTGTCGGCCAGCTGCCCGTCTCTAATCTTCCCAGGGGAGGCCGTGCGGGAGTGCCGGGGGCGGGGCGGGGCGGGGCGCCCTGGCCCCCCCAGGTCCAGAGCAGCGGTGAAGCTGGTCCCTCCCCTCTGGCCCGGCTTCTGCTCGGAGCCGCCCCAGCCCAGTGTGGCCCTCGCGGTGGCCCTGGCTCCCCGCCAGCGGCCACGCGGACAACCTCTGGGAATGGAGCAGGTCCTCGGGAGATTCCTCGGGGACTAAGTGCGGCATCTAAGCTCAAACTCAGATTCACTTTCAACTCTCCGCTGTGCAAAGGGAGGTGGGCCCCTCCAGGAGCCCTGCCTGTCCTGTGTGACTCCGCTCCGGCCCAGGCGGCCGCACCTCCGTACGTGTCCTCTTGCCGCAGGCCGGGGGCCACTGGGGGCCCTGGGCTGGGCAGGGCCAGGCCGCACGTGCCCCCGACGCTGGGCCAGCCCGAGTCTGAGCTGCTCCTCCTGGCGGCAGCCCTCTCCACCAGCCCGATGACGGCCATGGGGTTCCTGCGGCCCACGAGCAGGGCCTCTTCTGGAAGGCACAGTGGGCAGAAACAGCGGTTCACGCCAGCTGGCCTTGGCCTTGGACCGAAGCGGGTTCAGAGGGTAACTTTCTGTGCCCCAGGCATCCGCCCCAGTGTCAAGAGGGTGATCGAGCCTGGAAAGCCCACTGGGAATCTCTGAGCGGGGGGTTGGCGGGGTGGAGGCCCAGGACCGCTGCAGAGAGAGGCTGTCGGGGTCAGCCTGCCTCGGGAGACTGTGGGTAAGAGAGGTGCGTTCTGGTGCTCCCGGACCCGAGACCCCAGATGCGGTCCCTCCGGACTCCAAGGACCACCCCCCGACCCCCGCCATCCCGGCGGTTTGCGTTCTGCGTCGTGCCTTAGTGGCAGAGCCCGGGCCTGCGAGAGGATCCCCTCCTTTCTCTGCACTGGTAACTCTCCAGCGACCAGGTGAGAAACACCCCGCCCGTGGGCACTGCTGGCGAGGGGCATGTCCACGGGGGCCTGGCTGCTGGGGGCGGGAGGGGCTGCTCACAGAGCGGAGGCTGGGTCCTCTGCGCCACCGCCAGCCGGGGGCAGGGAGCGTGTGGCCTGGCAGTGCCCCTCCCCTCCAGTTCCAGGGCAGCCTTCCTGCCCGTGGAGAGTGGGCTTCCTGGACGTTAAGGGGCAGTGGTCCCTGCCCATGGCAAAGGGCAGTCAGCGATTCGCTTGCCAGGGGCCCTGCTAGCCTGCACCCGAACCACCAGCCCGCAGGAAGGCCTCCCAGCCCCGACCCAGGCAGGCCCCACTGGACGACGGGGGACACGTCGATGACGTGGACATGACTCGGGGAGACGCAGACACGCTGGGCGAGCACAGACGGGGAGAGGCGGGGCAGACGCCACACGAGACGGGACGCGTCCCGGGCTGGGCCTCCCCCTGGAGGACCCCGAGCAGGGAGGAGACAGTACGGGTCACGACACACTCTGGACATCGAGTGAGGGTCACGGGGTGGTGGGGGCTCGCCCCTTACCCTTCTTCTTCCGGACGGAGGCTTGCAAACAGAAAGGGCAAGTGTGAGTCCCAGGGCGGCAGGGGTGGGGGCAGCGACTCCCGGGGCCCAGGTCGGGCTCCCTCGCTGAAGGCCTGATGACCGCCCACTCCACCACGGGGGCCCGTGGTCCGAGGCAGATGCAGGCGGGTGAGGGGGCGTGGTCCACTCTCCTGGGACCTGGGGGCCTGCCCTGTCTGCGGAGGACAAGGGGGTCCCCTCTCACAGCTCCTGCCCCCGCCGCAGTGGGCGTCACACGCCGACAGCTCTCAGGAAGGACCCTCAGCCCTGGGCTGACGCAGCTGGAGCCCCCTCGAGAGGTGATCTGCCTGTGGGTCGTCCTGGGGGAGCCCTCGTGGCAAACGCCACCGGCTTTAGGGACGCTCACGTGGACAGTCACACCGCTGTCCCTCTCGGGGGCTGGGCCGGGCCTGGGGTGCAGGGGGTAGTTTCTGGAGAGTCTTGTTTGGACAGACAAGGTGTGGTCCAGAAGGAGCCAGCGGGAGGGGGCTCTGGCGGGGCTGGGAGGCCCCACGGCAGGGCTGCCGGTTTCTAGAAGACCTAGGCCGTCGACCCAGCTGCAGGTCTAGCCCCAGGATGCGGTGATGGGCAAGGGGCGCTCACGAGGGCTGGCCCAGGCCCTGGGAGACCCTGACAGAGGAGCCGCAGATGGGGAGAGGCCACTGTGTCCTTCTTCTGGACGGAAGGGTCCAAGGGTCTCCCCCTTAAGGCTGGGCCCGGTCAGAGCCCCTGGAGAGTCCCAGACCAGCGAGGGTGCTCAGACCTCGCCCCCTTGACCGGCTGGGCCTGCGGGGGCGGGCTCTGCATCAGGGCTGGTTTTGTGCTCCTGGAAGCTGCCCTGTGCCAAGTCACAGATGCTACCCTTCTTCCCTGCCCGCCAAGCCCTCTCAGCCAAGAGAGCCTTCAGCCCCTGGCCGCTCCTGCGTGGTCAGAGCAGCCTCCTCGGGGACGTGTCCCTGAGCCGTGGTCCCTGACCCGGGGGGTCCCTGACCCTCCAGGATGGCAGCTCGCCAGCACTGGGTGCCACCCTCGTTATAAGC